>NC_067283.1:79594205-79915955 GCF_020740795.1 Apus apus | reverse complement strand
TTTACCTTAAATTTGATAATCCATGTTAAGATGCTGTAGATTAAATTAATTGCACAAAATATCCTGCCTTATTTTCCTGTATCTTATCATTTTATGTCAGCTTGTCAAATGACTGTATAATTTTTAAGACAGATGCTGCCAACTGTGCCAAAGCTAGCAGCATGCTTGAAAAATACCCACTTAAGAGCTGCTGACTCATTCTGTTCTTTTTTTGTGGCAGTTGTACCATAGTGTCTGCTACTGGGCTTTTCTCAAGTTGCTGAAGTTTGGCATCTCATTGTGTCTGCCAGCATTCCTCAGGTATTCCTTGAGAAGTATATCTTGAGATTGAAGTGCCATTTTTCCTAGCCAAAAATGGCTAATGGTAATTCTTATGTTATTTTTAATTCTGACTGCTGGGCTGTCATTGGTTTAGGCAGTTACAGTGGACTAGGCTGGAAGTATAAGCAGAAGTTAAGAGCATGAGCCATCTGCATAGTCCTCTACCCATAATAAACCACACTGATGGTGTGCCTGCTGCATGTTCAGCAACTGTCCTTTGTGATATTTCCTTTCATATTTAGAGCTAGTTTTAATCTTGAACTGTTCTGATGGATTGGAAGCTTGTATCTCTTCAACCTCAAAGTGTAATTACTGTTTTAACAGTTTAATTATTATTTTTTTCTGATACTGGAAAACAAGGGCCCTTAGCAGCCTATCAGCTATACTGAGAGAGAACATTTCTACTCACCGACTCCGGTCTCTTGCATGTACATAGGCTTTCAAGAAAGTGGGCAGGATTTCTTTCTAAATTTATTGTATGCACTCATTTGTAAGATTTGGTTGTCAATTTTGATCAGCTAATTTGAGTTGCCCTCCAACAAAGTCAGGTATGGAGACTTTTCATAGACATAGCCTACCTGTAATGTGGTTGTGCTGCCTTACAGATGTGAATGTGTGAGTAGGAAGCAGCCTGATGGCTTTACTAGTTGACTAACCTGTTATTCTTGTTACAATGACTTGAATATATCATAAATCTGCATTGTAAATTATTGTCAGAGTCACAATAGTGAAATTTCTTTTTGTCCCAGTCCCTGATCTAATCTATGATGTTTTTATTTTTTCTAACATGAAGTCCACTTCCATCTTTTATATCCAAGAGAGTGAAATTTTACAGTACTATAAGGTATTCATTGTTTTCGGGGGAAGTCTTTAACTCATTCATTATAGGCAAATAGTTCTAGGTGGGAATCTCTGAAGGACAAGCATTAATGTTAAAGAGATCTCAAGGACGTGGGTAATAGGAACAAATTCTTCTTCCCAGTTGTAAATTTTGTGGTTTGCTTAATCTGAAGATATTTATGTTCATGTAGACATATGTAAGCATAGATGTTTTTTTTTAATTATTATTTTTTCTTTAAAAAACCACATCACAACCCCTGGCAAGATAAAGATTTTTTTTTAAGCTTTGCCATGTAGCTCTTTAGCTTCCATTTGAGCAATAAAAACTTGATGTGGCACCTGACGCCTCAGAAACTGTGCACTTTTGACCTCACACAAGGAAGGACTTTTATAGTAGTTTTCCTTATAGAATACAAATACATAAGGTTTAAATGATAAAATCATAATTTCACTGTCTTCACTGGGCTGTAGCTTGGAGACTATGATTACTTGGTCCTTCTTGTTTGACGGCTGAGATTAGCTTGACCTCTGCTTTCTGAAATCATCATACATTTTGGCTCCTTTGGTTTTCTTTTGCTCTTGAAACAAGATTTTCATAGTCCTCGGCAAAATTATAGTCCAATTTGATTTTAGCACTGAATGTATTTTTTCTGTTTCAGTAGAAATAACTTTCTCAAATTTCTTTTAATGCCCTTGTACCTCAGATTCACTGGTACATGCGTTTTCCATCTAGCCCTACATTTCCATTTGGAAGGCTTTTGCATTGTTAAGCTTGCAAAACTGGTCAAGAATCTGATGTGCTTGGTTTTAAACTAGGAGATTATTCTGGATCTGGCTAAAATTCACCATGTTGTGAATTTGGTTTGTCTGCTTCCAGTAAAAAAGAACTGACATCAGTAGGTGTCTGTTGGTGCTGTTAATTCATCAGACTACTTGACAAATATATTTTTTTGGGAAAAAAATATAATGGAACTTGTTTTTCTTTCTGCTGCTGTTGTATTGGACGAATGGCAAATCTGCTCAGACCCTTCAGTATTTAGTTAAGATATCTTTTGTGAGTGCCTAATTAAGGAAGACAGATTCCCAAGATCTAAATATTTTGCTGGATTATGCTAAGAATGTCACTCCCAATGAAATTGTATTCAAATAAAAATAATAGCACTACCATTCAGTCACTGGCTTTAGATTTTACCAGTTGTATTACACAGCTTTTTAGGGTGAAGGAGAATTGGTCTCTTCTCAGCTTAATGTGTTAATGCTTTTATTTACTTTTAATTTGGTAAAGGATTTTTGTTTAGAATATGCATTTGCATATAACCAAAAAAAGAAAGGAATGAAAAACACACAGGAGAAATACCTCCACCTAATATTTTCTGTGTTACTGTGATGACACCAGTCTTTTTAAATATACTGCTCTTTAGGAGAAGACTGGGAAGCTTCAAAAGCAAACATGACCCTCTGTCATGAGAAACTATTTGTCATGATTATTCATAGATGTCAGTTTTTATTTAGACAGCAGATGCTGATTTGAACTGAAAAATGCTGTAATTTATTTCATGTCCTGGTTTCTTATTGGTTATTTCAGTTCTGATTTGGACAGAGGCCTAAAGGAGAAGCACAACCGTATCCTGTTGAATTTGGTGACAAATTAATGTACAAATTATTAGTGTAACTTTATTATCCTTCATTCATGCTCTGACTCAGAACTTTAAGTGGTTCTGTGTTGCTTAAATTTTGCACCTGCTGATTTTTTAGATTTGGAACATATAATATTACAGCAACTGCTTATTTATCCCTAAGAGAATGATCTTGTCTCGTGTGTCTTGGAAATAAGATGAGCATAGAAGGACAATGTCCCATGAGCTTGTAACTGTTTGTGGGTTCTAAATTAGAGCAACCATTTTAAAATATGTAATATTCTGCACTATTTAGAAGGGGTGAATAGTGATACTGTAAGTAGACAGTAACTAAATATTGGCCTGACTAAGGGGGGAAAAGGAATGTAGTTGGGAACTGCAAGAAGTAAAACCAGGTGAAAAAAAACCTGAAAAACTTACCATATTAGCTACAAAGTCATAAAAATGAGAATGTGGTTAAAAATATGAGTGACCAGACTTTTCTATTCTACCATCTATTGCTCAATATGATATATTCTGCTTATAAATTAGCAGGCTCAGATACTGCTTGAAGAGTAAAGTGTTTCCTTTGGGCCCTAACGTAGAAAAGGTGTGTTCTTGTGGTTAGCCAAATAAGACCAGAGGAACATTAATTTTGTAGTGGAGGGTTTAATTAACAGGAAATGAATCTATGGACTTTGGTGGCTACCCAGAAAACTGATATATTGTGTTACTTTGGTAACCAGATAGGCTCACTTAATCCAAAAGATAACTCATAAACTCTCTTGTGAAACTTACTGACGTTTATCTTGGGATTGTGACTGTGGTTTTAAAAAATGGTTCATGTATTAGTCACAAAATGTTCCTTATTTTCCTGGATTAAATTATGCATTTACTCTTGTCAAAATCCAAGAGTGTCTGTCACTAATTTCAAGTCTTAGCAGAGGTTATATTTTACAAAGCTCTGAAAGAGTTCAGTAGACTTTTGAGGAGGTCATGGAATATATCCTATTGAGAAGTTTCCTCAAAAACTGAAACATGGGACTGCTTGAGCCATTCTTGAAAGAACTCATTAGCACTGGAATAGGGGTCTTGAAGATATAAAGATTTATCCGTCATCTTAAGCAGTTGTTAATGGGCTAAAATAACTCATCAAAAAGTTACTCCTTTGTTAAAGGGATAGGGAAAAATAATATTCCTAGAGCTAGTAATAAACCATGAAAGAAAAACGAGTGAAAATCTGAGGCATGTTTGTCAGCTCCTTTTAATCTCAGAACCAAGGTCAATGATACTGATCTCCGTTTATGTTCTGACACATTTCTCTATAGTTAGAAAAATGTATGTATTTTAGATGCTATTTGTGTGTTGGGTTATTTAATGTATTAGTGTTTGCATTCATTTGCATGTGTCCAGGAAACTAGAGTTAACATTTGGATGAGCTTCAGCTCTTCCCATCTGTGCACATACTAGAATTTTCAAGGAACTTGGCTAGGATGCTCAACTGAAAACATGTTGCCAGTCCTCACCTCTTTACACATTGCATTGCAGTAGTTTGTGGTGGGTGCTTATGAATTAGAAAAGTTTTGTTCTGTTCATTACTTCTTGAAAATTAAACATATAATTAATTCTGTTCTGACTTTGAGCATGTTGTAATACTAATGTGGTTCAAATATCAACTTGAAGAATTTGTTTCTCTTTGGACAGCAATTTTCGGTTCTGGTCCAGTTTTGTGGGTGCTCCTGTCATGGTCTGTACATGACATGTTCAGCTGAGAATTAGATCTTCTGCTGGGCTTGGAAGTTTTGAGGCTCCTGTGCTGTTTTATTGACATACTAGCTTAACTTTCTCATTTGTACATCATGTCTGTGTTCCTTTGATCCATATGAAGGACACTTATGCCCCAAATTTGTTGGAGCATCCTACACCGAACTCTGAAAATGTGACATGATGCCTTTGCTCACCAAATCAGATGTATTTAGGATGGTTTGTCTTAATGCAGGTGTAGAGATTAGATGCAGCTTTTGAAGCATCAGGTATCCTATTCAGAGCCATTGCCATTTGTCATCTGGAAGCAGTATAAAAATAAGCAATTTCTCTTTTTCCTTGAGGAAGGAATTACAGGCTGAAAAAAAAAACAAGGCCAGGGGAAACCAGGTGTTTGTTAACTGTGTTGCATCATCTTGTAAATAATGTTGTCTTGCACATCCAGGGTACAACAATCTTCTGATACAATATTCAAACTACAGATCACTCAATGGCAAAGGTTTAAAAGGAAAAATAAACTTTATCTATAGGTGTTGAAATACATGGTCTTATTTTCAGTGTTACAACATCGCATGTTTTATCTTGGGCCAGGGTGAAATACTGTGTAGGAAACTTAAACATTGATTTATAATAGTTGTTATTTCCCCTATCCTCCCTGCCCCCTTCATTTTTTTAAGGGTGAACTTTTGACTGTTGAGTTGAGTTTGATCACTCCCCTTCTTTTGTGTCTAATTTTTCAACTTGAATGGAACAGTCATACTTATCTCTGGTCTTGAGACTGAGGAATCTGAATGGACCTGGATTAATTTTTTTTCTATCATTTCTGCCACGAGTTAGTTTGATTCCATATCATGGAAGTACAAAACTGAATTTGATTATTTCATTTTGGGGAGGGTAAAGGCATTGAGTTTAGACTGGGAAAAGGAAGTAGTGATCACAAAAGATAGCAAAGGTAGTAAAACCTTAAGTTGAAAATGAAACTTTTGTACTGTAAAATACTGAAAAGGTAGATGGAGTTACAGGTTTCATAAGCAGTGATAAGAGACATTAAGGTAGATGTAAGCCGTTGCATTCTGTCACTTGTGTCTCTTTGCAGAAAGCTTCTGGTGAAAGCAACAACATAATCTTGATAAACTAGTATAGAGGTCTAATAAAAGGGACATGGCTGATTCTAGGTGAAATCTGAAAATGCTGGAAGACTAGTAAACTATTGAAACAGTAAGAGTTTGTAATGTTGGATAATTTTGAGTTTGTACTTGCTGAGGAAGCCTTATGTGCTGGGCAATTCTTAAACATGGTCTGTGTCAGGATGGTTGGATTGTTTTGCTTCATGTACTAGATGGATCTTATGACTGTAGGTATGTACCACTGAACTCAGCTGAGCAAATGCATTTCAGATATGAAAAACGGCACAACTCAACTAAAAAGAAAGTGATTTTATTTACTTAAAATGCAGTAGAAGCTGCTTTCCATTGTGCATACAATGTTACTGCTTCAGTATTACAATCATAGAATCATGAGAAAACTAGTGGATGATGGAAGTGCCACAGGTTTAAAGATCTGTATGCCTGCTGCCTCCTTCTGTGTTAGGGTCAAATGTTGTTTTGCTGGGTACTGTATTCCCTTGATCACGTGGATGATATTGGACCCCATCCCTCTTAAGTTCAGCTCCTGGAAGTGTCTTGCCATTCCTTATTCCTACACCAGTCTTCCATTTTCTGAAGGTGAGATGAAGCTGCCCTCGCTGCCAGCCTGTTGTTTTCCTGCGTATGCTAGCCAGGCTGAAATGATATACATCATATTGCAGGCTACTTGCTGCCAAATTTTAGTCATATATATATATATATATATATATACTGCTGCAAACCTCCAAAGCAAACATAAAGAGGAAATCAAAATTAAATTAATCCTCTCCAAGGATGTATAAAGTATGGCTGCACTGAGGTTTACAAGTTAAGGGTAAGAGGCACCATTGGCTGTGTGGGAGTCAGAAGCCACTGGTATGCACAACCCCTTTCTATTGCATTGCTTGTCTGGGCTGGAGTTGCTTAGCTTGAAGGACCTTAAGGTTTTTTAATGATAGGTAGACAAATGACTTTGCAAAAGCATGGTTAACTATAGAACCATAGGGCATTCTTGGCAGTTTGCATTTGCAGGATTAAAGGTAAATGAGTCACTGGTTTCTCTGGAGCCCTCAGAGCTATGCATTTGCTTCATGTAGTACAGTCAAAGTATCTTAGCTGAGACTGAACAAAGCTCTGGGGTCTTCACTTTCAGACGTGGTTTTGAAGGTTAGGTTGGAGATCTACTTTCTGTTGTTCTTGGTCAAGAGGACTGGTTTGGGGAAAGTGCTTAGTTCTGTTCTACTGCAGCTTTCCTTCTTAACGCTGGATCTGGGCTGGCCAGCAGGAGAAATCTGTCTCTTGAAGGCTTAGATGCCAGCTCTCTCTCAGCTGGCATAAGGGGAGGATGTGTGAAGTAGCACCTGATGGCTTTCATGAAATACCTAATGTCTATACCTAGTCCATTTTCTTGTGAATAATATGAATAAAAGGCGTGAGCAGTGCCTGCAGGAATTGAAAATTAAACTGATTGCCAGAACTTTGTGCAATTGCAGAGTAGATTTCAAGACTTCAGTGTTATTTCATCCAGATTATTTTTTTATTCCTTTCATCTTCCTTTCTTCTTCATTCTTTGATTTTTAGGTTTTGGATTTTGGTGATCTCACCTGAAATGAAATTTTATCTTACAGTTATTCAGAAAAAAATGCCTTAACAAGCAATGGCAGTCATCAAGTAACTAATCTACTTCCACAAGCATAAAAAAATTACTTGATTGCTGAATTGGCAGTCATGGCTATTCTTCACCAAATGTTGTGCCCAGGAAGGAGGAAATTAAAATCTTTCAGGGTTTTTTTTCCCCTGTATGTTTAAAATGGCTTTAGATTGTAAACCTAATCTAGAATGTCATCAGTGTTTGCCGTGATCTACTTGCTGCTTGCTCTGAAGTTTATTACATTATTAGGAGCAATGAAAACTATTGTCTTGGAAAATTTAAATATCTGGTTAAATTGTTTTGAGAAGTAAAGCTGTAACTGAGCAGCTTAATCTTGAGTTGTTCTGGGGGGGAAAAAAAACAACAAACTTTCCACACCTGAAATAGATGACTTAAGGGCTTCAAAATTGCCCTGCTTATTTTGCTAATACTGAAGAAAGCACCTGCTTGCAGTCTTGCAGTATTACCTGTTACTGAGACATTGCTACTACTCCCTGTTTTTCAAGATGAGACTTGCAGAGAGTAGCAAAGCTTTTCCAGAAGAGCTCCTGTTGTGGGATGTTACTGGTGTGTCCTGTTCCAAATTCTCTCCCCTGTCTTTTGTAAGCTTAATCTTTGTACAAAGCCTGTATGATTAACTTCTACTGATAGACAAACAATTTTCAGTGGCTTCCCTGGTAAATATGTTGATTTAGGTTTCTGGTAAAACTCAGATGTCATTAATCAAACACACAGCATACACTTAGAAGGGAGAGTGTAAGAATTATTGTCCGTAGTTCTTATTGAGTCGAAGCACTGACCACTTGCCAAAACAGTGAACAGAGTTGAAGTAATGTACTGTGAAGGTTAACTTGTTGATCTGCAGACCTCAAAGTTTCTCTGTGGAGTAAAGAGTCTATTTGTAAACTTAAGCTTGCAGACAATAGGCTTGCTTTTTACTGTTGTTGATATTAAAAAAAAAAAAAAGTTCAGAATGCTCAGATGGAAGTTTCTGATGTAATGAGATCTCTGCTGAAAAAGGATTTGTTCTGGGGAGAATCAAGGAACTTGTATGTCTTAGAACCCGTCCCCTGAAGCTGTCGTTTATCATTTAATTCCATTTCCTCACCCACAAAGCAGGGCAGCTATCTGCTATTGAATGCAAATGTTAACAAGTTGTACAAAGGTGGGGTGTAGATATTTTTGTTTTAATGGTGCATGTTAAGTTATCTTCGATTTATTACATATAGGACAAAGTACAGTTAAAATAGTTATTAAGATTATAACTTAGCACGTTTCTGATTTGAATAAACAGGTATTGAGTATCCATCAGTTTGACACCTGATGACCCTGAATCCAGTTAAATTGTATTATGTCGCAAAAGCTTGGAGTGCAAGGCTGATTTAGAGCATGTTCTCTGTTTCATAGTTAGCTGTGTAGCACAGCAGAAAATACAGGAGGAAGGTTGGCATGAATCTTGCAGTAGTATTTAAAAATTCCCAACAGACTTGGCAAAGTTGCTTAGGGAATTGCATGACTGTAGGAATAGAGTTTCTTCCTCAAAAGTTTGTACACTACACCTTTAAAATTATTGTAAGAAATGTTCACTTAGGGAGAAAATTTTTAAGATTAAAAATGTCATGCCAGTGGGGAATGCTTTCTCATTGCTTTTGTATTCTTGCACTTGCCATGTTGTAGATACGAGTGTCTGCCAAACTAGATTGTTTCGTAGAAGTCGAATTTGTAATTTTAGGTAACTTATTTTTCATAGTCCATTAACTTAATTAAAACTGATCATAATTTGGTTGTGTTTTACAGAATTAGGATAAAATGGAAGCTGAATTTTGTCAAAGTTAAATTCTAAAATAGTATAAGGATTTTGATCTTTCAAGTTCAATGAATGACAGTGGTTAGTAAATATTTAATTCCTTTTTTTTTTTCCTCTGAGCTGTTACAGAAGTTACTCTGCAATTGGAAAGCTGCCTTTATGTATATAGATACTGAAGTGCACGTATCTGGTAATTGTTTTGTAGTAGTATCTAGAGCTAGCAGTGGTATTGTGGAAAAGAGGCATCCCTTGAAAGAGGGTGTAAAATGAAGCGTAGCTGTTTAATCACTGCAACCTTTGCTTGAAACACGGAGTAATTTTATTAATATATAACTAAAGATATTCATGACTGGAAGCTCTTCAGTCTTACAAGAAATGCTAACCACTATCTGTTTTAGAAAGTGGTAGTAAAGCCTTTACAATATGGAAAATAAGCATATTTTCCTTTTCTAGCTTAACCGAAAGTTATGCAGAGGTATTACTTTTCTATGATGACTTTTTAACAAACATTTATTTTCATGTTTAGCTAACATTGTCTTACGTCAAGTAGCATGACTTGAAAAGTAGTCTTTGAGTCTTCAGATTTTAAATGTGTTTTTTTCCCTGTCTACCTTCTACTTTTGTCCCACATACATAAAACTACAGTGAGAAAATTGTTAACAGTATTGAATTGCATTACTTTTTCCTCTTTTTCTCCCTGTCTCATTTTAGAGGCCAACTTACTGCTCCATCTAGGTAGGCTTGATAAATGGAATTGTTCCAAGTCTTGTGTGTGAAAACAAGGCAAGGATAGACTAGAGAGTTGGAAATCTGCCAAAAGAAACTTGAGTGAAATAGCTTAGTTTGTCCAGTGCTGCACTTTCTAACACCACAGGGCTTTTTAGAGGTATTTCTGCTCTCAGATATATGTGGTCCATCGGGTGTTGCAAGAGGCAAGTGTCTTTGTAATGAATGAAGCCCGTGTCCTGCAACACTTAGGTGGCATTTCAGTCATCTTGGTAAGGAAGAAGGGACCGATCTATGCCCAGCCATACTGTTTGACACCATACCAGCTTGTGGTATTTAAAGTTAAAACTGCTATAGCTGGCAACAAGTACTACAGGGTCTTAAGAAGGCAAGCTAATGTTAATGAGTTTCTTTTGGAGTTCTTTCACATTGGCATTTCAAATGCCTTCCTTCAGCTTGCAAAGCACTAAAGTAGAATATAGAAGCTTCTTTCTAGATTGAATTTGAAGTAGTTTGAATTTTAAACTATGTATACTTCCAAGAAGCATCTTGGTAGTTGATTTGAGAGTTAAGAATGTGTTTCATTAGAAAAGTGATTATTAGAGTAAGTTCAAGGGAAAACAAGAATGAACAGAAGTCTGGAAAACCTGACCTATAAGAGAGATAACTGTGAAAGATCTGTATTTCCTTAATCTAGAATAGGTTGGGAAGGGAAGAGGAAATGTCTTTAAATACAGAAAAATTGCCTGCGAAGGAAGGACTAAGACCTTGTCCACATGAGAGAATTAGATTTTAAGGTTGGGTTGACCTTTCCTATATGCATTGAACTAGACTGTGATAAGTTCTGCTGTCTCTGCTGAGACAGGGAGAAGAGAAAGATTGTCCTAGGTATTTGTAGGACTTAACACTAACAGCTAACACTGCTGTGAAATAGAAGAACTGAAGATGAAAAAGGACTTTTGGTGAACTTTTGTAGACACTACCACTTATATGCTGTCACATTTGAGCTATTCACAAATTAACTTTTTCTATATGATAGTGCTAGTTTTAACCTGTAAATAGGAAATGGACTGTAATTTCTGAGTTAAGAATGTATTTACACTGTGGACAGACTTGCCTGCCTATGTGAAAGGCAGCGTCCTTCCATTACTAGAAGATTCTGGACTTTCTGTTTAGAAAATACTAGTCTACAGAAAACAGGGATTTGAATTGCCTCACAGGCTGGAAAAGAAAGCATCACTGACAATGTAACTGTCAAGATTGTTTTCTTGGAAATGACTGAGATGTTTTATAAAGGGTTTGCAGGAAGCCTTAAGTACATTTGATCTACCTGTTTTGCTGTTACAGCAACTTTTATAGGTATTAAAACTATAGTAAAATCTAGCAGAAGGGCACATGGGGAAAAAATTATTCGGTGCCTCCCTTTGTCGAAACGTGAGAGAAAACAGAACTTAGATGGTCTCCTGTGCATGGGAAGGAATGAAGTGTACCAAAATATGTTTAGGGAGTTCATCGAAGGTTTGCATGGTCAGTGAATAAGTTATTTTTTTTTTTAACTGAATGCATGTAAATAAAAGGGATCACTAGTTGCTATAGATATGAAGGTGAGGAGGTGGTACCCCTTTTATAGTCTTCAGGTAATAAAAAGGGGTTAGTTGGTGCATCAAAGCTTGTAGGCTCTGACTAAAATAGGGTATGTCTTAGCACATTAAACTCACTGTAAAGTTTAATAGAGTTAGAATTTACTTCCAAATTCTAGATGCTGAATGGCATAATTTCATTCTCTGTTATGTAAAATTCCTTTCTTAAACCTTAGGATGAGGAATGGAGGAGGGGACAAGAAGAGGTTGCCTGTAGTTCCCTATACAGTTCTCTTGACTTTTTATAATGACGTCTTAGTTTTCGTAGTTAACTGATAAGACTGTAGGCTTAGAGTATTTTCCAGATGTGGAAACTCCCTCTCACTCCCTTTTCCAGTTTGGATACAACATACATATGTATAGGTTCACACTGATGTTGTATGCAAGTGCCAGTGAGCACGATTACCACGAAAAGCTGAAAATTTTCTTTCCTGAAAGTGAAATCGGTCTCCACTGCAAGTGTGAATAGTAAATATGGAAGATCCCTGAAGGTAAAAAGAACAAGCTTACTTTGAGGAGAAAAATAAGTAATCAAAACTATGAGATGTCATTCTGATTTTTAGTGTAGAGAAATGTATCACTATTTCAGTAGGAAAAAACTATGATTTTGAGACCAATAGGCCTTCTAGAAACCAAGAATAGGTTTTATACAGAAAAGTAAAATAACAGAGGAAATTAATCTTTATTTTCTTATGAAAAGCATAATGTGGGTTTGAAATATTTCAAAGTATATGGTTCTGTTCAAAACACCTAGTTTTAAGTATGGAGTGATCTTGCAACATGCTAAACTAGAATTCATTTTAGCAAATAATTTTCGACCTTAGAAGAGGAACAGGTAGTTTTCTTACAGTTTGAAGCAGCACTCTTTAGTGTGTTTGTTGAAGGTGTTCAACCATTAAGATAATCTGCACAACTCTTACACAAAAGGGTCATGGAAGTTAAATTACATCACTTCTTGATACGTGTCTGTGATATGGGCTGTTGACCTTTAACTTTTTTTAGCCTTTTTCATTGCAGCAGATTAACTATCTCTGCAAAGGTTAATTGGGAAAAAGATCTGTGTAGTGATACTACTATGTTTACTGGAGTTTTATTGTTTGATTCTGTAGCTGTGGAATACAGAATCCCTGGTTTGAATTAGGGTAGTGTTTGTCAGAAGTAGGTATCCTTGGAGTGCCTGATCCAAATTATGTTGAGTTACACAGTGTGGAACATTCAGTTTGGCTGTGTTTAATGAGACTTGTTAGAGCTTTGCCTTTAAAACCTTAGGATTTGCCACACAGAGGTGCTAAAGCTGATCAAGAAACTGCTTCCAAATTCCACAGTGTCGTTCCTAAAACTGCATGCTCTGTTTTGGATTGGGAAAGAGGAGAAAAAAAATAAGCAAGGGTGAACAGAACAACCTGTAAAGAAGAAGAAGAAAAAAATCCTCACCCTCCCCACATTCACACCCCAAAACTCCAAACTCTAGAAATGAGGAGCAGACACTGGATGAGGAGGTGTTTGTGCTTTACAGCCATGTGTGAAAAGGAAGCTGGACAGGTATCTGAAGGGAAAAGGAAGAAAAGAAGTATGAATTATAGGAGTCCTTACTTGGTTAAAGGGTGGGGCAGTGGTGAGAAACCTCCAAAGTAAATAGTGGAGGAGCTATGTAATGTCTTCTGTTTGTAAATGCCTGTGAAACCCCTGGGTCACCTTTCATTCCAGTCTACTGCTCTCCATAATGGTATATGACAACTGCTATTTTTTAATTCTCTGCTTACTTGAATAGCAAAGGTTTGTGGAGTGGATCAGAAGGTGATTAACAGTTGTTGAAACAAGCAGGTTTCAATGGAAGACATGCAAAATTTTACTTTAGGTTGGATTTTTAAAGTAAACTTAGAAGTGGTATATGACCTAGGTTCAAACAGTAGTCATGGCTTGAACTCCCTCTGTAGAAATTTTGTACAACTTTAACTTAACCTTTGTCATGCTTATGAATTGTAACAATCTGCATTTCAGAGCTTTTCTGCCTCAATTGATATTAAGACCAGAGGGTGCTCATTGAAGGAGCTACTGTTTATTTTTTGTGGTCACTCCAAATGTGGTACCGGTATTTCAGGTATAGTCTTCACTGCATGTTTTGGATAGAGTAGTATTTTCCTGTCTTTCTCATGTATCAGGAAAACTTTGGGGCAGGTTATGTGTAAGCACTCTTCAGTTGTCTAAGAGTTCTTGGGGTGCAGTGATGACCTGACAATGCCAAAATTACTTAGTTGTTACATGTTCTACATTTTAACCTGATGCTTTACCTTACATGCAAGGATATGCGAAAGCACGTTCTGTGTGTGCAAAATGGTGGCCCACAGCTTTAGGGACTTTGTGAGGGGATATCTAGGTTCTTGGTATTGGAATACTGAGCACCACCAAAGCAAACTCAATTGTGGGTTTTCCTGTGAATAAACTAGCCCTTTAATAATCTATTCACCCAGTTATTTTTGGGCATTGTGCCTCATGCATGTACGTGTGTGGACTTCTTGAATTAAGAGAGGAAAAAACCCCAGTATTTTGTCTTGTAAATGACTACTGCATAGCATATTTCCACACGGTGGAAGAGGAGAAAAACTAATAGGCCACTGATACTTATTTTCCAACGTTGGAGTGCTTGAATTTACAGCCTTGCTAGTTAAGTTTCTTAAAGCTAATAATCTAATTTTTTTGGCTACTTGAACTCCTGTGTCTCCTGGAAATCATATGAGTTCCTAGGACCATCACATGCTAGTGTGTGTGTGAATGTATTCTTATGCTGTTGTGAACGAACCAGAAACAGTGTATCTGTTGGCTTCACAGCCATCTTTGTTCCAGTTAGCTATGATTTCTGTAAACCTAGAATCCAATTTGCTGTGACCTCTCTAGGTAAGAGAAAAGGGAATCTAGTTTGCCTTGCTACTGAACTCAGGCCAAATAGTGACTAATGAACATAGCAGATGTTTCTAGTTTTCAAGGCTTTTTTATTTTCTTTTTTTTTTTTGTAAGACCTTTATTAACCAATTTATCCAATGTAGCTGAGATCTGACAATTCATTACATGAAAGAAGAAAATATTAATGTTGACCGTTTCTATGTTGACAGTAGGAATTGAATCTGACCTTCTGCTCTTTTTACTCATAAAAACACATGCAAGTAGACTTTTCTTCAAATCTTTCAGCTACTGTGTTACTTTGTGATGTCAGCCACGTTTTTAGCAATTTGGAATGTAGCAAGCCAGTTTTAGTGTGCAAATCCAAGGTTAGCTCCGCTGACTTAATACTGCTACTCCACCTATTTATTCCTCTTACTGTTAGATCATAATTTGATCTCTATTTTTGATAAATAAGCCATGTTTTATGTGGTTTACCATTGGGATAGCAGGGCTGTGGAGTGAAAAATTATAGGAAGTTCCTTCTCCTCTTTTATTGATAAGCTCTCAAAAGCATTCATCTGTAGTTAATTATATTAAGCATGAGAGAGGGTGGCTGTGTTGAACTTTCATACCAGAAAGTGCATTTCTAGAGTGTTTTCTGTGATTCAGTGGATATTCTCCTATCTTCTCTTCCTGTCAGGAAGATAGAGGTAATACCTGTGACGGCCTCTGTGTCAGACAGCCAGTGAGCAGGAGGTGGTTGTAGTTGCTTTAGTAATTTTTAGTAGTAGTGTAAGTTATGCAAGAAGATGAAAAAAAGAGAATACATGCATGGAGATGCCCTCATAGTCTTTGTTCTTTGGAGCTTTTCCCCAGGGACTCCATCTCTGAGTGAGAGGAAGCTCTGCTCCTTGGTACCTTGTCCTGATGGGCGCAGGGGAATGAGTGGCAGCTTCCACAGTGCAGGGTTTTGCATGGCTCCTCTCCCTCCCTTCATCATTATGTGCAACCATTCCCCTAAGGGCTATCCCCTAGCTCTTATGCCAGACACTTCAGTTGCCTCATCCTGCACCCAAGAGTTCAGGTTGCAAAGATATTTTGAGCACCTCATGTGGTCTGTGTGTCAAGAACTTATGACCTTGAAAATTCATTTCTTTTGATCACCCTCTGTTCCATTGTTCAGGAAATATGCTTAACTACAAGGGATGAAGTAAAGAATGATGTAATCATGATGGAGCCATTAATCAGTAGGGTCTCTATGCTTTTCCAGGTGGAAAATAGTAACAACAGTTAGCTATGCTCACATCTGCATAGAATATGGACAATAAATTATGCACAAAATCAAACGTCTCCTAAGTGAACAACATTATTTAGGGCATGATTCCAGAAATCAGAAAAAAACAAACCTACTTTATAAGCAGGTAGTTGCATAATTTCTACTGATTGCTTGCAGATTTCTGCTGAGGCAAAAAGATGGAGCAATGTGAGCTCACAAACCAGCTTGTTGTCTTGAGCCACCCAGTTCATGTGCGAATAGTCTCCTTAGAAAGCCTTTTTCTGTGTATGAGTACATCACTATCTCTGTAGCTTGTTCATTTCGCCCATGTAATTCAGATGTTAAGCTTAAACATCAGTAACCTTTCAGTGCTGATTTCTCAGTTTCAGCAAATCCCATGCTGCGATGAATGTAGGACTTACATGCAAGAGTGTGCTATGCTTAAATTTCTTTTGAACAACAAATTTTAAACAATTGACTCACATTTTTAAATGGTCATGTTAGACCAAAAAGAGCCAGTTCTTGATACTCAGATAAATCAAATTCAGTCCATACAGTCTATCAACATATCTGAAGCAGTGTAGAATTCAAGTCAGCTTGAAAAAGCAGTACAGCACTTACACTTCATTTCTAAGCAGGAAAGGTTGCTTTGCTTTTGCAAATGAACATATATTCTCCTGTAGTAACATCCCTGTAATTATTTGTATGTGTGCTCTCTGCTCATAAACACAATGTGGGCTTGAGTCCTTTCTAGGTGACAATTCAGGAGTTCGCAGTGTGCATCATTGTTCTTCCATGTCACTTAGAAGCTTTGTACAGAGTTGTCTTGATATGTGCCCTGTGCAGGCTTGTGGGAGGACAGAGACAATCCTTTTAGTCTTCTGTTTCTATGGCAGGATGCTCTGGTTCTGAGCTGGAGAGGGGTAGAACAGCAAAAAATGAATCTGTTTTTTCCGTCTGTGTTCACTGTAAATAGAGGTTGTTTGAGTTTAATACCCTATGTGCCATGCAATTGGACAGCATATCTAAAAGTGGGATTTCCCCCCTTCATTTTTAAGCTTGCTTTGTTCCAGAACATGGGGGCTGCTTATAGGTGGTATAATAGTAAGGTTTAACTCTATTGCTTCTTTCTTCTTGCTCACACACTGGACCAAGTGTTTATATCAGTGTTAAACTGTGATTCCAAGCACCTCCAGTCTGATTTGGGCCTTATTTTATGAGCTAGTATATGTATGGGCCACATAGTGATAACCTAGCATAAAGAACTTTTGAGCTGCTGCTATTCTTGTTTGACTTTGGTTTCTTTCTTTGTGACTTAAGGTGGGAAGGAGGCTCTTGGCCTAAATACTCTATTAGTATTTCACTTGTCTCCTTGTTAGATGTTTTCATGAGGTTGAAACTGTACTGGAAGACAAGAAGCTGAAAGATTAGTTTTGAAGTTGTTTAGCAGAACTTGGAATATCTTACTTGGAGCAAGACAGAGAGGGAAAGAATAGTGGAAAAAAGGCAGCAACTGAAGGGAGGAAAAAGCTGGATGGGTTTTACGACCATAAATGGTAAAAGTAACCTTGCTCCGCTGCCAGCAAGCAGAATGATGGAATAAGGTTTTGATTTACAGGAACAGCTCAGCAAGGGCCTTGTAGAATGCTTCATGCCTGCTATAAAAATGTGATTAGCTATAAAATGGGAGAGATTTAACAAGAGAATTTAAGCATCAGCAGCGGCACTGCTTCATGCAGAATGTGGATGCCTGCTTTTAGAGTTCTGGGAACACTCGTTTGGAAAACATCAAGTTTTCCAAAAGAGAATGTGGTTTATTTTGACTTATTACCTAGACTTATTACTTGAAATGTAGCTTCTTTGCCCATCCATCATGAGGTCTCTAAAATTAAGCATCATTTATCCTTGTAATTATTTCTTCAGATAATTGTCTCCCAAGAGCTAGGCTTACAGTAGTCTGCCTAAGGACATACAGGTAGGTGTGAGATTCTTTCCCTTAATTCCAGTATGCTGTCGTGTTGTATAAACTGTGTGGTCTCTCCCTATATGTGTATTACAGCTTCATTCAAGAAGGTAAATTAATCAGCTTTAGGCTCATGTGATCAGTTGACCAGTAGACCTTCACAGTTGTGGACTGTAAAAGCCTCTCCCTGTTTTGCTATTCACCAGCCCCCAGCCCTGGAGTGATGGAAGCTCAATGCTGAAGTTTTCTTAACAGAAATCTTGTGAGCAAGCGAATTACATCCAAAAGTGCCAAGTAATGTTTGGGTGGTTGAGGAAGGGGAACAATAGTAGCACTTTCAGACGCCTAGTGTAATTCTTCAAGAGGACTTCACTGGGGGGGAGAAGAGGAGAGGAAGTGGGAATTTCTTTCTGAAAAGTGAAACATCAGCTTGACTGTGAAGATTTAGCTGTCCCAGTTAAAATCTGAGGCCAAATGTTTCCTTTAAAGGACTTGCTCTTAGTGAAAGACAGGAGAAGGGAGGACTCAGTTGCGTACCAATGTATGACTTAAGCTGAAACTGAATGCTGAGATTATCTGTCACTTTAAGCCATGTTAAGACTCCTTAATTTGTTTTAATGGCATCTCTATATTACTGCTATTTCAGATAGTTCAGAAACAACTGGTTTATTAATAAACACATCCTTGAAAGTATGCAAGAAGCAGGATTAGATTATTAATGCCAGTCATTTTCTTCACATTAAACTGGGAAGCAACTCAAAGATTGTGGAACACCAGGGTAATAGAATGTATAGTTGCTTACAAACTTGTGGGTATTGTAAGAAACTATTTTTGTTTCTTTATAAATCTAATGGAAGCTTTTTAAACCTCTAATGAAAAACAAAAGAAGGTTTCATTGTGGGTTTTTTTGTTTGGCTTGTCTGAAGACTAGGGATATGAGTATCATATTTTGGTAGGAATTTAAAAGATTTGAAGTATCCTTTTTGTTTTTGGAGGTATCAAAATTACACAGCTGAAAAACTTTATTTAATCTGCCATGCATAAATTCAAAACAGCAATATACCTTCTAAGTATGTGTAACTGAAAGCTAATGAATACACTAATTTATACTTAAACATGCATTTTGTGCACCTATTGATATGGTTCTGACAGTATTTCAGTTCTATACTCTTCATTTCAAGGTTTTGAAACTCTACACAGTGGTAAAACTGTTCTGAACTGTCTGGAGGACATTATCCTCAAAAGGTCATGGATGAAAGCCCAGTACTATACTTATTTGCCCTTTCATTAAAGATTTGCAGCATCCAGAAAAAATAAATGCAGAGATCCTGAGTGTGACCATAGAATCATGGCCTGAAGTTGCGGCAGGGGAGGTTTAGATTGGATATTAGGAAGAGTTTATTTACTGAAGGAGTGGTCAGGCACTGGAACAGCCTGCCCAGGGAAGTGGTTGAGTCACCAGCCTTGGAGGTATTCAAGAAGAGTGTAGATGTGGCACTTCAAGGCATGCTCTAGTAGCTGAGGTTGTGGGTTGTTATATTTTGTGGGTTTTTTTTTCATTGGTTGTTTTTTGGGGGGTTGATGGTTGGACTTGGTGATCTCAGAGGTCCTTTCCAGCCATGACAATTCTGTGTGATTCTGTGATCTTTAAGATCAAGTCCAATCATTAACCTAGCAAACTGCCAAGTCCACCATTAAACCATGTCCTTAAGCACCACATCTACACATCTTTTAAATACCTCCAGGGATAGTGACTCAACCACTGCCCTGGGCAGCCTGTTCCAGTGCCCGACAACCCTTTCAGTGAAGAAATTTTTCCTGATATCCAACCTGAACCTCATCTGGCACAACTTGAGGCTTCCTTTGACATGAAGGATATTTGCTTAAGAAAATGAAATGGTTAAAAACGTACTTTTCAATGTATTTCAACTATAGGATCAAGAGGCAACACTTCTCAAATATCTAAGTAGTAAACCTCTATAACTGAAAAGACTGAGAGGGTACATACAGTATTTATTTCTGTGTATTGTAATTAATGTACAAACACTTAGCGGAAAAAGAATTGCTAAAATCTCTTTCAAAAAAATAAATAAATTAAAAGTTATACTGAGAAACTATTGCACTGTAGCAATGTTAAGGCTTTCTATGTAATACGAAAAAGCCATTTTACATAGGCCCTGGGTAAAATTCTGCTTTTAACCAAGAAAAAGTTGTGATTAAAAACAATTCTCCCTCAAAGAGGGAATGTATTTAATCAGTTCCGATTTCAAGACCAGTGATGCTTACTGGTAGTTCTGGAGCACAAAGAGATTAAAATGTGAGTAGTTCTGATGACTCTGAAGATTCAACTTAATGATGACTGAGGTGAATGATTGGCTTTTCCAAACAGTCAGCTAGTTACCCATTGAGGAAAATAATTATTGGAAACTGAAAAAATAAAGAAAAATTGCATGAGTACATAAAAAATTGTCCCTAACGGGGTGAGGTAGCAGACGAGATGTATACGCGCAAAACAAGATTTACTGCGAACAGCACTGGGCTCTTAACTATTGAACTAAAAAGGCACAAGCACAACTGGATTGTGTGGGAGTCAGTATATTTGAACAGAACATTAAAGCAATAATGCAAAAAGGTATCCTGACAATAAAATATGCAACTAATAGTCAATAAGGGTTAGCCATTTTAATGCTAGCAGCTTACTTTATTAATAGGTCTTATACTAGATCTAGAACAAAGGTTAAAATAATACCTGGCCAGGTGATAATACAGTGTACTTATCTAAAAAGATATGCATCTAAAATCTTAAAAGTTTAGAGCTTAAGAAAGAAAGATTACTTGATGTCAAGTTAACTAATAAAGACAATAAGGGAGATAATATTTCTCACCCTCTTATGGCCACAGCTGGGTGTCCCTTTGTCCCAGTTCTCAACTCTGGAGAAATAATCTCTCTGGCAGGGGTCCACACTGGAGAGGAGAAGGTCCATCAGCCTCCTGGGAAAGTGTATGGAAGTCTCCCTTCTCAAAGATGGGACCAGGCTTTTACAGAATAAAGTGGATTGACTGCTGTCATGTAACTGTTTAGCCATACCTCCAAAATATCTCATTGGAGAATACAAGGAAAAAAGTGGAAAAAACCATGCAGGCCCTTTTCTCACCAAGGAAGCTCTTTTGTTTATCTGTTTGTTCTTACTTTATCTCCATTTCAGCCTGGTTGTGGCTGGGCTGGACTCTGTGTTCTTCAACACCAGAGAGCAGCCATTGTTAGGAACATCAGCTTGGCTCTCTGTTTGTACTTTCAAGGTTGTTGCCAGCTCAGAGGTTGCTAGGCCCTTTCCTTTCACATGGCAATCTTTCCACTCCAGGCCTTGGCCTGTGGAAGTGACAGGCAAAAAGCAATTGAATCATAGAGGGGAAACTGAGGCAGGTGTACTGAGAAGTGGAGCATCCTGCTACACCAAGTAGAGCCGAGATCCCATGGATGTATATGATAAGAGATCAAACCTGTCAGCATCTGTATATGCACTGTTGCTGTATGTTAACTGAAAACTGTGTATGCCTGTGTATGCTTGACGCCTGTACTTCAGATTTACTAGTGCTCTGACTTAGCTTTGTGCATGTTTTCTTGTAGGGCTGACTGAGAAACATGCAGTCATGTTATGGTAAAAGCTGCTTTTTCTCTGGTATTCATGATGTAGGGTCTGTAGATGACTTACCTCTGTAGAGTAAAATGATTTTGCATCTCCTCAGTTGTATCTGTGTTTCTAAGTAAATTATGATCCCCTGATCTTCATTTATGTGAAATGGAAATGCATTACTTAATATTGGAACTGGATCTTGCAGTGTGGACAATTAGTTAATATTGTAAGATATACCAATATTTCTTAACACTGGTGCAGACTTTTATTTCCATGAACGTATGGTTGAATCTCAGTCATTCTACATAGAGAAAAAATGTTTCAATAACTCTAATAGTATTCATTATCTGTCTTGGTTTAGTGGTCAGGGTGGAACAAAACCCAGAGAACAGAATTGCTGTTACTCCCCTCTGCCCTCCCAGGTGAAGATAAAAGGGGAATAAGAAATAGAGACTTAAAGGCTGGAAGTGAAAACTGGAACAGGGTTACTGGAGCAGGGAAGGGATAGTAACATTATTGATAGTAGTACTAATTAATCACTTTTAATTTTTTCTCGGCTTAAAATAGAGCAACTCCTTCTGTGCTAAAAAGAGGAGAGAGCTCCATGCTTCTCTCGTTCCCTTTCCTTCATATTTGACAAGACAAGTCCTCACCAGTGGAACCCTGAATCATTGCCAGATGTTATTTGAACAGACAAACCTACTGACCAAAGCAGGGCTTTATTATTCATCAGTATAGTAATACCTGACCTGAGATGTTTAGCTGTGTTGCTCCAATTTAATCTTTTTTCCAGTGTTCGCTGTGTACTTTCTTGCATCCTGACTTTGGAGTTCCAGTGTATTCATATATTGATGCCATTAGGATGTGAATAAACCATCTGAAGATGGCTTTGTGTTAGAGAGAGCAGGGTGTGTGTGTGTACACATATACATATGTAAGGTCTTTTTAAAGAATTGGGCACTCTACTTATTTTCCCATCTGAAGGAGGTCCTGTTGATAGTAGTGGGTAAATAGTAAGTAGTAGTGGGTCAGTGCCTTCTTCAGAGCTAAAGAATTTGCCCTGGATGATGTTCTTTGGTGTCCTGGATGGCCTTATGAGGTAGTGGAAAAACCACTGATACCGACTTATTTCCAGGTACAGGACACTTGGCTTAGTGTAAAGTACAGAACTGCTGTGAGAAGTTTAGTCTAATCTGGTCAGTGATACAAGGATCAACTGTTGTGTAGAAATATCCCATTTTATGGTTGTGTCTCAGGGTGGATAATAGTACATCAGCACTCTTGTCTACAAAAAGGTCTTTCTTTGCTGGTATGTGTGTAAATGCACCATTATAATTGTGCCACAAAATGTGTGACTAGGTGCCCACTGGCAAACCTCTTTGCCCATTTAGTAAACTGGGAAAGAAAAGCAATGATTGTCACCCTCAGGAGTTGGTAATATGAAGCTGAAGAGAATGGAGCTGCTTCTGCTGAGCTCCAAAACCCTACAGAGAATTTGTTATAGGACTGAGTGGAGGAGACTTGCTTGTAATGCTCCCAAAGTCCAGCTTTTATTCTAACCCAGTCTGTGTCCTTTGGTGAGTAACCTGCTTGTAAATATGTCGGAATTAATTCTAGTGGAACCTGCATAGAGTACTTAGGGTGGGGAAGACTGTTACTAACTGTGTAAAAACTCCTGAGTGGTTCCACATGTTGAATTTCCTTCCCCTTGTCATTCACATCACCACCAAACATTCTCTCTGGCAAGCACACCCCTGCCTTTGGGTATTTAGTCTTGGCATTGAGAAATAGAATGTAACATTCTTTTCTCTGTCTTCATGTCCTTGCCTTTATTTTTCCCTCCCTTAAATCTTATATGCTTACTGTACTTGTGCCCTTTTGGATCCTTAAAACTCCAGACTTTATTCTTGTCTGCATTCTATTTTGTACCCATAGAAATTAATTTAATTTCCTATGCATACCTACCTCCCCACCTTTTTTTTTTTTCTTCCCCCAGTCTGCAACTTTGTGCTGTTTCTCATTATCCATTGCTGTGAGGCTTAAACACAAAGTAAATTTTCCCCCAAATCTCCAAAGCTATTACACCCCACCACTCAGCCCCTTCTAGCCCAGAAAACAACCCTTCTTTACCAGGTACTTAAACAGTTAACTGATCTGACAGTCAAGGACAAAGATTACTTTTCAACTTTCAAAGTCAGAGTTTAGTTACTGCTGCTGCTTGAGCAGAGGAGATTTTTCCTCTGTGGTGTTCCTTCTCCTTGCCTCTCGTTCTTCATCCATTTTTTGTTTTGTGCAGGAATTTGTGAAGCTACATAGAGGCGGATTTCTCAGCAAGAGGACAAGCACAGTGTTACCTCATCATTATGGTTATACTTGGTTTCTTTTGGACGTGGCAATTCTGTGGGATTGTATGGGGTGCCTCTGCGTAAAATTGTTTTCTCAATAGTGAAGGTTCAATGGTGTAAGTCGATTGTTGGTTTCTTAGTTTTCTTGGTAGAGTTAAGCATCCTCCACACAGACACATGCCACTTTCATGGCCTCAGTGAAAAAACTCAATGTGTCTAGCTGTTCTGCCTCCAGCAGTGTGGTATCCTTGTGACAACTGTGGAGAGAATTCACATCCAGTGTGAATATATTTCTTTTTAGGACCATTTGTCGCGAGTATGATTTTTAAACAGTTGTACTGCAGAGTGGAGGGTCACTAGGCTTTTCTTAGTGTAACAGGGATATTGAGAGAAGTGTTTGTGGTTAAACTTTTGAGATAACCTCTTTTGTTGATGGAACTGACTTCAAGAGCCTATTTAATGGCCTCTAAGTGTGTGTTGGTGTAAAGAATAGACTTTGTGAAATTTCATTCTTGGTAGATTTGGGTAAAGCCAAGAAATGAGACTTTCTCAGGAATAGCAACTCTTGAGTTGTTGTCAACTTTGTCAACTCTGGTCACACATGCTGCTCTTCTAACAGTCTGAATTTGTAAGAAAGTGTCTTGGTTTGAGCCAGGATGAGGCCAGTTTTCTTTTCACTGATTTTTTTTTTTTTTTTCCTGCGTTAGGCTCTCTTTTAACTAGCGGCAAGTTTTCCAGTTAGTGGACTGATAATGCTGGAAAGTTTGTTACTGCTGAGATGTAAAGGATGCTTTGCTCTGCTTGTTGAATCTGCAGCCTCAAATGCTAGAGGAGTAGAAGAGTCATATCTGCAGCCCTCCTGTAGGGAGGGGTGGACTAGACAGACAGCAAAATTGACCAAAAAATTCCATTCCATATATCTATGTAAGTTTGGTGTAAGGTCAGGGATCAAGTAAGTCAAGCCCCTTCCTGCTGCTTCTTCCCTTCTCTTCCCTCCGTGGCTGGCATCCAGGGAGGACTCCATCTATCCATCACCGTTGATCCCTGGGCTTGTGCATTCCTGACCTTCATAACTTTCCCCTCAGCTCCTGTCTGCTCTGCTGCTCTCTCCAGCAGCTCTGGGACGTTTCAGAGCTGCTCACAGCTCAGGAGATGCTGTGGGAGTTGCTGGGGGTGGGGGGAAGAAATAGGGTGTTGCACATTCCTGCACGTACTTGTATATAATTGTACCTATTTTATTTTGTCATTAGTGTTTGTTTAAAGCTGTCTAGTTGAGTTTTCAATCTGGAAAGTCTCTCTCCTTCATTATCTCTCTCCTTCCCTACCTGGGGGACGGGATGAAGAGCATTATTGTTGCTGGTTTAATTGCTTATCCTGGGTCAAACTGTGACAAAGTAATTTTGGTATCATAAGGAGCTTATTGTAGCCACTAGTTCAGAGATGTTACTCTTCCTACTGTTAACCTAAAGTAATATGTTCTCTTGTACTGTAACCATTGTATAACAATCAGGAGAAGGGGATAAAAAACCTAAAATACATTAGTCAGACATCACTTGTAGATGGTAGTATTACCTATAAAATTGAACTGGCAGGAAAAAAATGTGTGCTGCATGTTCTGTTAGTGCATTTTTCTTAGCCATGGTTAATTACTTTTGAGGAGATTATTACCTCTAGGACTCAAACAGAAGAACTCAGTCAACCAGCTTGCTATGATGTTTCTAATATGGAAGAATCCTTTAACTCTTTCCCTCAATTGCTCCTAGAAGGGAAGGAGTAGCAGTCCATCCTGGTTTTCTAGCTGGCTGCACCTAGAAAATTTTGCTTGGAACATCTTTTCATAGAATCATAGAATGCTTTGAGTTGGAAGGGACCTTACAGATCATCTAGTTCCAACCCCCCTGCATGGGCAGGCACACCTCCCACTAGATCAGGTTGCTCAAAGGCCCCATCCAACCTGGCCTTTGAACACTTTCAGGGATGGGGTTTCCACAACTTCCCTGGGCAATCTCTTCTGGTGCCTCACCACCCTCACGCTAAAGAATTTCCTCCTAATGTCTAACCTAAATCTCCACTCTTCCAGTTTTGATCCATTACCTCTTGTCCTCTCAGAACAAGCCCTTGTAAAAAGCCCCTCCCCAGCTTTCCTGTAGGCCCTCTTCAGGTACTAGAAGGCTGCTATGAGGTCCCACTGGAGCCTTCTCTTCTCCAGGCTGAGCAACCCCAACTCTCTCAGCTTGTCCTCATAGGAGAGGTGCTTCAGCCCTTGGATCATCTTTGTGGCCCTTGTCTGGACTCTCTCCACGAGCTCCAGAAAATGAGATTGTGTTCTTCCCTGCATATCTAGTGGAAAAGCAACACTTTATGATTATGTAGGCTGTTACATGAATTCAGCTTGTTTTCATTCTGTTCAATTAGGAAAATCTAATTTAAGTCCTACTAACAGTTGAAAAAGTAGTCATGGCATTGTGGTGAAATGCCAAGCAGAGAAGAGGGCAGTAGTTCATGTAAGCTCCTGCTTCTTTTCTGGAGAGCTGCATATGTTCTGCTTTTCCCATGATATTAACTGATCAATATTTTATGACTGGTCCTCAAGCAAACATGTTTCTGCCCTTCAAGCTTTTCGCTCTGATACTTTATGTCAGAGTTATTCAAGCTGTTCAGTATTAGACTAGTGCAGGAATCTTTTGCAATTGCTCTGATATGATTTGGGGTTCAGAATATTTGTATCTGTGTAGGCCCAAGATTTGTGAATGGAGAATTGGCTTATTCTTATGATTACTGCTTGGTTGCTTATGAACAGTTGTGTGACCAGCAGAAGAGAAGAGACTGTATAAAACCAGAACTACTCTTTTCAGCTAGCAAAATTCAGCCTTTAAGAAGATTTAGGAGAAAATATTGTTCTTGCAGAAACTAGCCCCTGGTTTGTGACTTTTATTAACAATGGTATGATCATTACTATTACTCAATAGATAAGACTTTGGAAGATGTTCATGGTCCTCTCCCAAGTGCTAGGAGAAAAGTGCTTTTCCTGGCCGAGGCACAGAAGAGCATGCTTGCAGTGCCAAATGTGAACTGTGTGGTGCTTTTTGAACAAGACATAAATGCTTTCTTTTAAATGTATGTCCTTACACACACTTAAATGTCACCCTCTTTTCAGACAGTTGTTTGTGGGGGAGGGGAACAAACAACAACTGAGCATTTTGGTGATAATCAAAAGTTTCTCATTTGGAAATGCTTTCCCATTTAGAAATTATTGCTTTCAGCTGTGAAAATAACAGGCTTTTCCTGCAAAGAAAAAGAAGAGGGAGGGAAGGAGGATGCACTTAAGTATTTTAAATAAATATCCATTCTGGTTTGCAAATATGAGAAAATAATGACTCTTGTCTTAAGATCCCACAGGGATTCCATAAATATTGCTTGCATTTGTGGATGAGTTATTTCATTAGGTCAGGTCAGAGAAGCCCTGCTTGAAAATGGAGCTCTTAATGCTGAAGCTGTACTGATGCCCTTTTTGAGCAACCCCTTCAGAAAGAAAATACCTTGGGGGCAGTATGTAAACAGAAGCTTCAAATAGTTATTTTATTGGTTGCACTGACATAATCTAGCAGTGATAATTATCTTTGGATTGGCTAACTGCAGAATGCTTGGAGAGATTTGTGTTTGAGTGAGAACTGCCAGTCTATCAGAAGTTAGGATGTTTCATAATGCTGCCATTCAGGTTAATTTCGTATCTCCCACTTTTCCTAAAAAGTAGCCTGCCATTTGTTCATGGTACCTTCTCTATGTGACAAGAACAACTACTGTTCAGGCTTTTTTTCCAAGTATAGTCAAATATTTTACAGAAACATATTGTGACTTGAAGTGCAACTTGGTAATGGGAGTGGAAGGCACCAGCAAGAGTGCAGTATCGAGTAGCTGGACAATAAAACTTCTTGCTGGCATGTTGCTTTCTCTGACTGCTCAAGTGTTTCTGAAGGAGAAGAAGAAAGCTTTGTTGAGGGGGGCTACATGTGCCACCCTGTGAGAGTTTCAGGCCTCTGTGGGTTTTCGGTTTTCTTTAAGAGCAAAGGTCACAGTACCATTTGCCTGGTTTCTTCAAATTTCTCCACCCCCTCTCCCTCCCCCCCCCCCATAAGTGGATCCAGTTCAGTCTGAGACCTCCGCTGGGAGTCCTGCTCTAAGAGCAGTGTTACCTGATGGTGTCTCCCACTGTAGCATGGAAATCTGCTGTCCCGTGTGGGAGGATGGGCTTCAAGTGAGAAGCTCCGGTGTTACATTGGTTTTGTGATCATTTCAGGCAACAGTTATGGAAATGTTCTAATGTAGGAGCTGTTTTGAAAAAGAACAGGTAAGTATTATACCATCTGTCTGTTGCTGGGTGGTAGTCACTTGGCTTTAAAGAAAGACAACTGCATTTTTAAAAAAATAACCATGCCAAAGTATGCCTTAGTGAAAGTATTGCATGAGGGATACTTTAATGAGGGGTGTGTTACTATTTTATTATTTTTATTATACTAGTCAAAGGAAGACTTTTTGGCAGAAATGTATTTAATAGGTGGCCAACGATCATGGCTTTCAAAGGAGTTGCAGAAATACTACTTGGAGCATAATGTTATCTCACTCAGTTTGTTCTGAAGGTGAAGGACGAAAACCAAATGCATGTTTTTTTCACACCTTTAGTTTGCAGAGTTGACTGAAAAGCCTAAACCAATGTGTGTGAAGAGAATGGAGAATTACTCAGGATGTTTTTTCTTTCCAGAAACTTGGATAAAATGTAAAAATGAGAGTGGTTCTGTAAACAGAAGCACTTCAAAAGAATATTACTGCAAGTAATGCCCACATTCTGGGCAGAGAGAGAAACAAGCAAAGCACGTGTGCAGTGTGGTCCTGCACATCAAAGCTTGAAGAGTCCAGTTTTTAATTTTGGGACTTACATTCCTTGTTTAATGTGAATTGAAGAAATAGGGGAAATGACTGCCTTCTCTTTGTAGCTCATTCTTTAAAACTTAGCACAGACTGCTATTGGCCAAAAATTATGAGTAGCTGTAGTGTTTCTCCCTGAAGCACCTGACACAAAAGAACTGTATTTCCATTTGGCCTGGGTTTAGCCTTGGCAGGCAGTGGTGGTTGGAGTTTCTCATTCAGGATGGAACTGAAGATACTGTTCCTGATGTGTTCTGCTGTGGTCAAAGACTTGTAGGAGATCAGTAGAAACTATTGACATACTTAGATTGCCTAGGAATAAACTTTCTGTTTACACCATTAGTTTTTAAGGGTTATACATGTATACCTGCTAAAGCTTTACCAGAGAAACGTTGTCACAGAGTTAAGATGAGGGGGAAGAGGTGGGATGAAGATGTGAACACAAACTACCAAATGCTGATCTTGTAACTTTTGACAAATTCTGTGACACTGCCTGATTATTATTATTAGAAAAATGTCTTTCAGTCATTATCCTATTTATGTTATTCCACAGCTTTCCACTGCTGTGGCTTGTGAGACTTTCTGTTTTCATCTGATTTCTTTTGGACTAGTTTATTTTGTAAGGTGAGAAGGCTGCAGTAATTAAGCAATTACATTGTCAGCTTGAGTTGTGCTTCCTGTTCAGATGAGATTCAGATTCATGAGTGTAACTAAGGAGGAAACGTGCATGCCAGGAAAATTATAAATTTTGAGCAGCTCTGACATGGAACAATAAGCTATTCTGTGCTTGTATCTTTCCTAGAGGAGACCAAGAGATTTGACAGAACAGTACGTTCTTGAGAGTCAAGTGCTGTGTGGTCTGGAAGCCATCAGGTCTCTCAAAACTCTCTCCGGATAATATTCTTAATGAAAATGGTGTGACTTTCTTGTGGTAGATTATCAACTAAAACCTGCAATTTGCCTCAGGGGTTTTAGCTCAATTTGGAGAGTGAGATTTGACACTTTTTTTAATTCTTTGAAGAATCCCATTTATTCGTTAGTGGCGATTTCTAATGGACATTGCTTATGCAAACTGAGGATAATTTCTTCTGATTAAGGAGTCTTCTTTTAAGATATCGTTGAAATACTGGATTAATGTGTCATTATTTGGGTGCAGATTTAAACTATAATTATAGTTGACAGCTGTAGTTCTTGAACTGCTGGTAACTGACATGTTTCACTAGAAACTGACAAAGTGTAAGGGGAATGCTCATGCCTCAGATTGAACACGACTGTCAATGAGCATAGGGTGAAAGAAAGCAAAGAATTCCAGTGATACACAATTACTTAGCATAAATGTCTCACATTAAAAAAATATTAATTAGCACTCATCTACATGCTAGGTTTCAAAACAGGCCTTGTACGTAAAGACTCCCAGCTCAGACTCAGGGCTTTATGTACAAGCTTTGAAGTAGTGTCTCAGCTGTACAACTAGGAAATTGTGTTGGTTTAGATGAACAATATTGTTTTAATAGATGAAATGCTATATGTAAAATGTTTGGTGTGTGCCTTAGCTTGGAACATATCTTTATTCTTTATGGTGTAAAGTGAGCATTACGTGTTTTCTAAAAGCATAGCAGCAACTTGTAAGTGTAGAACAAACACTGCTTGGGTTATTATAATTGGTGCTTTTCTCAGTGGTGCACAGCACAATGAATGTTTTTCTCTGAATATGATAGGAGATACCAGTGCAGTATCAGCTTGATAAGAAATGAAATCTACATGTGTTTTAAGCAGAAGAAATACTTTAAAATATTGTGTATTGATAAGCTAGACTCTTATTTTGCATAAAGTTTAAAACCATTTAATTGCAGTATTGTCTTTAAACAAGTTTCCTGACAAACATGACACATTATAATGTCAAATAATATTGCTTTTCTGATTTTGAACTATTGGTGTAACACAAGTTTTGTTCTAGGAGTATTCAAAATACTGGTCTGTGGATTTGATGCAAAAGGAAGTATCTTAGATTATCCTTCACTGTAAATGTGGAAGTTTAGAAAAGAAACATTCTGAAATTATTTGGGTTATTTTTGGCTGGATTATATGTTGTAGAAACATGAAAGAAAAATTTGGTGACTGTGGCTGTTGATTTTTCTCTGAGATCGTCTAGAAATTGTGAACTCCATTCTCACCCCCTGCTTGCAGAGGATTGGTCAGTGTTTTATAGCAATCACTATACAAGACTAGTTTCATGAAGACCTATCATTTAGGGTTCAATCCTACTTGGAATGAAGTGTGCCTATAAATCAATTGGTTTCAGTCAGTATTGCTTCGAACAAAAGCTCTTCTTGTCTTAATGTGGAGACCTATGTTATGAAATGTGCATCAGCTAGATAATGCTTTCTGACCATATATAGTCTGCCTGAGTAAAGGTACTTTAGTGGAAGTAGTACAGAAGCTATCTAAACATAATCCTCTGACTTCGACAGTCATAGTTCTTCATGCTCAAAAATTGGCAAATAACTTTCTTCCAGCAGCACAGCTGGCAGACGGACCCAAACATGTGAAGTTATTTGGTTCAGTTTTTTTCATAGACCCTCAGTAGAACTTTGGGTTTCCAAGGCATTGCTTTGATGTGAGAGCAAAATTTGACACCCTCAGGATGATGACACTCACTCTTGAAGAATTAACATGTATCTAAATATTGACTATAAATTTCATAAATGTATGAGATAAATAGTAGATGGGAACCATGAGTGATAAATACAGTAGTGCTGAAGAAAAGTACTGTTAGGCAGAGAGATTTATTCTTTCTAGTATGGGACATTGCTGGTTTTTATGAAGGTGAATTGTATGGCTCAGTAATGAGCTGTGATTTACTTAACAATTATATTTGACTTATTCTCAGAGGTATTACAATCAATAGACGGTTACAAGAGGAGGAATCTGAGTGTGTGACTTTGTTAACCCAGGAATTTCCCCATGAAATGTTGGTTGCTTGGTCTCTTACAGCTGTTTGCTACCTAAAAGAATGTACAATATACTTTTATTCTGCACACTGAGAAATGTTAGCCTTTTTTAATGTACTAGATCTGATATTCCAAGTTAAGCACTGCTTTCTGTGTACAGTGACATATGTCTGTGTTCATTAGCTGGTGCAGTTTGTTTTGCTGTGTTTTGAAGTAGCGGAGCACTACTAGCATGTTTCTGTATCTATAAGCTATTTGGCGACTGATGGGCCTGCTTTCACTCACTCATTTTATCCTATGGAGTTACCTGCATTTATACCAAGTGGATATAACATAATGATGTAGGACGCTCGCTTTTGGTCACTTTGTGGAGGTACCAAAATAATGGGAGGGGGGAAAGCATATGGTGTGGGGGTTTTTTGGGGGGTTGTGGTGTTTTGGTTTTTTGTTGTTTGTTTTGTTTTGTTTTTTTTTAAACTTGAATATTTACTGAGCTTGAAGTAGTTTAAACTAAGAGAGGATTGTTCTTACAGTTAACTTTCTAGGCTTCAAAGAGAATCACACTAACGAGAAACTGAGGAGTAAAACATGTACATCTGTTCAGTAATGTGAATGTCATTAATATTATGAGAATTATTGGGCAGAAAAATTGTGTAATTCACATTTAAGTGTTATGCTGCATTGCTGCATAATCAGATGAATGATGCATATGTGGGAAGCAAAAGTTGCTCTGTTTAAAGGCTAGCTTTACTTGGGGGGAATCATATGGGGATTCATATAATCAAGCTAATTAAATGGATGAGTTAACACTAGCTTTCTCCATGTCTAGTGCTAAAATGGCACCAAGCTACACTTTAGTATTTGTCTTTCCAGGTGTTACTTTATATTGTGTGGTTGTTCCAATTATGTTGAATTTAAGAGGGATCATTAACCCTTTTGGAATATTAGTGGATCAGTAGATTTTAATGATCATACATCAGTGTATCAAACCTTCAAGTGCTAAAGTGTATTTGCAAGCCTTTGTATTACTTTTATCAGTAATATACGTCTTAGTTTTCTTTTACACTATATATGATTAAAACTTGGGTGTAAGAAAACAGGAAATAAAAATTACAGCAATTTTGAAAACTTAATGTAAAAGCAACTGTTGGAACTGCAACATGTCTTTAGCAGACTAAAAGGTAGTGACTGTTGCAAACTTAGACTTGAATTCAAAACAGCAGTTAGATATTCTGGACACATTTGTGAATCACTATTTAGAAACAACAGCATAAAAAGTTTGGAGGAAAAAAGAAATTGTGACTCTAGCAGGTTTTTTTCTATGTCTCCTCTTAGAACCTGTGATGTACACATGAATATTTAAATGATTCTTTTTCAGACTAGTCAGTTGTGGTAACCGGCTAATAAAGCAGTACTATGGAATGTTTATCCTTTTGATATTATTTTTTGGAGATGGTAATATTTCTGGTTGTATTTATTGAGAAATATTACTGAGAGCAGTCTTTCTAGCTCACCCAATCTGGTCTCTCACAGACTTGAAGAACAGTACTTGGGCTTCTTCAGTGCGTCTGTAAATGCCTTACCTCTGTATTGGGAGGGAGTTGACATGGATACAATTAACATATTCTAGATTAGTCTCTGACGAGTAGAAGTGCGATTTGTTTCCAAGTTCTTCCTGACACTAGAAGGAGTGGTTTTTGCAAGGCTGCTGTAAGGCAAGATATATTTTGCACAAGTCAGGAGAAAATGTGAAAGAAGATAGCAGTATAACCACTTCTGGTTTTGTACAATTGATAAGGAATTTCAAGGAGACTGCATGCTTGAGGGTGACAGGATTAAGCATGAGTAAAGGCTGGAATCTCCAAACAAGTCTTAGGGTGGCTCCTGGGAGGATACTGTAAAACCAGATGCCCAGCTGGTGACAGCACACACATTAGCAAGTTGCCTTATACAAGTAATACAGACCTCAGTTTTGAGATGAGAGAATTACTGGTCAAAACTCGCTTGCTATTGGCAGATGCATCAGTGATGGGAATGCTGAGTGGGCACTGTAAGATGACAATACTAATGAAATATCTAATGGATGATCTGGAAGTGGTTGAGATGGAGGAGGTTAAGAATTCTAGGAACTGAGCCTTGAGAAAGAAAATAAAACTATAAATCATCTGAGGAGAAGAACATTCAAAATGTGCATAAATACCATAGATCATAATTCTCAGCAAATATGTTTGCTGCATACACAGTATTAAAGGCCAGTACTTAGTGTTGATTTAGAGCAGGCTTTTTGCAGTATAATCAGATTTTTATGACCTAATAAATATTATGATCAGGGGTTTCCTTACACTGAAATATTTCTCTGCAGTATTGGCTACTCAGCTGGAAGTGCAGGTGAATGAATTCCAAAGTCCACTCACTTTCTTCTATGTTGGTAGAAGGAAGAGAAAAACTTATATAAACTCCTACAGTGCCAGTGTATTTCCATTTGAATACATTTAGATGGGTCAACTGTTAGCTTTGACAGTGAGTTTCCAAGTACTCGGTTCACTTATCTATGCCAAAAGTTAAGTCCTTGACTTATGTTTGTAAGCTCAAGCATCCAAGCAAGTATCACAATTTTTTGCCCCTGTTAGTTAACTCTTATAAAAACATTTTTACAAGCATTAAGCTTGCAATTAGTGTGCTTGAAGATTTGATGATGACAATAATTCACCTGAGGGCTTGTTTTATTACGGAATTTGGCTGTTTGATGACTTTGGATTGCTTTGAAAATTCTAGCATAGCTCTGTGGCTCCTGTGGAATTAACTCACGTTTTAAAAAACACCTACTCTTCTCAAATATGGAAATATGGTTCATTCTAACCCCTAGTACACCTGTTTTTATTTATCCTAGAAAAACATTTTTTTAACTTTTAACCCTTTAAAAGCTATCCCTATCTGGTGCATTTAGGTGGAGCATCCTAGAAACATGGAGGGCAAACTGGAAGGAAGGATTCCCACTCATGTTTTTGACCTTCATGGTCTTTAAGGAATGGCTTTTATTTCTGTGTAATGTGCTCCAGTTCTGTTCTGTTGCATGTAAATTTAAATCTAGTTAAGCTAAGGCTGATCAACTTCTGCAGCTGGTAAGCACTGCTCCTTTATTATAGTTGTAACGAATTTTTCATAAATTCCATATGAGTGTTGCCATACATGCTGAGGGATGAAGCTGTGGGGCAGGATGGATGAAATCAAAATAAATTTTATGTGTCTGTCTCACCCAAAAGGTGAGTTTTGTCCCTAATAGACCTCAGCTTTTTTATTTGGCCTGTGTTTCAGGAGGTTTCAGGAAGGTGCTAAGTATATTGCTGCTAGTTAAAATTCAGTGCTGTGTTCCTTGTTGCAAAGCTGTTGAATATAGTGATGGAAAGGGGGAAGAAGAAAGGGCTGAATTTGTTTAATTGGCAGTGGTTTTTTCTGGCAGACTAAGATGCTCTGGATGATGCTATTTATGGATGTCCATTGCCAGTAATAACATTCATGTCAAATTACACTTTATGGTTGACAAAAAATTATCTCTCCAGCATGTTACCATATTTAAGTAATTTGTTCACCCTCTGCTAGTATTTGTTGCTTTAAACCCCTTTGGTGAATCTTTTAAAATATTTTGCTCATTCTGCATTTTCTTTCACTCTTTAGAAAAAAAAAAAAAGTAGATCTATAATTCAGTATTGGAAAGTTGGTTCTGGCAAATATAAAATAAGAAGTCTTACAGTAATTCTGCAGCTGTTTGTTTTCTATATCTAAATTGCTTTCTCTTTCTCAGACATCAATAATTCTTAACTCTCCTACTAGTCAGCTACTGTTCTGTTGCTTGCATATGAAGTTTTTCTGACTAGTGGCATGTGTTTTTCATAGAGAAAAGTTCTTTGTCCAAAAAAAATGCAGGTTTCAAGTCTTAAAGCACAGATTTTTATCTAAATTGCCAAGTTTCTTGTCTGGTGGCAGTGTTCAGCTGGCATCTGTGCAAAGCAGAATGTTCTTCTGTATTGTTTGAGTGGCCAATATCTAATCCCAAGATGCCATGAATTACATGGAATTATCAGTTTTTAATTTAAATTTTGTAGTTGAATTTTGATGGGGACACCATCTTTCCCCCCCCCCAAAAAAAATGAGCATCTGTTACAGATAAACTGAATACCATAGGAATTTTGTTTTTAAAGGGAAGTAGGATCCTTATGGACCTTTCCAGAAGTCTTCCTGGGGATATCTATTGCAAATATACACACTTGTAAGGAAAACTAGTTTTCTAACAGTCAACACTACCAACTGCAAACAGCTGTCTTTTTTTTTTTTTCTGTGTCTGCAGCTGCCCATCTTGGGTAACCAGCTGAATTTGTATTCTCACCTGTTGTTTGTGCATTTTAAAGTTGTGGCTGCCATGCTTACTCTAGTCTTCTTTTTCCCTCAGAGTTTGGCCATCAGTGGTCATGAAATTATAGTGGGCAGCTGTTGAGACCAATAAAGTCATTTAGCTGCTGAAATAAATTAGCAGCATGAAGTAAGGCCAGTGCCCCATACACAGTTGTCAGACTTGCATCTCTTTCCAGAAGACAGACATGTTATTTGCTTACATAGTACATCAAATGGCAAATATACTTGGTTTTTTGTGCTTGCCTTGGAAAGGCTGCAGCCTTGGAAGGGCTGGAAGAACAGTGGGAGCCAAGTGAATTACCCAGAACTCTATGGGACTCATGTTTGCAATTCATCTAGGAACTTGAAATCAGATCTACAAGGCAAGAGAAATTTTCATTGCAAGGCAAGACTCAAGGAACAGCACTATGCCATGGCATTAAAGCTTGTGGTAGCATTTTTTACTTAAAATATTAATTTGTTTCCTAACAGTTGAGTTTTGATTTGTGCTTTGTCAATTTCCTTGTGTGGGGTTCTTTTTTTTTGTTTGTTTGGTTTTGTAGCATAATGGGAGACATAATCCTAGTTCATTAGGATATACAGATACAGGTACTCTGTGGCAGATTATCCCTGTCTAGCCAAAAGCGTATTAATTGAAAAGTCTTCATATCCTGAGGCAGACTTTGCCTGTTTGTTTGAAAGAGAACAGCTGTCTGGAAATGGAAATCAGAAATGAGGGAAAGATTATTTTTGCTTCACTGCCTGCTAGAGCCTTTGTATGTTTGGGTTGGTGGTTTTTTGTAGGTAACATGGGGAGCTGGTTCTACACTTTACTGTTTTTCTTATTTAGTGGTTTTTTGGGGTTTTATTATGTTGTGTGGGTTTTGTATCATGTTTTCCAGAAAAATGTCACAGTCTGTACTACAGTAATATCACAAATTGTCCTTTGCACTTCTCTACAGGGGAAAAACTAGCAAATTAATACATTGATATGCCAGCAATAATTCCATATCATTGTGAACAGAAGGGTAGGTCAAATGATCGTAAGAACATAGACTCTTAAGACAGAAAGATACCTTGTGTATCACAGGAAATTTGGTCAATAACAGCCCTGGAGACGTTCAAGGTCAGGCTTGATGGTGCGCTGAGCAATCTGGACAAGTTGGAGATGTCCCTGCTTATTGTAGTGGGGTTGGACTAGATGACCTTTAGAGGCTCCTTCTAATCTAGTATGTTATATGATTCTATTCTGATGTACGCGTGTCATTCCCAATTGGGTTTGTGTGGGGAAAAAAAATGAAGATGAATAATTTGAGTAATCTTAGATCATTTGCAGGTAATTAACATCTCACTAGCACATAATGTTCATCTTTCAGGATGATGTAACTTGCAGGGATAAAATAATAAAATAGTACGGTTGGAGATATGGTGGAATTGAAATAAAGGGTGGTATTTAGCTGCCTTTCAGATTTTCTGTAAGTATTTCCTGCTGCCCTCTCATTCATGGCAGCACTATTTTAAATAAGCAGCATGCTGCTACTGAGGATACCTGCACCTTCTTGGTGGAAATTGCTCAAAGATGAGCATCATTTACTATCCAACTTAATTTAACATCTAAGTGGAACAATGGCAGCTCTACAAATTTGTTGATAAAATATTATAGGAAAGCAGACTGGGTTGTAAGTGGATAAATGAAGGACTTAAATTTGCTAAACAATTTACAGATGCTAGAAGCACAGGGGATTAAAATGAGAACAGTAAACTTAAGACTAACAAGTATGCATACTGTGAGCCAAGTTTGCAGAGGCCTCCACTTGGCATTTTATATGCTATTTGGTTACTTCCACCCACAGTTGACTTGTTGAAGCAAAATTGGAGCCACAAAAAACAAAATGTGAAGTCCCCCTACCATAATGTGCAGAGGCAAACAGTGCCTCTACCCATAAATCAGGTGTTTAACTATCTACGGTAACTTGAATCTGCAGATGATTGAAAGCTTCCCTCTCCCTCCCGTGTGATGCAAGTAGTGCTTTTTGAATGTTTCTATGCATAGAGTAGGCAGCTCTGAAATAAAGGCACCTTGTCACCTTACAGAATAGCTAAATGTTATTTCAGAACCACAGCTGTACAGTATTAAGTTTGAATATGGTTGTGGCAAAAAAGCACGGGTTTTGCCATCTACATCTGCACTTAGAAGTGCAATTCAAGTTCTTTCACAGAATAGAAGTCTGGAAACTGGCTTTCAGAACCCTAAGGCCAAAAGTACTGTTGGGGTTCTAGGAACCACCAATGAGGTTGTGCTCACTGTAATGCTGAGCACTGTCAGCTGTTTGAATTTCTGTGATTTCAGATTGTCAGGGTATGGTATGTAGTAGCCTTCTCAAAAAATAATATATACTGATTCCTTGAGCCAAGGGACAAAGTGCATTTATATGAGTAGTATCTTGAGACTTGCAATAAAACTGAGTTACTAATTTGAGGTTTTCTGGCTGTAGATATCAGACTCTTGCTAAGTGTTTTTATTTGTTCAGACATCTTTCTGAGAGATCAGTGACAGCTGAAATATTCCAAAAGTGAGTCATTTCTCTAGATAGTTTCCAAACTGTACTTTTTGTCAAAGACAGCAAATCATGGAGGTGGAAAATCTGTGGTTTTAGGAATCTTTTGAAAGTCTTTCATCTGGATCATCTTTCTCTCTCCATTTCCAGTACAAAAACATTGCCTCCAGAAGCCAACACTTCCACTGTGAGAGTAAAAGACAGTTTTTTGCATTTATTTTCTATTTTAGGGTAGCATAAGTATCAACGAATGCTGTAGTATGTAGATATTTTGCTAAAGGCTGTAAGAATCAAAGCAGCATATAGCAGTACAGTGTCACAGTTTAACTCTGGGCTGGCAATTAAACTAATGATAGATTGCTCTCTATTAACCCCTCTCCTTTCCCCTATAGGGAAAGGGAAGAGAATAAGGGAGTGAGACTTACAGGTTGGAAAATTAACTGCAGAGCTTCAATGAAATGATGATGAAAAGGAAATTAATATGTACAAATATATACAAAGCCACTATCACACTTCTCTCCACCCCAAGAGCACTCACATCACCATGGAGGCTGCAGGGCAGCCCTGGAAGAGAACCTCTCCAACACAAGTCCCTCCCACCAGTCCTTCAGGAGCAGACTGCACCAGTGTGAGCTGCCCAGCTTCAGGCCTGCTTCAGGAACAGTCACCTCCCCTGGTGCAGGTTGCTCCATGGCTGCAGGTCTACATCTGCTCCACTGTGGTCCTCCATGGACTGTAGGGGACAGCTGCCATCTTCCTACAGGCTGCAGGGAATCCGCTACCCCAGTGGACTTTCTCCCCCGCCTTCCTGTCCAACCTTGGTATCTTCTCAGGTATTGCTCTCACCTCCCCCTCTCCTCTGCCCTACAGGTCTTTTTACAGTTTTCTTTTCCCCTTCTTAAATACGTCAATTCCAGAGGTGCATCCACTGTTGCTGATAGACTCAGCCTTGGCCAAAGGCAGGTCCAGCTTTTTGAGCCGGGGAAACTTCTAGCAGCTTCTCACAGGAACCACCTCTGTCACCCCTCCTCTGCTGCCAAAGCCTGGCCACACTGATCCAACACACAGGCCTTGACCTTTTTGTTAATAAAAGCAGACAGGAGAGATCTCTTACTATTCTGCTGACAGGAAGCCTTTGGACGGAGCTGACTGTAATGCAACATAATGGCATCTGGTGGGTTGGATAGGGTAGACCTCAGTCCTTGTTTTTGATATGCAGTATGACTAGAATGGTTTGTTCTTTTCATATGAAACAATTACCTCTTTCTATATGGGGCAATAGTATAAATGATTTAATGCAATAAGGCTCTCTTGAGTTTTAGTTCTAGGTGCTTCTTAGAAATGTAGGTGACTTTTTTTCATTGGATTGGATATAGGTTGTTCATGCTGGGAAAAGCTGCTTTGGAAGAGTTTGTGTACATACAGCTAATGTAGGTCTGTGCTAGCAAATCTCTCCTATCTTTGAGTATATCACCCTAGAGTGATGCTTTCCTATAAAAATTAAGTAGGATTGGAAGACAACTTAAGTGGAGAAGTCTAACTGTCTGCTCAGAGCAGGGTCAGTGATGTCACAAGAGATTCCCAGGTCTTTATTTTGTATACTTCGAAGGACAGTGGCTGCGTGAACTCTGGGCATCCTGTTCCATGGCTTGACTTTCCTCAGGATAAAAAAGACTTCCCTTTTATAGCATCTGAATGCTTTGTTTCAACTTGAGCTCATTGCTTCTTGACCTCACACCACATACCACTGTGAAGAGTCTGTATATATCTTCTTGATAACCTTGTAGGAATGGGAAACTGCTGTCTCTTCTCCAAGGTGAAGCTCAGGTCCCTCAACCTATCCTTACAGGGTGAGTGCTCCAGTGCCCTAACCAACTGGAGGGTCTTCTGCTGGACTTACTCAAGTTTTTCAATGTTTGTCTGGTACCAGGGAGTCCAAACTTAGAAGGATTGGAGATGTGGTCTCATGAATGCTGAGAAGAGGGTTCTTAGCTGGGCAGTCTGCAGCCTGTACTGTTGCGTGGTGTTAATCCTACTCAGTACAGGACTTTTTATTTGTCCTTAATAATGCATGTTATAAGGTTCCTTTTGGCCCATTCCTTCAGTCTGTTTAGGTCCCTAAGGATAGCAGCCCTGCCCTCAAATGTGTTGATAGGTTTTCTCAGTTTGGTGTGATCTACAAACTTAGTGAGCTTGTACTGTCACCTCCTCCAGATCATTAATGAATACATTAAACAGGAGATATCCTGGGATTGACACTTGTCATGCTTGTTACTAGCCTGGGTACTACCAACTAGTCACTACCCTCTGGGACCAAATATCCAACCTGCTTTTGGCCCATCCGATTGTCCAGTGATCTCGACCTTGATATACTAACTTGGTTACAAAAATATTGAAGAAGTAAGGTTTAAAAGGCTTTAAAAAGCCAAGGTCAGTGAATCACTGAAGGCATTCAGTGAGTCAAACGTTATTTCCTCTTGGTAAAGCAGTGCTGTCTATTCTCTATCACTTTCTTGTGTGTACCCAGAAATGGGTTCTAATAGGGGACCCACTTGAACTCTGAAATTTGGGTCACTTCTCAGATGGGACAGGTGACTAGAATAGGATTTGAATGGACCCAGTTCAAGAAGTTGTTAATTGCAGGATGATTATTCTGTTGCAGTTTCTCATACCAAGGACTTTGCCATGAAAGGTTTTGATATGCATCAACAAAGCCGAAAACTCCATGAATTTTCCTGCTTCCTGTAGCTAATACAGATTAACAGCACAGGAGGATCGAATACTGAACAGGCAAATTGTTTTGACACAAAGCATCATTCCAATACCAGACCCTAGGGCTGACTGAAGTATTCAGTGGGGTGTCACATTAGAAGATGCTTTGTGTGGTGCAAGAAATGATCTTTTGATGACCTGTCAAAACAACTATTGAATCTGCTGGTGGTTTCCTAACTGTAGGTGTTAAATATCTGGCAGAGATGTTCCTACTGCCTTTCAGGAGACAGGAAGAATTTCCTCAGGAATTACTCTGTTTTTATTAGTTATAGTCAGTGCTTGGCTTTGTCAGCTTTGTTCACTCCCTCTAGGTCTAGCCCCACCGTTTGCTTCCATGGGGACTGCTTTTCTGTAAAGGCATCCAGGCTTGCTGCAGCTTCTGCCAAGACTTCTCACAACACTCCCTGTGGCTTTGTTCCAGCAGCACTAGAAAGGGGCAGTAATCACTCTCCTCTTCTGTTGGTATCCATGTGTTTAAATGCAGCACAAGGTCCTGGAAGCTTTTTGGCTGCTCAGAAACTCCTCAGCCCCTCTCCCCAGCTGCCTGTGCATCAACTGCATGCCCTTATAAGGGTGTCATCCCCATTGTGCTGTGGCACCTGGTAGTCCTCCAAGCAAGCCTGTCCCGTAAATCCGGTGCCCCCAAAACCTGCACCAGCTTTCTTGCCTCTTCCCCATCTGCTCTGTCAACTGGGACTCCAAGGCTGATGCCAGTTTCCACCATGGTGCGTGTGTGCCCAAAGTGGTATTTAATTTTTCCAGCAGAGATGAGTGATTTACTTAATTTGACTCCTCTACAAGCCCTGTAAAGTCTGTTGTTTTTTTTTAAACATACAAGCATGAGAAGACTATTTTTCTTCCCCCCAATGCTTTTGATTGCTGTTGGCTGTGTATATGCAACTGCCTAGACACCACAGTTTTAACCATTTTTGCTGTGGTTTATACAGATTGACATATCCCAGTAAGGAATGTAAGCCACAGAAAGCTGGAGATGAAACCAAGCAGGGACTATTAAATTGGTAGCAGTGAACAACTCAGTTGCAGTTTAGAATAGTATTTAATTTATGGATGCTTCAGTTACATTGTTCTGTTTTACATTTGACAGCCCAGCAGCTGATAAGAAGCCATTTTCATACATGCTGCAAATCTCCAGACCAAACTCTTCCTGCCTCTAAACTTGCATCATAACTACACATGCCTTGTAGCATTTTTGCTGCAACAGAAAAAAAATAAAGTACATTCCTGAAGACATACTCCATTTCTGCTTTTCTTCTAATTTCTGTATTCAGTTGACTAATTTAAGTCTGTATTTAATTGACCAAGAGAGTCAAGTTTCTTTACGTGGGAGGAGAGGTCTTCTCTCTGTTCAATCTATATTCTCATTCTAATACATCTGATAAACTTTTTATAAAACAAACTTCTCCCTGAACTTTTTATAAAAGGACAAAGGATAGCACAAGCTTAGGAAAATGTGGGGTTTTGTACAGTCTGGGAATATAGATAATAGAGTGAGACAGGAAAAAAATCGCTGTAAAGATAGTCTACAGTATAAGACTACTCCAAACACGAACAATTTTTCCATTCCTTGTCAGAATTTTCAGTTGCTGCTCATCAGTTGAAACTTTGTCTATTTTGACTTTTAATACTGTTTTCCTAATACTTGATGCAAGAGAAAGCATTAATTTCACAATGAAAAAAGTGACATTTCTGATAAATCTTCCACTTTTGTTCTGACTTCTTCCTAAGATTGGGCAAATGATTGGCCATTATACCAGTCTTCTGAAAGACACACATTTTAGGAGAAGCATATCTTGCCAAAGTACTTCCACCAAAGCTTTTCCAGCCATTTTTCTGTAAAACTGAGTTAATGATGACACGTTAATAAACTGCCCTGAGCATGTCTCAGAATTGGGACCAATGTCATTAGAAGCAGAGGAAGTGCTTTTCCACGTCTATTTGCTTGAAATCTGGAATTTTAGCAGCCTTGACTTTACCCCCATATAGATCAATCAGTTTTTGGAGATGGGTTAACTGTATGCAGAGGAGAAAAGGCTCTGCAGAACATTGCTTCAAGGCTTTTGTTTTTTAGCACCAACACTTCTTATTTCTTCAGCTGGAATTTTTTCTTTTTTTCACATAGTGAAGAAATAACGCTTATAAGGTAAAAAAAGGTTTGCAAATCATTACAGTGTGTGAATGTCATACTGGCTATTGTTATAAAGGTGGGCAAGGATTTTACTGTTTTTTTTTTTTTCTGGAAGAGAACGAAGAATTTGAAGTGATGTCTTGGGACATTGGGACCAACTGCTCTGTGGTCAGAGCAACTGCCTCATGCAATCCCTTTCATTAACTTGCTGAGCCCTTCTTAAAAGCACTTTGTTCCCTCCCCTCTGTTTCTATGGGAGATTATTTCAAAGCTTTATTTTTTCTGAGGATCCAGAATATTTCCTTTATTCAAAGCCTGAAATTGTTCAGTGCCAAAATGCTCATTTGTTCTTAAGCAATACCCTTCAGTTAAAACAGTTCTTCTTTTCCTGTTGTATCTCATCTATCAGGCTGCTCCTAAATGATCTTCATCTGCCGTTTGTTCTAGGTGGCATCTCTGCTACTTACCTTTGATTTTATCTTTTCCTTTTTTGTTTTAATAAATGTAGCTGAAGGACTTCTTATTCGATATTTTAATCTTTCAGGGTCTAATTAAACTTGATTTTTGGCAGTTCCTGCCTTTTCCCTGTGCTTTTTGGCTGTGACCAGTGCTTCCTCTGCTATTTTGCTATTCCCTAATAGCACCCTCCTGTATTCCAAGCAGATGCCTAGAAGTCATCGTTCAAGGAAATCAGTCGTCCCTTCTTATACACTTCATTCTCTTAAGAGCACTCCTTATGTGGGATAACTTCCTGAGTTCAAGCACTTCTGAACCTTAGTTGCCCTCCTTCTGCTTTGTTAGCCATCTTTAGTAGTCCTTCTATTGTGTCATTGTTTGCACCTTTTCAAACTGAACATCCTCCTTCCGTGTCGACATAGAGCATGCCACTTTTTCTTGGGTGACTGTAGGAGTGTCTTTGTTCTGTTGTAGGTAGAGTATCACTTTCCAGGGGCCTAAACTGTCAGAGAGCTCTGGAAGCTGGTGCAGATTCACTAGGATTTTCAGCAGAGTCCTATCGCAGACTGAGCATAAATTTAAGGACATCAGATATTTCAAACAACACACTTTAGAGTTCAACAAATGCTTATTTCCAATTATTCTGAGGTAATGAGAAGAAAAAACGGCTAACTGGAGTTGTAAAGTTCATTCTGGATTTATTGCATTCCCAGCTGCAAGTTCTGAGTCTTCAGCATTGGAGTTCAAGCCTAGTCTTGCCCTTCCAGGTGTTTAGAGAGACTCGTGACAGAATAATGTTTATCATAAGCATAAAAAGATCGCAACTTTTAGCTCCTTTGGACTCATCTGGGCCTGCTGTCTGTCTTTAAAGGGCAATGTTTAGGGTTAATTCCACTTTGTCTCTAAAGGTCTTTGTTTTCAGTTTTATATTCACCAATCTGAGAATGTTTTTTTGGGTTAGTTTTTGTGGGTATTGTGCTACTAGGCTTACAGTTTTACCCCTCTCTTTAACTGTTGGGGTACTGCTAAAACCATTAGGTTAATCCTGATAAAGATACCTTTTGAAAAGCCGTGTTTTGAGCTTGGACTAGATGATCCCCAGAGGTCCCTTTCAACCTCAGTCCTCCTGTGACTCTGTGATCTAAGCATGAGTAAATAATATCAATTTAATTTTTTTGCCTGTATCCGTTGATTGTTAGAACAAGTACTCGAATGCATTGCTTCCAATTGATAATTCAGATGTCAGAGTGGCATCCCTTGCATTTTTTTACAAATTGTTCCTATGATCAAATTAGCTCTGTTCTTCTAATTTTAAAATGTAGTCAGTGGTTAGATTTTATATTCTGTTTGTGGATTTGTACCTTTCCAGTTTTATCCATTCTGTAAAAGCTAGGTAGTTCTCCTAGCGTCCTCTGCAATGAAAGTCAAAGACTTTCTTGCAGAGTTGTAATCTTAAGTTATTTAGCTGGTTTAAGATGAGGAATCAATACACTCAGTGTAAGTACACGTGAAGCATAAGATGAATATAAATCAAATAATTAAACTGCATGATGCCAGAGCCAGCTGGTTGCCAAAATATGACCACGTTTTTAGTGATGCTGCAGTGGTGTTTATAAGGAGCAAAACAAAGATATTTCCTGCCTATGCAAGGCTTAGAGGAGTCAATCTGTGGCAGGTGCTGGTTTACATTTGCTGTTTCATCACATGAACTGTGACATTTCTTTGTAGCTTACTGGGAAAGTATGAAACTGGGTTTGATAGGGCACTCTGCTCTTGATGGCGGTCTTCACTCTTTACTGCCTTCTGAGGAAATGAAGGGAACTGTTCATCCCCACCCTGTCCAGCCATTTTTCTTTCTCTTGGAAAGAACACAGGCATGCACCACACACACACACACACTGAGTTCTTTCAAATGTTAGGCAACAACTTGTTGCCTAAGATACAAAGCCGAGTTGTTAAAAGTTGCAAGCCTTTAAAATGCAATTGTTTTAAGCAAGTAAGCTACTCTTGTTCTTGGTAAAATTCTCAAATAGAAAAATCCCTCCACCCATTTCCATGAATTATTTATACAAGCTTCAAGCCTGATGTTTAGCTTTGCACAGAAGTGCAGCTGAGAGTTTTCTCACAACTCCAGAAATGCTGCCATTTTATCTCCTTCCAGGCTTAAACCTTATTGCCAATTTTGCCTGTATGAAAAATTATTCCTGTAAAATATGTAGTGGACCCTAGGCAATTTTTGTTGTGATTTGAGGTAAACTAAATGAGTTCAGTGATAATTTGGGGCCTACCTAAGGCTATGGTGTGTTATCTCCAGGTATTCATCTTAGTTTTCCTTTTTAAAAAAAGCAAATTAGTATTGGATGCTCCGTGCTAAGTAAACTATGTAGCATCACCACCACCAATGGTCATGCCTTCAGGAACCCAAAAAGGGAATAACCATCGAGCTGTTTACCCACTGTTGTGGGTAAGTTTTATCACTAACAAGGTAAATACATCTGAAACTGAGAATTAAGTTTTTAATGACAAATTTTCCTCAGCTTGCTTGTGTATGGGTTTTATCTGTTTTTTTCTCCCCTCTGTGGTGAACAAATACTAATTTGTCTCTTTAGCTTAGTAGGAGACTAGGATAAGTGTATGAGATGGTTAAACTGACATAGGCTGGCTGGAAAAGAAGGAACCAAGATGGCAGAAATGCAAGGAAAAAAAATTAAGAACAGTTATCAGAAGTCTTGCAGATGCAGGTACCAATAATGGCTTTTTTTCCTCCACCAATGCCAAGCATTTTTAACATTCTGCTCTGAGGCTATTGAACTATGGAAGCTAATCTGTATACAGTTGTGGAGGGCAAAGGTTTCTTTTATCCAGATGGAAATACTAAATGTTGAGTAGAACTGTGGGTAGATTTTTCTTGCATGTGTTCAAGGTTCTTTAGATATGTAGTTTAAGACAGGAATTTGAGAAGCGTAAGATGTGTGGTAGGCAGGTATCACAGTGGGGATATGCCTGCACACATACTGACAGAAACAATTCTGTGCAAACTGCTCAGTCTGGTTAGTATGTCCACAGTACTTCCAGGAAGTATGTATCTATGAGATAATTGCAGTGAGATATATTTTTTTTCATACCACCTCATCCACCATTTCATGTGATTAAAAAAAAAATAAATTACTTAAAGCTTAGATGGTTGAAAAATTACATCAGTTGGTGTGAGAGCAATAGCTGTGGTTTATTAGAAAGCTTTACTTGTCCTGATTTTTGTCAGGCTGGATTACGTCACTGCTCTGAATGAAAATTTTATAGGGCTTGGAATGTGTGGAATATGTAAGCAATGCATTTTAGAAACAAATAAACATGTAGCACACTTCCAGTAAAGTGTAAATCTGTTGTGTAAATGTGATACATCTCAAAGCACTAGAGCTGGAAGCAAATGACTTCTAGTGCTTAGAAGGGTGTGGGCTGTCAAACTTCATGGCCATTTAAAAGCAGCCCTCATAATTTGGTAGACCTGATGAATCAGAAACAACCTTACAGAAACTGTAAAGGGGAGTGCTTAAAATCTGCATATATCGATTTAATTTCTCTGTGAACATCTTTCCAACATACTTGCTAAAAACATTTTGTTTACCTGTTTCAAGATGTTTGCAAATACTAACTATGTGTTGAACGATAGATCAGAATTAATGGTTTGCCTGGGAAGATTGTGAAGATGTGCCAAGTAGTCACAATTTCTATTTCAGAGCTAGCATCATCCAAATTGCTGCTTATTGTTGGCTGAATAAGCAGGTACCTGGACAAACTGAGCTGCTTTTTTTTTTTGTTGCTGGCTTCCCATTCATTTTTTCAAAGGAAGCAGGGACATGTGCAGAGATATAATGAGAAGATATAAAGTGCACAACTGCAGAAGGTGCAAGCAGGGAAATAGGGTTGGTTTGTGTGGAATTGCATATCTGTCCTCCAAAATGCTGGAACGGAAAACTGTCCTATTTTGCTCAGTGTTTTGGGCAGGTACAGCAGAAGGTGCACACAGAGGGAATAAGATGTTGTGAGAGGTAGTCTGTTGTGTAGATGTTGGAACGAACATGGTTCTTCAATTTCCTCTCCTTTGTTCCAATGCACTGCTGAGTAATACACAGCATTAATTTTTTAAGTAGGCAATTTCCTTTTCTCTCCTTTTAAAAATACTTGTAGCAGAGTGTGCACCAAAACTATTTCTGCTTTCTGTCTAGGGCTGAGATGGAAGATGGCAATGACATACCACAGCTGTCCAGCATGGTGGCAGCAATAATTACTCCTGTTGTGTCTAAATGGAACTTGGATTATATGGGAACTGTTTTCTGCATCGTAAATAGCTCAGATTGTCTGGAATGTGCATGCAAACATTCATTTTTCCAGAAAGTGAACCCAGTTGACTTTGTATACAATCTGTAGCCTACTACATGTTGTATCTAGGTATGACTTTGGCCCATTGCCTAATTGAGAACTTTGCAACACTTAAATTTCTGTGTGTGGTGAGCAGTGCAAGTTCCTGTTATTTCTCTCATCTGTGTGAGACTGCACGAAGCTTCATGAAATCACTTTCACTTGCTCAGAAGCAAGCTAACTAGCTCTTAAGAGTAGTTTCAGGTAAGGAATCAGTCTACAGCAGTCTACTCTTCTGCAAGTATCATGCATTTTTCATATTGGTTTAAAGGAAATTGTTATTTTCCTTAATTCTGTTGAAATTCCAGGTGGTTTTCCTCATATTAGTGAGAACTAGGGAACTTGTCTTTGTGACCTTTATTTTTTGCTATTGATTTTCCTGAGCATGGAGGGAGAATATTCTCAGGCTTAAAGGAATATCATAATAGGTTTTAAAAATTAATAACCAGTGTCTTATTTGGGGGATTGTTTTCATCTATTTTCTTACCAAATAGCTTGCAATGTGAAGACAATAACTCCAGATGTTAAAAATTTAAGTTCCCAGTACACTGGGGAAATTAGGACAAGTGATCAAGAAACTGATGAAAATAAGGGCCCTCTTTAGCACTGTCATAAAAGATTAACTCTTGTCTGGTCACACATAATACATTTAGTTGGCAGTAAAATAATTTTCTAATTTTCTAATTTTGAAGGTAATATCTGCCTTGAACTTCAGTGAATCTTTTTCCTAACATAAGAGGTGAGCATGCAGGCTTCTGTAGAAGTTCATGTAATTTATTTTCGTTACCCCAAACCACTTTTGGCATTTCTTCAGCCAAAGGCCGTATGAGTAAGCCTCTCCCAAATCAAGGGAGTAACTTAAGGGCTGAGGTTCTTATAATGGTCTTATAAATACCTTTATTTAATCAAGTGTTTGTGCTCTAAAGGGTGATTAATTTATTTTTTAGAAAAAAAAAAAAACAAACAACTTTTTGTCTTCCATGTGCTCCTAGGACAGTGAAAGAAAAACAAAAGCTAGAAGTAAATAATTTGCTACCAAGTTAGTCTTAGCACTTGTGATCTACCCTTCATGTGAAGTATCTGGTAGTTAGATGCACCTAGAGGATTCTGCTTTCTGGTGCTAGAGCAATTAAAGTCTTTTGTATCTCTTAGACAGGAATAACCGGAGCTTCAGGGGGACAAAATGGCATTCATCTAAGTAAGAGGTTCACAGAAAAACTACCAAATACCTGTGCTGTTATATTTCTGATTGTAATTGAGAAACTTTGTTGGGGTGGGAGGAGGTATCAATGTGTAGTTCAGAGGAAAACTTGTCGCAACAGCACCCTGGTTCTGAGGTGGCTTATCAACTCTGATCACATATCAAATTTCACTGTCCTCTTCAAGAGAAAGATTTGGGAAAGGTGGAGTAGGATAAAGGTGAAGAATAAGCTCCTGGTGCCAAGGCAACAGTGGGCAGCTGGCCACATTATTTAATGTTTTATTTCCTTCATGACCTATTGTTGTCTGCCTTGACCTCTGTTTGAGCTTTTTGGCCCTGGCAACAGTGAGATCAGATTAGGTTAACTACTATATTGTTTAAAAATCACTAGACTGATAAGTACAGAAGTCTTTAGTGTACCTTTCTAACAAGATTTTAAACCAAAAAACAACCTGACACATGGTCTTGAACAAAAATACTTCATTGTTTCACTCCTCACTTCTACAATAGCATAAAACCTTCAGTGGATTTCAGATTTATACTTCAAGGTTAAAAATCCCTCATTAACAAGTGGTGCTTAATGTCAAGGGTTTAATAAAGTCTGTCTTTATCCTGTTGATGGCTGGAAACTGGTATGTTCTTTTTCAAAGAGGTATGGTGCAGATACTATTAATCTTACTGTAATTACTAACTTGCTTGTCATAGAAGTGTAATTCTTTCTCATTAACTCCCCAAAAATTCATCAGCAAATTCTGCTTTATTACTCCAGTGCAGTTACAGGATTCTGTTGCCTGTACATAGCTGAGAGCAGAACCTGAGTAGCAGCAGCTGCTGACAATTCCCTGGATTTTTAGCAGCATTTCTTTTTATGGTGCATTTTGGAAAATCTAGTCAACAATCTGAGGGGAAGGAGTTAGTAAACACATTTACAAGAGACAATTGTGTATTAATGAGAACTGCATTTTAGAGCTTGAGAGAAATTTTTACCGTTAGTGTCTTCAATATCACTAAAAGCAGAGAATAATGTTTGAGACTAATTTAAAAAATGAACAAAGAAAAGCCATTGCCAGGTTCTGTGACCAGGGCTTGAAAATGCTAAAGGGCTGTTAGAGGCCTGGTGTTGCTGTTAACACTCCAGTCTTGCAGTAAGCTCAGGTTGCCAAAGCTGTTGGGCACTCCTTTAGCCTCACCCTAAAAATTTCAGCAAAATAGGCATCTTGAATAATGAAGAACTGTGCCCTTTTCCCTTTTCCCCCCTCTTTAATTTTTAATTTTGCTTTATGCTTCTGAACTGATTTTTTTTTTTCCCCCCATGTGGTCCCTTTTCCTGCTATGGGTAATGTGGTAAGGGAATGTTGCAGTTTAAGTCTTGAATGCACTTTCTTTTCAGCTAAGGCTCCTGTGACATTCCTTCACTAGTAGGCAGTGCCTTTTAATTGATTCACAATAGACTCAGGATCTGAAGTGATGGAAATTCTCTTGCTGATTCTCTCACTCATTTTAGGCTAAAGTGGTGAGCTGGATGCTAAGACTCAATGACCTGACATTGTTGGGATGTAGGTTTTTTCTAATTCATAGATTTAATTTATTATTTTTTGTATCAATGACTGGACGTACCTAAACTAAGCCTAACTTCCATCAAGTGATAACTCCTTCACAGATTGGACAAACTACATGTTAGCCCCTGCAGGACCCAGGCATCTTGTGTAGTGCAGCTGCTCCATCTTGTACTTCCTTGCTGGGATACCCACACCTTGTGACTTCTTGTCCTTCTGCTGCAGCTTCTCAGTGGTCATTGCTAGAGGATACACATCCAGATCCAGTTGGAGGCTGAATATAGTAAGCTTTCCTGACAATTTGCAAAACCTACTTAAGTGTATAAAACAAATACCAACCAAAGAGCTGATCTGTGCAACCTTGTGAAGGAATGGTGTATAGTCTGGGTGCACTGGCATTCTTGCTTCTCAGCTTCAAATGCTATACTGTGCCAGGAAATGTTTCTTCTGAGATTATGCTAAATGCACTGGTTGTCAAATGTCTGCAGAGAGAGAAGCTGCAAGAGAATCTTATCTTGTCTTACAGAGGATATGATCAGACACAGACTATATCAGGCCACTAGCGCAAGTTCCTGGGGCCTGCAGTTTTTACATGAAAAACAGCACAACGTTTGCTGATTCAGTCAAAGGCCATCCCTGCAGAGTCATGGCTAGTTATGTGGCCATACAGTTTCTTATTATTGGTAAGAACTTTTCCCATTGTATTATTATTCTTCATCCTTTTTGTTTTCTCATGGTGCACCTCTCATTTTTATAGTTCTTTAATAGAGAGGTACTCTGTCTTCTAGTCTGTTTCCATAGAGACACCCAATTAGAAGAGTAATTTGAAGAGATTGAGACACAGCTGCCAAAACTCCTAAAGAGAGAGGAGGAGGGGCAGGGAAAAGGGGAGAAGATTTGGGCTGGCAAGAATGCAAACAGCATTGCCTGTCTTCTGCCAGCTATTTCCTAACACTCATTTGTAAACTCATATCTGACTGCACATCTTGCACCCATTTGGTTTGAGCTACATCTGTAATGCATTTTAAAAATATAATTGTGTCTGGTGTTCAGCATATGTGATGTTAATGCTTGGAATGTGAGAATTTTTTGTTGTTGCATTGCTTCTCTCATATGTTTTTTATCAGGCAGTTGCCAAGGCATTGAGAGCAAAAAGGGAGGGGAAAAGAACTGAGGCATCTCCTTCTTGCCAATGCCTCACGGATATACATGTTGAAAAATATATTTTTCTGTCCTTGATTTGGCACAGAACAGGGTAACACAGGTACTGGTGATTCAGTGGATCTCAAACCATTTGTAAAGGCAAAAATATCCCAAAATGAGTTAGTTTTCTGGTAGTCGAAGGATTAGGTGATCTGCCTGTCTTCTTTTGGCCAGCTGGAGGCAGTCAGGAAATTAATCCTGCTAAAAAGGAGAATTGAAAGCAAAACAAATGAAGCAAAAATAGAATGTGATGTGTATATTTTCCTGTTGGTGAAAAATATATTCTTTGCAAATATAAAATCATACTCCACCCCAGAAATCATCTCTGTATTTTAAATTGAAACTTTGATACTGCCCTTCACATGGGAGAGAGGATGAAAATTTAAATCTGTCATGTATTGTTAGGCTCTGCTCATATGCACAGAAATCTGTACTTTACTGTAATCGCAGCTTGTAAGCACCACTTTAATTTCTGTTTTCTCATAAAGCGATGGGGCTTTTTCAGTATTTTCTTTACTAAGTGTCATCTAGACTGACTGGAAGACTTCTTGCTTTTCTTCCTGACTATAGGTTTGCATTCCAAGACTCTCAACAGAAAAAACACCAAGAAACCCAAACCAAACAAACAAAAAATCCACCCCCGCATAAAGCCCACCGTCAAAGCCCTGCTTTTATCAGAGATGCTTTGGCATAGGAGCATTTAGAAATCTGGCCCTCTTCAGGGAAGGTGATTGCAGAATCTGTCTAATATTCATGGTTGATTCTTACTCAGATCTTCAGCAAGATAACTGGGACAGACACTCTGAGCCTTATGACTGGCAGGTTTCCAGTCTGCTCTGGAGGCAGCAGTGGCTTCGGGTATATTCCCATTCATTCTGCTTCTGCTGCCCTTTGTGCAGCTATAGGATTAGGTCAGTGCTGTCTGGTAGCTTTCCTTCCTCTTCTGGTTTTGTCTGAAAAGCTGTGTACAGCTTGTTTGTCCAAAGTTTGCCCAGTGATTGATATAGTACCATTTCTGTGGAAATGGATTTGGAATTACCTGATGTGGGAATCCCAGCCCAAATAGCCAGTGTAGGTACCACCACCAGATTCCACAAGTCTTACTGAGGACCTTTAAGGAAGGATTTTATAGTGGTTTGCATTCCCTTTGTGCTGTCCAGGTACCCGCTTGGTGGGGTTGCACTTGAAGCATGCAGGTTGGAAGTCCATTAATGAGAGCACTCTTAGATATGTAAGGAGGAGAGTGAGAGCTTCATGACCTGTATGCTGAAGTCTCTCAACCAAGCTGTGCATTTGTAGAGGCTTCCCTCATCCTACCTCTAAACCTTCATGAAAATGAGGTGATTTTAACAATATTTTTAAAATGTTAAAAGAATTCTGAGGCAAATGAGGGAAAAAAGCCTTGGTGAAGGAGACAGTGGTTTTATGGTTCTTCTTAAGAATTAATTTGCAATTCGTTTTGTTCAGCTGATTGGAATCAGGATGGTTTCTGGGTTAAAATAGAGCGGGGAGAAGAATGTAGAAACCTCAGTGGAAAAGTGACTTTGTATTGTGATTTTGTCCTTAGAACAAAATGGGCAGTAAGTTGCCTGCCTTCCCATGGCATTGTGAGGCATACTTAGGACGTTAGGACTTAGTAGAGCAACTGCAGCAGTGCTTTCTTAGACACCTTCACACTTTGCAACACTGTCAAACTGCTGTGTTTGTTAATATTTTAAATCTGACAAGTATCTCATAATTGATAGAGCTGCAGTGTTTGGGGCCTTCAGGAAATGCTCTGTGGGTTACTGAAACCTTCCAGCCACCTTCATTATGGAAAGTAGACATAATACAAACGTGGATTTCAGTGAATTGAAATGGAAATCTTGTGGGAATCTCCTGTGACTACCTTTTTGCCAACGAGTTACATGTTGCATTTAACCCCAAGGGAAGCAAAGATGCTATAGAGCTTATGCAGTGTAGTGTTGCAAGAAAGGAAATACCTTGTACTGCGGAATGGACATTAGCTTAGAAAACTGTCATGCAGGTTGAATAACAGAGGGTTTGTGATTAATGTGTTGCTGCCTTTTTGCTGTAGAAAAGACAGGAGATCAGTCTTTTTTTGTTTAGGTTGTTATGCAAATTTCCCAGAGAACTGAGTTGCTTAACATTATCTTGGTAGAATGAGCAGTCTTGAAGAATAAAATAAAGACACACACCCCCTAAAAAAAAAAAAACCAAACAAAAACAACAACCCACAATTTTTAAAAAAAATATTCAAAAAACATCTGCAAGAAACATGGAGTGAACTGACAAATTTAAAATCTTCTCTTAAAGGAGAATGACAGTATCATGTTTAGCACCATATGTTTATATAAATGTGGATATGTATACATATAGGCCCTTATTAGCCAGGAACTCTGATTAATATTGAGCACTTGAGTGAAGTGTTGACTAGTGTGTGTAGTTAATTAGATGTAATCATCTAATGGACCCCTGTCAACAGCTGCTTCCTATTAAATTATCTCTATTACAGAGCTATATTGCTACAGTTTTCTTTCAATGGTGAAGTTGGAATATATGCATTAAAACTTTATTAGTTGAGTAAATTTTAGGTATATTTTGCTAAATGCTACCTGTTTTAATAGAAGTTGATGGTATAAAGATTGGTTTAGTTGCTTCCAATAATAGCTGTAGCTAATGTCACTGGTGTTTTTGGCAAATGGTCATGATTTTCCTAATGCATCAGTGTCTAGACTGGACTTGGAGAGTCTGAAGTGCTACCAGACTGAGCAAGTACCTTCGCCTTTCACAAAGTTCCTTTTAGTATTCCTAAATTTAGTATGAACAATAAATATATCTTGGCATTAGAAAAGCTTTTTAAAGGAATTGCCTTGTTATACTCAGGTTTTTTTGTAGTACTTTTAAAGTACTTCTAACCTTACAATAAAAATACAATTTCCAGTTTTGCTGCTGCACCTGTAGTGAAGCAGGAACTGTGAAGTAGTTTCTTGTAGTTCAACCAGCCAAAATTTGCAAAAAACACACATTTTTCTCAGAAAACAGTCAATTAAATAATAAAAAGCAAAGTACCTGTTATGATTAGATGTTTCTATAAATACTAGTGTTCTGTTTGTGTGATGTGTCTTCTTGATAGCAAGTACTTATTTTTCTGCTGCCAAATCTGTATGTCTTTGCGTGTGTATGGCTTAAGCCATATCACGTGAGCTGCCTGCTTCCTGCTCCTGCCTTTTCATCAGCAAGGGCTTTGCCAGTGTCAGTCTTCGAAGTCTGCTTTTTCCCTTCCTGGTATTCTGATTAACTACAGTTCTGCTTGTTGTTTTTTATGATGTTTATTACTGATGTTTTCATAATGGAGAGTTTGTGGTCTAAAATTTGATTTTTAGATTATTTTACTTGGTAGCAGTGATTTTCTGCAAACTTGCCATGCAATTTTGGGAGGCTCTGAAGAAACTTTATTGTGCTCTACTCAATAACTATTTTTCTGCTTGCATGGCTGCAGCATTCTTTTATGGATTCTTTGTTATGAAATAACAAAGTATTATTCGTTATAAAATTAGTTTGGTTTGTGTTTTTGGTTTTGGTTTGTTGGTTTTTTTTAATAACATTGTGTTTAAGCAAGAAGACTGCTTTATGTAATATACCCTGCAGTACTGATTTTTTTTTTTTAGGCCTTATTTCTAAGGACAAGTGAAGAAAGCAGCAGGAGCCATACTCAGAGTTCTAACTTTGAACTCCTTTTCAGCATCTGGTTTTAGGATTTGATGTTAGTGAAATGTCATGATGTCCTGCTTCCAAGGTGCCTTTGGAATACACTTTGTGCTGGTTTTCCTCTACTCCCATTGAAATGACTGAGAATACCCTTAAGCCTTCTCTGAATCCTGAGTTTTGTGAGGAAATAAATTATGAATGAGACTCAGGGGCCAGAGTTTTAAGCATGTTGCAGCCCTTTTTACACCGAGTACACACAATTTATCTCTAGGATTCTCTTGTCTAGTACATGCTTACTGTTTTTTTACTGTGGATAAATGAAGAAGCAGCAAAATTTGTTGCATGTAATTGGCAGATGCAGTCCTATACATCAATAATAAACCAGAATTATAATAGTGAAAAGCGTGAAGTTTAAAAAATCCTAGAATGGCTTTTTCAAGAGAAGTTTGTAGATTCAGTTCTCTATTTGTCCTCAACTCTTTTTTTGCAGGTGCTGGAAAAGACATTGAGTTTATCCAATGAGTGACATTTGTTATTTAAAAAAGTCATGTGTTAGAAAAGCAGGCGCCACTAAACAAGAAGACTTGACAGTTCCATCTGTAATGTTTTTGCTGGCAAAGTAAATCAGATAGCATTCCGAGGTCTGTACAACGCATGCTGCAAATGTCCAACACTGGAAAGAGCTTGAGAGTTTAATGTGTTCTGGCTTCACGTTACATAAACAGGGGTCCCCGTGGTCCTATATTGATTGGGCTTGTGTTCCACCAGTGTTTTTGTGGGTATATGCTAGCCCATAAAATCACATTTTTGGTTTTGCTTGCCAACTCTTTTCTATTGCTTTGTCTATTAGGCTGCAGTGGGAAGTATCACAGCTGGTGCGCTAAGGGACCTAATGCAGACTATTCAAACCACTAAATTTTAGTCTGATGAACTTGGGAGAAACCCTTGCAATTTGATAATACAATCAAATATATGTCATGAATTGTCAGAATTACTTTATGCTATTTTGAGGATGACTGTGTGTCCCCTGGTATCAGCTCAGATACCATCACAAACACTACAGCTACTTCACAGCACATCTCTAGCAGCCATAACCTAATAAAATGACTACTGTTTGTAACCCAGGGATAGAGATGGGGAGAAGACCCTGAAGTGAAGCATCACATCTGTTCCCTTTGTTAGCCTCCAACTTTTTTAGTAAAACTTTTCGTCATCCTTACATTTGAGTCTGGAACAGGAAATTTTCATGAAATCTGGAAGCCTTCCTAGCTTTCTTGACTGGTTAACATTTGACTACACATTAGGATTTAGGAAGTCATCAGACTTCTAGGAATTTAATTTTTTTCTTTAGCAGTCAGAAGTTTAAACTGACCTTCCATTTTAAGCATGTGCAGTTATGTGGAGTGTTTAGACTTCATTAAAATATGACTTAAAATAAGGATGTCTGACACATGTGGTAGATTTAGACTAGATATATAAGGAAGAAATTGTTTACAATGAGAGTGGTGAAACATTGAAACAGGTTGTCCAGAGAGGTGGTAGAAGACCCGTCCCTGGAAACATTCATGGTTAGGCTGGAAGGGGCTCTGAGCAACCTGATCTAGTTGAAGATAACCCTACCCATTGCAGGGGGGAGGGGTTTGGACTAGATGACCTATAAAGGTCCCTTTCAACCCAAACTATTTTATGATCTCTAGAAGAGCAGTGTAAAAGCTTAGCTTAGTTTTGCACTGGCTTGCATATTGGCACAAATACTTAGTTGTGTTTTCTTCCATTTTCCTTTTGAACACTTCAGCTGCACATCTTCCTGTGATGTGCTGTGCCTTAGCTGTGTTTGCAGTAGTTTCCACTAGCTTGTTCCCACTTGCATAGTTAGTTTGGTGGTGAGGATCAAGCTATGTATGGGTTTAAATTTAGTAGGATGTGATAGTGAGGGAAAAGACTTTACTAAACTTTATTGACTTCACCGGTGTCCATGTGCACTAGGTACTGATAATTTAATTGCCTAGGACTGAATGACAATGAGCTTATTTTTCCTAGGTAATGAGGTAATTCTCTTGCCTTCAACTGTTGTTGATATATAATTTGTTATGGCTAACATGCTTATTTCTGTATAGATTTCTCTGTGCCAGTCTCATTAACACTTTGTCCCAAAATAATCCATTATCTGCCCTTCTCTTTGTGAATGGGAAAAATGCACCAGTCAGTGAATGTGACTTTTTCCTATATGCAGCTTATGTCCTTATGATCCCTTCCCTTTTGCCTGTTTTCACGGTGTTCCCATGTGCTGTGCCATGTGGAGGTAATGATTACTTGGCACAACTGGACAAAATTCATTGTGCTGTTCTGCCACAAGTTAAGCAAAGATTCACCAGGGCTGTTTGTGTGGAGGTTATGAACAGCCCATCTTAGCACTGTGTAGTGTCCCATTCCATAAGGTCAAAGCTTTCTTAAACAGCTCCTGCCTTTTAAGGAAAGAGGATTTTATTGACTTCACTGTGTGGTTAGTGCAACCATACTGGAGTGGGATGATGCCCATGCAAAACTTGCTGGAAAAAAATGCTATCTGAGTGCAAGAGGTAGCTGTTGAGTCTTGGAGCTTATTATTGGTAAAATAGTTGCTTATGCAAACTGTAGGAACTAAATATTGGAATGATTTAAACTTATGCTGGAAACACTCCTTCTAGTTTGTGTACTCTGGATGTCTGGTATGATGAGCCTGCAATAAAAAGTCTTTCATTCAGTGACTGTCATGAGTTTTATGACAGCAAATAGTTGAGAGGCCAAGAACCAGCTCACATTTGGTCTTATATCCTTTGAATTTATGACAATGGCTTTTATTTTGCATATAACTTTCAGGTGTACTTACAACTCAACTTCATAGAATTAAAGTCTGTGTAAATTTGCATTGCAATATTCAATCAGAGTGGGCTGACAGGAAAACTAGGTCAATGTTTCCTAGGTCATCCATCACATCTAGTATTTTTAAAGATGGTGTTTACTCTCCAGTTACTTTTTGTGCCAAGGATTGCATTTCAAAAGTCATCACTCTCAGGAAAAAAATCACTTTGTAGTATTTAAGAATAAGGAACTCAAAACTCTGGAACATAATTTTCTGGTGAGGTAAATGATGTAATGATTTCTCTAGTTAATAAACTATATTGTGTCACTGGAAGGAATGTGCTGTTTATGTGTCATGTTACTGAAGGGCTAAAATTATTTGGCAGAAACTAAACCCCATTCCAGCATTCCAGCTGATCCTCAGATATTAGAGGGGTTGGGGGCAGCTGGGCTTAGTTTTTAAGCGATGCCCAAATCAGCATTAGTCCGGTCACACGCGAACACCTCTGTTGGACTACCATGGGTCCAGATGCACTACTAAGATCACACCCCCTGCCTAGCCTCACACTACCTGAACTAGCACGGCCACACTCAAAAGTCTGGTCTGCATTCAGGGACCGAAATACTCCTAGCTAAGTTGAACAATAGTGCGATTCATTGAAGCAACAGATACATGAGCTTGCCAGTGATAAATTAGTTGACTACAGAGCAGGTGCAGATACCAAGAATGTGAGTAATACAGCCTGGCTACTAACATGAAAAGTGATAAGAAGGAAGAAAAAAAAGGGGGGGGGTGGGGAAGGGAAATGAGAATTCTAGGGAGGTTTCTAAGTTTCCCGGGGTGTATTTGGCATAACTGAGCATTCAGATCTTACCCAAAGGCATCCCTATGGGGGGAAAGGGTGGTTTAGTCTGCCGACTGATCCCAGGAGTCAAGGGTAATCCCGGCAAAGGCATGGCAATGGTATTTTCCCTGACACAGCTGGTATCTTGCCTGACATCCTTCCCATCTTAAGCCATTTTTATAGGGTTGTTATCTTACGGGTGGAGCTTGAGGGACTCTAGTCACACATACCTTTTGTTATGATTGGTGTAAAATTCTCTCACTTTGCTTTTAAAGAGAAAATTCAGGGCACATGCTCATTGAGGGGTAGTCGCCCCCCATGAGGTGGGTAGTTTTTGAGATGGAGGTGTGTTTTAGTGTTAATATTATAATGAGCAAAGTTTGTTAAAAAAGTGACATATTTTTGGCCAAGGGTATTAAATACATGACTTGTCAGTTCTTGGAGACCTTCACATCTCCATATTACTAGAAAGTGCAGCCATGGTGTCTCTAAATGTGCAGCTTATCAGTTCCGTAGTACCTTCAGGCCCCTGTGTTTACTGGAGAGCCTGACCGTGGTGTCTCCGCTCCACCCTCCATGCTGGTGTTCTTAGAGGCAGCACGTCAAGCTCCCCTGGTGTTGCTAACAACTAGGGTCACCTGGGGATTTACCAGGGTACAGACTCTCTGCACACTAGCTGAATTCCACTTTGAATGTTCTCTGAATTTTGTACCTTTCCTCAAAAAGTGAATATAGATTTTATTTGTAAATCACCTTTCCATGGGTTAATGCTGGGTTGGCAATTAAATGAATAGATGTTTTCTCAGATCCAAGCAGCACCCTTGGTTCTGCACACCATTCTCTAGCTGTAACTAAAACACTGAGCGTTATCAGTCCTAGAAGCAGTGAGTGACTGAAGATAGGCTATTAGTTTCAGCAACTGCAGCTACTTACAAGAGTCTCAGCTGAAAAGTAAAATTGCTACAAAGAAAAATTGGTTCTTTCCTGGCTGAGACCAGGACACACTTTAACCAATCATCCCACAGTATGGAGCAACTAACCATTGCCAGGTTAACTTTCAGTTGTCTCTGGTGATCCTATCACTCATTTCTCATTGTGGCACTTACTGTCATAGAATCAGAAAATGCAAACATAGTGGGGTCCTTATTATGATAAGTGCTGTGTGATACAAGTGAGGATGTTCCCCCAGTTCTCAATTCATGAGGAAAAGATAAAACTGAGACAGTGAAACTAAAATATCCATAGTTGAGCCTCTATCACATACAGTTTTCTTAATGATTAGCGCAGCTTCTTTAAAGATCCTGTCCTCTTGTTGTCTGTTTCCTTGTAGTAATTTCTGTTGCTTCCTGCCTTTATCTGACAGATCTTGGATGGGTTTACATGTGATAGCACAGGGATGTTGAACAAGAAAGGCATCCATGTGAAACAAGCAGTCTGAAAATCTGGACATTTTCAGTCCTGGGGTGTTTTACTGTAAAAATACTGTAAACTAATTTTAAACTTAGAACTTTACTGTAATATAGCTTTATAGTTTTTTTAAGAGCTGTGTAGTTTGTGGATGCTTCACTCACCTGAAATTCTCATTGGACAGATCATTTTGTATGTAGTCTTAACATGCTTCTGTTTTTCAGATGCTGATGTCTAAGGTGTGATAGTTGATGTCTACCACAAGGCTGTGAATTCCTTATCTGTGTGTTGCCTAAGAAATAACTGGCTGTTAAATTTGAAAATCAAAGTATTTTACAATTGCACAGCAGGACAGCTTCTATCATTTTATCATGGTCTGAAGCAAATTGAGGGACTTCTGAATATGGACTGTTTATTTTTACGTCTGTGCTTGGAGGGACATTTTTGTCTTCAGAACAGTGATGTGCTAGGACTGCTTTAGATATGCTTCTGGTACATGGTTTGTGTTCTGGATCAGTAATGCATTTTATATGAGATATAATTTAATAGCAGTGTTTTGCAGGACAGTAGTACTGCAATGGAAAAACTGAGGTGAGAAGAAGATATTAACCTGTTCCCTGTTCTTCTTCCTTTTTTTTTTAACGGGGAGTCACACCACTCCACCCTTACAGCCCCCTAAGTAGAATGAATAAGTGTGGAATTCAAGGAAAAACAGTCAGGCTAAGCTTGAGTGATTCAGTACACTCTTAGAACTGTACCACATTCAGAATGAGTTGTCTCTTTCCCAGCATGTGAGTCAGAGACTACTCTAGATTGCTAGCACCTGAGCTGTGAAGGTAGAACAGTGTGAACTGAAGCAAGCCTCTTGTTTTCACAGTGTGTTTGGGTATCTCAGTGGCAATTTAATGTGTGCCTTTGCTGAACAGAATATATTGTGTTTAGCATGATTGGTCACCATGTGCAAAACAGACCATGCATAAAACCATCACTTCTTCAGCTAGAAGTAGGAGATGCACTTTTCAGCAAAGGCTTACAATTGTGGTAAAGGGTTTCACCACTAAGCTTAGTATGTGGTTTAGTTTTGCAATGTGAACGAGTAGGGCTTCTAGCAGCACTTTGCAGCCCTGCTGCTACATTTGGTCAGTTTGTTGCAGCATAGAAACTGTAGGGAAAAGTCCGAGGTGGGGATCATCTAGTTCCCTTTTTAATTTTTTTTCAGAATAGGACAATTTGCTCTTATGAATGAAGACCACAAAAAAATTTCCTACTTGCTTGTGGAACTCTGACCCACTGAAAATACAAAACACAAGCACAGCATATTATCTTTGTGTCTGCTAGTGTGGCTGAGTGAAGCAGCTAACTGAAATCATTTGATGCTATGGAGAACAGGGACAGCTGTAAACCAGCTGAAAATCTGCACAGCGACTACTGCTGCTGCTCCACACCCGGAAGGCTCTAGTTACATCATAACCAGCCAAAAACACTTCCAGAAAAGTCTCTTTGTTTCTGGAATGATACTTCTGTCCTGGTGTGTAGAGTAGTTTTTGTTACACGGGTACCGTGATCTTGGAGCTTGGCCCCTGTAGGCTGGACCTCCCTCAGAGATGCCGAGCAGGGCAGGATCTGGGTTTTGGAGCTACCTACTCAGTGTCTCAGACCCTCCTTCATGTTCAAGGACCTGAAGTTATCATGATTATTACAAATCAGTTTTCCAGCTCGAGGTCAGTGTTCTCATTTCTCTGAAGAATATGGTCAGAGTAGTTAATAATTCAAGCAGTCAAAACTGACAGCAGTTATTTGATGGAGGAAATCGCACAAGGAAAGAAAAATTGGCAAGAGATTGTGGGAATACTGAAGTGGCCTTCTGCATTGTTGGAAGTGACAATTTTGTTCATTGTTTCCCTTGGACTGTCCTTTATCTTCTCACTAGTCAGCTGGATAGCTTTGTGCCTGCTGTGTTTCGGAAAGGTTGGGACACAGGGCTGCGCAATGATCACACAATTGTGCGCGGAGCTTCGGCTCCTCTATTCTTGCCATAGAACAAAAAGGCTATTGTTTCCAGCCTAATAATAGAGCAGGAAAAAAAATCACAAAGGTCTTTCCTCTAGATAGAAGGCTGGTGTAGCAACAGGCAGGAGGGACCTAGCGAGGAGTTTATCTGCTGGAAATTATTTCTCCAGTTTGCATTTTTGTTTCATCTTGTTTTATTGATGGCTGAAAAAGATACTTAATAACACAACTGCAAAATCAAGTATGGTAGGTTTCTGACTGTGAGCTGTGATGGTGTGAGTAATCTAGCATGGAAACTGGGGGGTTTTCAGGCTGAGTTACAGTTCTGGTTTTAGAATAATTAAATTCTTGCAGAGGATCAACCATGCCTTTGTATATCCCCCTGTCAGATTGAGGGGGCTTTAGACTTATTAGGAACAGCATGCTCCAGTAAGAAATACTTCAGGACTTGCCAAAGTAGAATAAACTGTACACACTAGTCCTTTCTGGGTGGCAGGTTCTGCTGAAATAATGTAGGATATGAAGCCTCTTCTAGGAAAATCCACCTCTGAAAGGTATTGATGGAGCATAATAACTCAAATGTTAAACCTAATTTTTATGGGTCAGCAGAACTCTGAAAATAGTGGCTGGACCCCATTTTTATTTTTTTTTTTCATTTAATATCTGCATACAGTCCCTCACACCCATCTTGATTCAAAGAGACTACGTGGCAGGCTTGAGTAGTGCTACATGTGGAGAGATGTAGTTTGTAGTATGGTAAAATCTAGGGTCACCTCCAGGCAGTGGGACTGTGACTTCACTATTGATCCACAAGTTGGAGGAAGCAGATACAGAAACTAACTTCCTACATCTGGCCTCCTGCCATTGCCAGTCTGGACTCTTACTGTGTCTTATTCTGCTGTCAGTAGTGTTGTCTGGTGTTGACCAAGTGCTTGTATTAGCAAAATCTCAATCTATATCACTGTTAATATTTATATAGAGAAATAGATATACATTTTTTATATATATAATTAAATAATTATTCCAGAAACATGTATGTTTGCATGTGGACCCTTCCCATGCCAGATGAGATCACCTGTAGTTTTAATCAACTGCCCAACAGGTAATATGATCTTCAGAAGTGCCTATATTTAACAGCTGTTAACAGTCTGCCTTCTGGCACAAAGGAAATTTTATTGAATGGCCTGCACTAACATGGTAAGAGGTGACTTGTTCCTAGAGTTATACAATATTGAAAGCATAAGAAAAATGCTATATTGTGGGGAGTAATAACTTTATGGGGGGTATGCAATCATCAGAGATTTCTTACTGAAACTGAACTTCGCTACTTCTAGAGTGAGAAAAAATAGGAATAATTCATTATCACAGAAAATACTGCTTCATAGGTTTAGGAAATAAGGATGACTTTGTTTTCTTTTAAGTGCTATCACATATACTGAATGTTGCAAATGGTCTTGCATTGCCAAATAAGCTAGAAACATGTTAAGGAGTTTTTTTTCTCTTGCTGATTGCTCTAACAGAAAACCAGAAAATACTCATTTTGAGGCTATGTAAATGAGCATTATATGCACAAGGCTCAAAAATGCTGCTTAAATGGAGTCAATGTTATACTGGCACAATAATGAAGATATTTTAATTTCTAGAGGAAAACCTGGAAAATTCATATGCCCCGTTATACATTATTTATGGTGGAGATAATACTTCATTAGAAGCACTTTATTAAGACCATCAATAACTTGGTCTATTGTATGTAACAAAATTTTACTAACACATTTTGTTAAAGTATCAGTAACAGGTCCTGCCAGTGCAGAGGTAGAAAGTGTTTGTCTATTTGAAAAGTATCTACAGACAGTCTTTTGGTAGCACCTGTTTACAGGAGCTGTAGCCAATTGATGCTATTCCTTGAAATAGTGTAACATTATTTGAAATACCTGCTGCACTAAAAAATTGTTCTCTTTTTTAAATGTGAAATCTTTCAGAACAATTTTTCCAGTGTTCTGATTCCCCTAACTTCCTTTTTCCCTCTTCCCCCCCTATCAATTTAGGAAATGGAGCTCTTCCTATATTTTGGAGAGAAGGAGGGGTCTTGGACTCCCTAGTCTCTACATGCTGCTTTACCTGAATATTCCTGACCAGTGAAATAGAGCTGGGTTTTTTAGGTAATTGGTAGCACAGTCCAGAAGAAGAAAACAAAGTAGCCAAGACATGGAGAAAGTTAATGCTGAAATCCATACTCAAACACTGTAAACTTGCAAGCAGAAAAGTTTGACCCATTCTAGGAATTACTCTGAAAACCATTTGCAAAGGGAGTTTCAGGCAGAGAATCACAACTTTACTCTTGAGATAGTGAAATGCGAAAGGGAAAGGTCTTATGAAATATAAAGTTTATCAGAAGGAAGAGCATGTTTTTTCCTCTGGAAGGAACCGAGGTTGCTTCTCAGCTCACTTAGATGTCGTGTCCATCCCAGCTGGAGAGCAACAAGCACTCTACAGACAAATGGAGGGTGCTGTGGCTGGGTTACTACAGTGGGCTTCCAGAGTCCTAGTCTGTCCCTCTGGGGATGTGATAAGCCAAGCAATGATGGATACTTGTTGGTGCTGTTTTCTGGAAATAGGAGGTACTGATTTACTTTCCTTCATAAGCAGGAGGCTAAGTTGTTGATTATCTTCACATGGTTGCTGTTGTTTCACTGGACTGCCGAAGAGGTTTATGCAGCTGAATAATGAGTTCTGGTTTCACTTCCATCCTTACCTGTATAGTGACTGGTTCATGTCATCAGAGTCCTGCTAACTTTTCAGGAGAGGCAAAGTTGTTTTTTGGACAGAATTTCTGGCAGACCCCCTATGGGCTGAGGGAGACAACAGGACAGCCCTCCCGTTGTCCTGCTCGATTACTCTGGAGTGAGACTGGGCAAACATTGAGCAGTGCTGGATTCCCATTTGAAACAGAGACAAAAAGTGCTGCATATGGACAGCAAAAACACTGAAATATCTGTTTATTCACTTCCTCTGAGCAATAAATTATATTACTATTTTTCTTGTGTTTTTCATAGAATCATAGAATGGTTTGAGTTGGAAGGGCCCTTAAAGATCATCTAGTTCCAACCTCCCTGCATGAGCAGGGACACCTCCCACTGGACCAAGTTGCTCAGAGCCCCATCCGTCAAATGCATCAGACTGGCAAAGGGACAGCAGCACAAACTGGGCACATTGCAGCAGGTCCCTCAGCAGTGGTACATAAGTGACTGCTGTTTTGGTGAGTGGGAAGTGACTGTGTGGGACTTGACAAGGCTGTCAAACACACATGTGAATACAACTCCAGGGCAGACAAGCATTGTCACTTTAGTGAGATATCTACATGTCTGAAAGAGATTTAAAGAGGGAGAAAAGAATACCCCCACAGGACATACAGTCCAAAAAACCCAACCTAGTCAGTCTTAGAGCAGGGAATCAGCTGTCAAATAACAGTCACTTCCTCTCTAGCTGTTTTCAAGTTCTCAAAGTTTTTTTTCTTTTAACTTTCAATTTTTGATCTTTTACTGCTCCAGCCACTGCTAAATTTCATTTCAAGGATAGCTAAGTTCAGTACATCAGCAGAGGTTAGCTCACCTACTGAAACACAGATGTGACAGGCAGTTGCATTCCTGTTTGGGGAAAGGAAAAATTTGTTATAACACAAACAAAGATTTTCTAATAATCTGAAAGGATTATCTCCTACAACTGAGTTTCATGGGAAGGGCTTCGTTGTTGGATTTTTTGTTTTGGTTTGTTTTTTTGACAACTGACTAGTTTGAGCAGTGTAACTGGAAAGAATAGTTGCTTGGATTATCTTAAGCTACTTTACAGCAAAGCTTTTAGTACCAACTCTGTTAGAACTGGCAAAGGCAAGATGATAATAATATTTTGTCCTTCCTAGTTCTTTCAGTTTGGGTGTGGACTAATGAACTTTGTCTGTAGTGGTGCTGAACTGGCCTCTAGTTTCCTTTGATAGTGTTTTTCAGGAGACAGCTTACAATTTGTGACTGAACAGACTGCACCCAGACACTGATCTTCTGCCCCTAAAGATAGTTTGTCTATTTTGTGCTCTTAAGCCAGAAGGGTTTTAACATGATTGAGCTGACTGCAGAAGGCACCTGTCTTTCTGCTTTGTTTTAATAGAAAACTTGGCCTGCTTTCACTTGAACTTTTGATATGGCCAGGTAGGCAGTGGTGTTTAATTCTCCTTAAGCTGATTGCTTAAGTAACTGAGTATTTTTAACCAATCCTGTACAGGTTGATCACATGGAAATGAAAAGACCATACTTAAAGTAAGAGTTTATGGCTTGTAAAAAAAAAAAATAATCAAAGCAAGATGATGAACTCTGCTGCTAATTTTGAAACTTCCTTTTTAACATGCTTGGAGTATTGCTGTGAAAATATCTTGTCCAGTTTTGGGTTGGTTAGCATATGTTGTGAGAAACCATAGCATTTTCTTTTTACTGTTCAAACAGTAACTGTTTTGATAAATGATTGTCTGATTAAAGGCCCTGGAGTTGAATATTAGTGACTGAAAGCTTCTGGTTTCTCTGTATGCATATAACAAACATATTTAGCAGTATATAGTTTTCAGTAGGTAGGCATGCAGTTGTTCCATGGTGGGAAAGTGAAGAAAGCAGTTGAACAAAAACCCTGCCACCATTTGACAATGCTATCATGAGCAAAACCTGTAATTATGTTAGAGGCCACTAATGTTTGGTGTGTTGTTGGCAAATGGCTCATTTTGTTTGTGATGGCATACCCCCAGGTGTCTGTATGCTGCAGCACACAGCAGTAGATGCAGCCAGAATTCACATACACACACTTACTGTCGTAAAGCACTTTCCTTTCACAGAGGAACAGTTTGGGGTAGGATCTCTTTAGTTTATGCTTCTTTTTGTCCTGTCACATTCTCTTTTCTGTGCTGATAATAGACATTGAAATCTCTGTCTTGTTTTAGTCTTAATCAAGTGCTGTTGTTTTTATTTTGGGGCCAGGCTTGCTATTTTAAAATGTTTTCCCAGCATCTCTGCTTCTTTGAAAGTTTAAGAGCCATTAGTGACCTGTGATAACAGTGTAGCACTGGTTCTGTAAAATGCTGACCACAGGGGTTTTTTTTCTTTTTTTTTTTATATTTCTAAGGTTGTTTGAATCTTGAAGGTCACACAACAATACTGAAAGTTTACAAGTGTTAAAACTGAAATCCTATAATTATCTTTGTCCTTAGATGGTAAAAAATAAAATCTGGTTTTAAAAAAACAAGCTTTTTAAATGTGTGGCTTTAATTCATAAGCTACAAATACTGAACACCCAAATTCTGCTAAATTTACTTAAATGTGATAGGACTGGGTGTTTTTGTCTCTCCTTGCACTTGAAAGGAATTACATACAGGGGAGTGAATACAAACATCAGTCTGGTCTCCGGTCCTTACCTGGAACTCGGGCCTAGGAGCAGAAAATCCTCATTTCCCCAAAATGATTGTACAGGATCGGGCCTCAGTCAAACTCTGAGAAATTAGGTGACTAGTTCACTTACTACCTTAACCATACAAGCTTGTGAGTTTTCACATCTTTGCAAGCCGTAAGTCAAACAGGACTAGGCATTTCTGGCTGCTTCTTTTGTGTTGTAATGCAGGTCAGAAAGCAACAAAATTCGGAGTGTAGCAAGCCTGAGAAAATAAATGCTGCCAAGTTCCTCACAGCCTTGATTTGAGCTGCATATGTACACTGGTGATCAAGGATAAGTACAAGCTGTCCTGGGATGCTTGTAGAAGAGGGTGTTGCTGCTTTGAGCATGTACTGCTTTCTAGTTGAGAGATTCTTTCTTCTTTACTTTTTGCATTAGAAGTTCTGCTCTAGAAGAGAGAGGAAGACAAATGTAATCAGAAACCTGTGTTATTGGAAGGGAACAAAACAATCTGATTTTCAATAACCATATGTTGGAGATCACGGAAAACAATTGCATATAAAAATCCTTCCTTTGGCACTGCTCTGAAGTTGTATTTAATCAATTTTCTTGACAGTTCATGGAAACTTAGGATGCAGCTTTGCATGGCTCTGCTTTAGCTGTGTAGCTGTGCTCAAGCTAGGATTTTGCCTTCGTTTTGATCCATAAAGTCAAATAATCCTTATTCAGCTAAGTAGTGTAATTCACATCTGTGGCATACCCAAACTGTCTATGTTAATCTTTTCAATATAGAGTATCACAACATGTCATGTAAAGCAGCATCCTTCTACAAATTCTTTGCCAGTGTTCCCCTGTGTCTACTGAAGCACTGTACACTCTGTCATAACCATAGAGCTTCATTGTCACATTCCCAGTTATTCTTCCCCCTCTTGCTTCATTGCACCTTGGCTAAAATAAGAGGATAAATTCTCTGGGCCAGAGCCTGTACTTTATCTACTGCACTAAGAAAAGATGCTGTAAAATAACATAAATACTTGAATCAAGAGGGTAGGTATGGATGGATAACTTACAGGACAAAGGAGACTTTTTAGTAAAGTAATGCCTTTACTTGCTTGCTTTATTTTAGTGGGATCAGAACAAGTTAAGACATCTCCTGACAAAATGTGTGATCATAAGAAGGTATATCTTGATTTCTCTAGTGAGCTAGTAATTTTTTGTTTGGGAGGCTGAAACTGCTGCAGATAATTATTTGTGACTTTCGAAAGATCTGGTCCTCTGAAAGGATTTGAAAATTGCTTAGCTGAACTTGGAGCACATCAAGGACTACTATAGGATTGCTGGTGCTGGAGAGAGATACCCTGACAAATGTGCAGGCTTCCAACAGCCAAGATACATAGTTTTAGCTTGGGTAAGAGAAACTTGTGCTCAAATAGATTAACAGTGCTTTACATAGCCTTATCTTTTATCAGTCCAGGAGAAACTTGTTGCCATAATAACAAATTCTTGTAGGACACTGTTTCATTATTTAACATAAGCTTGGCAGAGCATCAGATAAAATAGTTCCCTGTTTTCCTTGAGCTATTGTTCTTTCCCTCTAATCTCCCCCAAAGGCTATTACAGGATCCCACTTCTGCAACTTCTGTTAATAATTTCTCAAGAAAAAACCCCCAACAACCCAAGTCAAAATAAAACCAAAACACCTTGACCCCTGGCCTGCCACATCTCCTAATTACGTGGTTGTGGTGCTCTGTTCCAGTGCTGCATTTCCTGACATGGAATCACCACTGAATGTGGTGGAGTCATCTACTTTATTTAATGACTATTTGAACTTAGATACAAATGTGTATTTTGTGTGTCTATAATTTGCATTAGTATGTACATTTATGTAGAAAGGCTGTGTGTAGTTTGTCACTGCAACATCTTTCTTCTAAGGGTGCTGGATGCGCCCTTTCCATTCCTAGAGACCCTTATAGGTCTTTTCCCCACCTCTCACCTTGTCTTCCTTGGCATTCAGTGCTGCTGCAGCTACTTAACTCATTGTGTGAATGAACAGAAATGGGTGTGAGATGACCCTTAGAGGCAAGAAAACACTGATTAACAGCACTGAGCAGTTTTCAGTTGAGGAATAACTTCGTGTGCTCCATGGAAACAGCATTCCTCACCAGCTCTACTATATATGCAAACTTGTTAAGCTCTTTAAAAGGCTGAAGCTTGTCAGATGCCCGATGCCATGGATTGTAGTGGAAGTCATGGGGAGTTACAGCAGGTGTTGCTCGCTTGCAGGAGGTGTTAAAGATTCTAGTAGATGAAGGAAGGAGACCCTGGTGTATTTATTAAGTCAGTTAACAATGTTCATTTGACTGTTGCATGTTAAATGCATATTTTAAGTAAAGCAGGACATGGATTAATCTTATCCTTATTTAGAAATCTGGTATGTGAGGGAGGAAAAGCATTCTTCTGTTGAGTAGCAGCAAGTTATGCTGTCAGCATAACTCACTATAGAAGCCTCGTAGTTAAATCTCCCAGATCATAAAAGTGACAGTTGAGGCCACAGAAGCAGTTGGGAGACTTATTACAGACCCTCTGTTTTCTTGTGAGTGTGTAAGTATGGTCATATCTCCTCCCAAGCTGTACAAAGAACTTGCTAACTTCCTTTAGCTAAGTGTAGAGTAAATTAGTGTATCACCTTAGTATATTTTAAGTGGCAGCTGCCAGCAGGTTGGATAGAAATAAATGAAGAAATAAAATGTGTTTGTGGTGAAGGATATTGATTTTATGTAGTGTTAGGTGAGTGTGGGAACATTCGCTTTTAAGATAGCTACCAGTGAGAAGAGAATGTAGGGCTAGATCAAAAACTAATCCTTTCATGCTTAGGTCCTTTCCCACAGGATAGGGCATTGTTGGTGAGGTCTGCAGGGACTTCCCAGCCTTCTCTCAAGGTGTGTAATGCATCTGCTCCTAAGACTGAAGGTATCCAGTCTGCTTAAAGCTTGGGTTCTCTGGGAAATCTGGGCTGATAGTTATGCCTGGCCCAGGTGCTCATACAGTGCTGCAAAGGTGGGGGGCTTTTTTATTTTTAACTTTTATTTTCCTTTTTTTAAGTTCTGAGCAAGAAGACTTCTCTGTCAATCAGTGCTTTCATGGAAGTCAGGTGATTGCCACAGATCTTCTGGTTATAGCAGGCAGTGAGCTAAGCTGCTTGCAAATAGTGTTTACATTGCCCTCTCTACATGGCCCAGACTGACTGAGCTGATGAATTCAAAGGCTTTTGTATAATCCAGTTTCACACTGGTTGAATCCATGCCTTTTAAAACCATTGTGCATTTTAATTTCCCCTCTTCCTGTTTTTCCAGGGATTTTTGTTTTTGTTGGGTTTTTGTTTTGGTTTGGTTTTTTAAGGTGTGTATACATGTGTGTATATTTAAAACAAAAACTATTATGTGCACATGTTGTATATGTTTAATTACCTATGCTATCAAAATCGTCATTAAGACTTGTCAGTAACGTACTGGGGGACTGGAGATGGGAGAGAGCAGATGGTTCATACTGAAATGCCTTTTACCTTCTGGATGGGCTTAACAATACAAGATTTGGATGCAAAGTTGTGGTACTTGATCCTAGGGCTTAACTCATAGGCATGGCTGCAGATGAAGCCAAGCACCTCAGTTCAGAGAGAACGTGTCTCTGTTGCTGGACCAGGCTCTTGTTTTTCTGTTCCCCTTAATCATTTGAAATATAATAAGGGAAGATAAAGCACTTACACAGCCTAGTTTTTCAGATATGGATGTCAAAGGCACTGTTTTGTCTATTGTCGGAGTATTTTTCTGATAAGACAGCTTTGTTGCTTTGCTGACTTGTTGGAATAAAAACTTTTTAATAAGAATGCACGTGCCTGGGGAAGCAGAGGTACCATCTGGTTTTGAAATGGCCAGAAGTTCAGTTACTAAGGGTATTTGTCTGAGACGTGGAAGCCATCCATTTGCCTTGAGTTAGGCAAACAGTGTTTTCAGGAAAACATCTTTGAAGAGACATGTTTTTATCCTACCATGAAGCAGAAGAATATTCTGTTGACTAAATAGTTTGCTGTGACTACTCAGTATCCAGGGCAGAAAGAGTGCTTTGCAGGAAAGTGGACACCACTACGTGCCTCAGCAGAGGCATGTTGTGTATGTTTGACATTCAAGCGGTTTTCAACAAGGCTGCAAACATGCAGCTGAGCTAAGCTACCACACTCTGTGATGCCCAGGAGCTGCAGCACTGCACAACAAAGCTTAGCCATGATCTGATTCACTGCTGCCATGAGCTGTAGAGATGCCCATACCCATTTCACTGTTCAAAAGAGCAGTCACTGACTGCTTAAAGGTGACTGGGACTCTCCAGGGACAGCTGTCTTCCTTGCAGCTTCATTCTGCTGTTTCATAGCCCATGAAACCATGAAGACAAATACCTTCCTGCATTCCTGCTGCTGGAGGCACAGGCCTCTGAAGTCTTTCTTTGCAGTTTGACGCAGTGTTTGCTCACAGCACAGGTTCTCAAATGACATTTGTATATGGTAGAAGTCTATTTCTATAGAATCATCTACTGCAGGTAATAAGCAAAGTTAATAGCTTTTCATCCCATCAAGAAGCTCTGAAGCAGGTTAAGTATATTGAGGGGGTAGATTAGAAAATTTAATTTAATACTGAAGTGGAATGGCTTTGCATTCTAACCAGGTAATTAATAAGCTTTCCCTACATCCTGCAGGTTTGGTCTGTTGATTTTTGAAGATTAAAACTTAAGCATTATTTAATGAGCTTCTTCTCAATGAGAACCTTTCTTTACTTCACATCAAATACAGGTCTCCTGAGCACTGTTCAACAGCAAATGAAACTGAGTTGGAATAAGTTTTTTTGGAACTGAGAGCAGAATTCTGCATGTGCAGCATCCTGCTTGTGGAGAAAGAGCAAACTTCAGTTGTGGGTCTGGACAGTCAGGACCCTTGTCATATGTACTCCACTGCACTGATTTCCAGGGATGACTGTGAAGCTGTCCATCTTTCCATAGTAATCTTGACAGACTGTCCTAGAGCTTGCACTTCTGACAAAGTGACTGTAAGCAGCTTTCCAATTCATTCCCTGAACTGTGGCATCACTGATAGTATGTGTTGCTTCCTGGTTAACTTAAAGCAACACAAAGTCCTGAATTTGTGCCATGTGGACTTGCAGTTCGAGAAAACAAGCTTCTGTTAGGATACACACTGGGAGGTGTTTTCAAAAACAAGATTTTTAATGAACTATTTTAAAATTATTTTTTAAACTATAAAATGCATTTCAAAAGTGAGATTATCAGTTACAATATGAGTCAGCAGGTGATCAGCTCTACCTGTCAACTAGCAGACAGTTATCAGTGGTATCCTTGGGGATTGATAAGGGGACAAACACTGTTTAATATCCAAGTTAATAACCTAGATAATGCTGTAGAATATGTTCTCATCAAGTTTGTAGACAATACCAAACTAAGCAGAGTGATGGATATACTTGAGGGCAGAGAGAACCTCCGCCAGCTGGAAAAATGGCCTGATCAGGACCTCACAATGTTTAGCAAAGACAAAAGCTGAGTTGTGCACCTGGGAAGGAGTAACCCCAGGCAACAGCATGGGCTAGAGGCCAACCGACTAAAAAGCAGCTTTGCAGAAATTCATTGGAAGGGGACCTGGTAGAGACCAAGTTGAACATGAGGCAGCAGTGTGCCCTTGCACTGAAGAAACCCAACAGCATCTTGGGCTGCGTTAGCAAAAATGTGGCCAACAAACTGAGGGAAGTAGTTCATTCTCCTCATTTGGCACCTATGAAACCACACCTGCTTTACTGTGTTTGGTTTGAGCTCCCCAGTGCAGGAAAGACGTGGGCCTAATAAAGTCAATCAAGTAAAGCACTATCAAAGACAGATAAGGGCTGGAGCGATAACCTGTAAGCAAAGGCGGAGGGAACAGGACTTGTTTTGCTGCAGAACAGTGAGACTTGGGGAGATCTTATGCCTGCCTACAACTAAATGGATGAGTAAAGAAGAGATGGAGCCATACTTTTCTGGACATGCAAAGTAAGGTGGGTGAGCCTCAGTTGGTGCTGTTGCATCAGCTATCACATGAGTGTGCTCTGCTGTTGTTTCCTCAGCAGCAGAAGTTAAATCCTACTGCCAACTTTCCATCACTATTTCCAATACTTGTGTAGTACTGGCTACCGCAGAAGTAGCTACAGGAAGAGATATATTCAGTGACACAGTTATAAAAATATCAGCTATATAACATCTTCTGATATTGTCACACAACTCAAATGGGGTTTGCGTATTCAGTTGATGGTCTAGTTAGTGCCTAGGAAGCTTTTAACTTTTTGAACTTGAGTGAAAGAAATCTATGACACTTGTACATTTGTGGCATGAAAGGACAGCATTAATGTAAAATCTTGATTAGAAACACAAGTCCTCTGAAAACACTGAAAAAAGCTGTAATTGATTGGTCCTTATTCAAATTAGTTTAGATGTAATGGATAGAGGAAAGTAATTAGGCTATTTGCACACAGCTTGCATTCTTGTAGCTAACTGTGCTGAAGCCAGCGGATTTGCTGAGACACGATGTGCTACCATTTTGATACTGAAGGGGGAATAGAAGGTTTTATCCAGCAATACAGTGAGTATACCTGCTGTCCTTCATTATGTCTCAGAAGGGATTTGGCATCTCATTGCTTGTGCTCTTCAATGAGCTCAATGGCCATGAAATTTGCAGGTTTTGAACCTGTGGTAGCAATAGTATGACCCAAGTACTTGTTTATCAATCTCTACAAAATTAGAAGATACAGAGAGAAAGGTTCTGGCTAAAATTTCATCCCAAAATGAACCTATCTTTGCTGTCATTCATATCCATAAATTTTCTTGTGAAATACCTCTTTCCCCCCAATAATTAGGATTAATTCTGCAGTTTTGGCGACGAATTCCTGCTACCAAGAGCTTACACCCTTTGATTAGTATCTAATTTTCATGGTAGTAGATATCTTGGTGGGTTTTAGGGTGTTGGTGGGGAGGTTTTTTGTTTGTGTGTGTGTGTTTTTTTCTGATTTGGTTTTTTTTTGGGGACTGGGGTTATTCTGTGTTTTATTCTAGAGCTTTCATTCTAGCTCCTGTACTAACAATGTGCTACTGTTTTATAATTATGCGAGGAAAAAGAATGAAGGTGATTATGGGGAAGAAACAATATCTAAACATAAATATTTAGAGGACCTTCAAGTAAGACAGCTTTCATTTTTTTTTATTTTTTTTTTTCATGAAATAGTCAGAGTTGGAAAGGACCTCTAGAGATCATCTAGTTTAACTCCCCTGCTAAAGCAGGATCACCAGGAACACATTACTCAGGACTGCATCCAGGTGGGTCTTGAATATCTCCAAAGGAGACTCCACAACCTCCCTGGGCAGCCTGTTCCAGTGCTTTGTCACCCTCATCATAAAGAAGTTTTTCCTCATATTTAAATGGAATTTCCTGTATTCCAGCTTGTGTCCATTGCACTTTGTCCTGTCACTGGGAACTACTGAAAAGAGTCTGGCTCCATCCTCCCTGCACCCACCCTTTATGTACTTATAGGTATTAATAAGGTCTTCCCTCAGGCTTCTGAGGCTGGACTCTCTCCAGTAGTTCCCTGTCTCTCTTGAGCTGGGGAGCCCAGAACTGGATGCAGGATTCCAGCTGTGGCCTCACCAGGGCTGAGTAGAGGGGCAGAATGACCTGTCTTGACCTACTGGCCACACTCTTCCTTATGCACCCCAGGATTCCCCTGGCCTTCTTGGCAACAAAGGCACTCTGCTGGCTCATGGATAATGTACTGTAAACCAGAACTCCCAGATCCTTCTCCTCAGAACTGCTTTCCAACAGGTCCACCCTTATCCTATACTGGTGCATGGGGTTCTTCCTCCTCAGCACTTGGTAAAACTGCAGAATCGTAGAGAAGAAGCAGCAGGGATGGGGCTGGAAACATTATTAATAGCAGCCTCATCATTCAGTTTCCAAGAAGGAGAATTTTGTTAAGGCTCTCCAAGCAACATATAATTATCAATTATCAATATAATTTCAGTCACAGTGATACCACTGAGTGTTATTACATCTGCCAAGTAAATTGATGGCATGTACTCAGTTAAACAGTAATTGCTTTGGGCAGGAACAAAACTCAGGGCAGGAACTTGGAGTCAGGTCTGGGCTTCCTCTTCCAGGTGAGGAAGGTAAGTGTCAACAATTATTTAGGTAAGGTAATTTCTAATATAATGGAAATGGTTGTTAATTTGAAACCTGTTTACATTTCACCTATTAGGCTGAAGACATTCTTTCTTCATTAGTTTTGGCTTGAGAAGATAAGCTTCTTTGTTTAGAGATTAAACAAGCTGGAACAAATGAGACCAAATTGCTTTTCCCTAAAGTTTATAGACTGTAGAAGTGCATGCTGTCATCTAGAGAATCACCTGCACTTCTCGTGAGTTGAAGTTTGCTTTCTCTTAAGGGTTTATTACTATCTTGAAAGTGATGGTTTTCTTCTTGTTTTGAATGTTTTATTTTAAGTGCCAAGCACTTAAGCAATATTTTTCAACAACATTCTTCTTCCAGTAGTCCTGTATAATGGCCTGAAGTTTCACAGGGGAGGTTTAGACTGGATATTAGAAAGAATTTCTTGACCGAAAGAGTGGTTGGACAGTGGAAGAGGCTGCCCAGGGAGGTGGTGGAGTCACCATCCCTGGAACTATTTAAAAGCAATGTAGATATAGTGCTTAGCAGCGTGATTTAAGCACTGAACAGGTAAATTAGGTTATGGTAGGGGGATTTAGGTTATGGTTGGACTGGATGATCTTCAAGGTCCCTTCCAACCAGGACGATTCTTTGATACACCCTTTCTAATTTTAATTTATTATTTTTTTTTTTTAATTCATCCTCACAAGTTTATTCTCATTTCTGAAAAGCCTTGTGAAAGTTCTGGCAATTTTTAATTAATTTTTTAATCAATTCTTCTGTCTTACCACTTTTTCATGTCTGTGCTGATATCCATCCACTTCATAGCATATCTGGAAGGCCTCTTTTGTTATTGGTCCTTCCAAACTCTCTGGAGTTCCCCCCATATGAGTCCTGGGGGAAAAAAGGATCGTTTTCTGGTTTATGCTCCCAAGATTTTTCTTTTAGCTTGGGAAGAGAGGCAGCATTTGGGAAGTGTATGTGTGGTGGAAATTCCACAGTCACTCTTGCCTGTGGAGGGTCCATCCCAGAATGCTGCTGTTGCTCTTTTTAAAGCTAATCAATCAGGCAAGAAGGAGGTCTTGTAGGAGTCTCAATAAAACATGAAGCCTTTTGCCTTTAGGTACAGGCTCACATGGTTGTTGAGAAGCTCAACATGAGCCAGCAATGTGCACTTGCCACCCAGAAAGCCAGCCGTGTCCTGGGCTGCATCAAAAGAGGCATGGACAGCAGGTCAAGGGAGGTGATTCTGCCCGCCTGCTCTCATGACACTCCACCTGGAGTATTGTGTCCAGTTCTGGAGCCCCCACCACAGGAAGTTTATGGAGCTGTTGGAGGGAGTCCAGAAGGCCATAAAGATGATGAGAGGGCTGGAGCACCTCTGCTATGAAGACAGGCTGAGAGAGTTGCGGTTGTTAAGCCTGGAGAAGGGAAGGCTCCAGGGAGACCTTATAGAAGCCTCTCAATACCTGAAGAGGCCTACAGGAAAGTTGGGGAGGGACTTTTTATAAAAGGTGTGTAGTGATAGGAAGAGGGGGAATGGCTTTAAACCGAAAGAGGGGAGATTTAGATTAGCTATGAGGAAGAAATTCTTCAGTGATGAGACACTGTCACAGGTTGCCCAGGGAAGCTGTGGATGCCCCATCCCTGGAAGTGTTCAAGGCCAGGCTGGATGGGGCTTTGAGCAACCTGCTCTAGTGGGAGGTGTCCCTGCCCATGCAGGGGGGTTGGGACTAGATTAATGTCCCTTCCAACCCAAGACACTATAATTCACAACTTCTGTTACAACCAGAGGGTGATGACTAGTGTCACACATGTGCCCTACCATATTTGTTGGCTACACTCTCTCCTGTCTTATTTCTGGCAGAAAGATGGCCAGTGTGTGGAGAAAGACTGAGGAATATTTTGTTTGCTTAGCAAATTGGCATGAAAACTATGAGAACAGAGATCTGTGATTTGTTGGATGACTCAGCAATGAACTTATGGCAGAAATACCACTGAGGAATTGCAAATTAAACTGTGGTAAACTGTCCTCCAATTCCTTGCTAAGTCAGATTACCTGAGGTCATGGTTGCTTTACAGAGGCTTCTTGACTGGTTTGCTCTTAAATGTTATTGAGTAATTGTTAATATACAGAGTATAGAAAACTGTCTTAGGAGAGCTCTCCTGTATTTTCCAGTTCAATAAGAAAACCTGTCACTCTCTTTCCTAATTGGAAACCTAATTGCCCTTTCATTCACCTCACACTGTAGCATCTTCCTCTGGATGATGTGAGACCATAATGAGCATGCAACTAGAGCAGATAAGAAAAAAAAAAAACATAGTGTTTGGACATGTATTTTCTAATTGTCTGAAGTTTAATATGTGTTACTTAGCTGCTTCATGTAATGCTAATTCTTTCTAAACTTGCTTGCTTAAAAGTGCTGAATGTCACCTGTAGATGACTGGACACCTTGAATTCCCATTTAGGGACTACGACTTGCAAAGTTAATCCCTTGCCTTGTGCGTGTTTTCTGGATAACTTCCAAGTTTTCACAGATGCACCATGAAATGCACCAGTCACATTTTGGCTGGGAGTTGTTTTCATCTGAGATACCTATGTTGGTGCATTTTGCTGCACTTAATTATTTTCCCTTGCTGACTGTCATTAAGGTCATATACATCCATGGCCTGCAGTGGGCCATAACACAAATTAAGGGGGCATGACTCAGCTGCCAAACTGCACAAGCAGCATGACAGAATAGAATGAGTTTTTGGTTGAGTAACTTCTACTGACTTGGGGAAAACAAAGCTTGCTCCTGGTTGTCTCTGGTTTTCAGAGTACTCCACAAGTCTTCCAAGGTTGTTTTGCTTGTTTTGTTCCAGACCAGCATTGTGCGACTGGTGTTCTCTTGCCACTGTTACCCAAGTTCAGTTATCATAGAATCATAAAGCCAGTTTCAAACTCCCTAAAGTTCCGATTTCTTGACTGGGCTTTTGGTTCAGGTCTGCTAATTTGTTAAGGTCTACTTTTGTTTTTGGAAAAGGATTCCCAGATCATATGAAAACACATTATGCTAGGAAGTAATGGCAGGAATAAGACTTTTCCACTCACAAATGAGCATGTTGGCTACTCCTGTCATACACATGGGTTTAAATACAAAACAGCTCTAAGTTGCACTAATTCTCTATATATGAAGTATAATGAAACTTAAGTGAAAACAAAACCCTGCTGCTGTTTGTTTTGTTTGGATATTGGCAAAGTTCGAAGCATGCTTTTTCCTCCTCCTTTCATAACTATTTCAATAAAGTGCAGACAAAATTAACTAAGAATTACTCTGTCCTCATTTGTAAGTGAAAACAGGCATCTCTGAATGCTCTGTCTATTGTTAAGGTATGCATAGAATTACCATAGTATAGAATATTTTGTTCCTGCTGTGGAACTACTTTTTGCAACTTAATTTTGGGGGAGTTGAACATAGAAGAGGGGTTTTAGGTTTTTCTTTAGGAGAAGAATTATGCATCAGAAAGAACAATTAAAGAAAGTGTGAAAGGGCTTCGAAGGAAGCTTATGCATGGTCTGCTGTCTGAAGAATTCCCAAAGTAAGAGTATTTTATCAGCATCATCCACTTTTTTTTTTTTCTTTTTCCTCCCTCTGTCCTCCTTACACCCTTACCTGAAATAGCTGTTCTGACGAAAGGCCAAAAATCAGCCTAACCTACATAGTGACAGAGCCTGAGAGCCTATCAAGCAAAGTATGGAAAAAAAACTTAAGGTGTTGAAAATGCTTGCTTCATTATTTAGCCTTTGGCATGATGTCTTCACAATAGTTTTCATTTGCCTTCATACTCTCAATGTGGCCCTTTCTGCTTTAACAGCATGTTAAAAGTGCTGCTTTGCATCACCAGTACCTCAGGTAAGTTTCTTTCAACTTCTTCCAGAGCTGTAGAGCAGCAGTTGAGGTATGTGATTGCTTATACTTTTTGAAGTTGAAGCTTTCAGTGAAATTAGAAGCCATTAGCTTGAGCCTTATCTTAATGAGGTATCTGTATGTGTCTCAAGGTGGGTGAGTCATCTCACAAGCTTGAAGATACTGTGTTTTAAACTATAAACTCTTCTTTCACTACCTGTGATATCTTTTGAATTTGTGCTGTTATTTTTGTGAGACTTTTCTCTTAGTATGTTTGTTCTTTACTCATCACTGTTATGTCTGTCACTTTATACTTGTGATTATTTTGAAGTTGTAAGCAGGTTTTTCCACAAATGTTTTATTTTTATTATTGTAATGAGTAAGAAGATATAAAAGCAAGGTACGTTGCCTGCAACTGCTGGAGCTTAGTCTTAAACCAGATGCTGTGCTGGAATGGTGCAGTAGAGAATCAGGCCCAAAATAATGATTGATTTTAATTTATTGTAAACATGGGATTTTTTTCCAAGCAGCAATTTTTTTTGGATTAAAAGTACCCAAAATGTCTGAATTGACTCTAACATTACAGCCATCCAAAACATTCATAATAAAATCCAAACCAGCTCAAACGTACTTGGGTTTTAGTGTTTCATTATAAACCCTTAACTCAGCCAAGGTTAGCAAGCATCTGAAAACCTGGCCAGAACCATGAGGGAATCTAAGAATGAGAGAATCTAGGTCAGTTTATTCTTTGTGGATGGAAACATGTAAAACTTGACAGGTTTACGTGGTTTCAGCTTTTTAGACAGGCAAAAATTCAGAGTTGCATTAAGGTCCAAGTGAGCAGTACAGCTGAAATGAGTGGCCTGCTTCCTACATTGTGCCTACATGGTCCTACCCCTTTGGTGGAGCTGATTTGGGTTCCAGAGCCTTGCATTGGGTCCATGAAGAAAAGGACAGTGCTCATTGCTGATCTTCTATGTGACACAAGACATCCTTAACTGAAGTCTTTATCTCGCCTTTTTGGGCCGCAGCACAGGGAAAGCAGGAGAAAGGACTACAAGCTGTTTTTCCAGGAGAGGACAACAGGTTGACCCTGCCACTGGCAGTGCTGTCTGTTGCAGTATGTGTCCTCCAGCATCATAGGACATGGGAGGAGAACACTTCTGGAGCCATAACTGACGATATAAGCAGAGTGCACTAGGGAGGCACACAATAAAAATTATTTTCTGTTTCAAGCACAGAGTGCTCCTTCATCACCAGCCTTGGCATGTTTCTAGTGGGTCTGAGGAAGAGGGGAAGAATGTGCCCAGTATGTGTGCTTAGCTGTGATCTGGGGAAAAGGCTGTTCCTAGCTGAGGTAGTGGAACATTTGATGTCATCAAGCATCAGATTGGGTAGTGGTTCTTGTAGTCTTCATCTTTAAGTGCTAGGAATGCATTAATAGGTAGGTAAGTTCATTCCCTGAAGAATTAAACTCTGGTGATATAGGGCCCTTTTAGTGAGGGCAGCCTATTGCTGGTTCAAAGGCTAATCAAAGCTCAAACTAGACTAATGTGGAAAATATAGATGGAAAGTCCTGTCCACATTTTGCCTCATACCTTTTCTGTCTTTTCTTGTGTGAACAGGATGTCAGAGAATTTTTAAATGCAATGGATGCTCCTGTGGGGGCCACGTGGCCCTCTGAGCAGAGATATCTTTTGTGGCAACTTCTTAGTAACAATTGATAAATTTTTACTTTTTAATAGCTTCTATTGTAGCTGTAGTGTGTCTGGGAGAGCTTAGGAAATTTCACAACAATAAAAATCATTATTATGAAAGCAGTCTTTCGGTAGAATCTGGACTTGCAACCATCCCATACCATAAATCACCAGGCTAGTAGGCAATTCAAATTGCTAATTAGGCCCAGAATTATTTTCAGTGCTGTGACATTATTACTGCTAAAATTGCTCTATTGCCTCAGCCAGCAGAAAATCTCAACACGTTTTTTTGTTTGTTTTGTGTGTGTGAAAGGGTCTCTGGTTTGTTGTTTGTTTGAGGTTTTTTGGTACATTTGAAGCAAAGTCATCTTCAGTGCTTGTGTCAGTAGCAGTTGTTTGCAGCATCATAAGACAAAATTAACATCTGGAGAGAAATGTAGAATGTGAAACGAAAGTGTGATTACATGACATCCTAGGAAAGTAGTTTCTTTTATCAGATGAATATAAATATTCTTCATAATGAGAATGGTGCTTTTACCCTTCTGAAAATACAGTGTGGGAAAGAGGGTATTAGAAAACTGTAAGAAGTGAAACGTCATCAAAATGGAGGTTGGTATTTCTGATCTGGTTCTCAGTATTGTAGGATCTCCTGTGTAACTATATGAATGGAGAAAAAAAAAATAATTCTGTAGGTAAATTATAAACAGCAGGATATCCTAAATCTGCTTTATATTTCCACCTCAAAGCAGCTATCCACAGAATTCAGTTCTGCTTAGTGAGGATTAAATTTTTTTTCACAAGGCCATTTACATCTGATTAGGATTGACGTATGAGGAAAAAAAAAAGCAAAAGAAAAAGACGTGGTAAAAAGGCTAATTAGCCAAGTGCACCGGTCCTGACCTTACCTTCAGAAAAAGAAATATAACTGATTTTCACTCAGACCCTTCAGTTAAATTTATTTTTATGTCTTCTAAGAGATTGCTATTTTATATAATTGTATGCCAGATCTATAGGTTGTAGTCAACCTCCAGGATGCTCAGGCTGTGAAGGTGTGGGCAAAGAGTGGACTGTTAAATCTGAGATTTCCCAGCCTGTCTCTTGCAGGGGCGCCCTGCTCTTCATGCAGTCAAACACCAGAATTTCCTCTTGTGCCAGAGAAGCCTGGCAGGTGTGTCTGCTGATTGCCTGCTCGGGACCTGCCTGCTTACCTGCTCATGCCCCATCAAGCACACAAAGCTTTTCCATGGCAGGGGACCGAGCAGAAGCACCCCACTGCTGCTCCAGGTAGGCAGGGTTGCACAGGACAGGGGACTGGCTGCTGCTGTGTGCACAGGCCTCCAGAATCGCTGGGAGAGGCTGCATGGGCTGAAACCTGGGTAGTTCAGCTTAAACATCCAACTGGTGTTACCACGGGTGAAGGCTGTGAGGGTGGGACAGTGCCTTGAAGTGAATGGAACTTCGCTGCCAGTTCTGCCTGTGCTGTCTGGATCATTAGGTTATGGGTTATAAACATGCTTTTCACCTTCAAATTCACATATGAAAAAGTGAATATGAGTTCACATGTGAAGAAACTGACGCTTTCCATTTAGGCTTTAGCTAGTGATCCTGATTTTCCTGAAATGCGTAATAAAAAATCCTACGGGAGGTTGAGAATGTGTTTTGTTTAAACTGCTGTTTTTCACTCCTGTCTTGAGTTTGATGGGGGGGGAGGGGTCGTTGGAGGGTCTTGGCTCCCTCTTGTGGCTAACTTAGAAAAACAAAGCAAAGAAAATAAAAATCGGTATTGGGGTGATTTTATTGGGCAGATATTAGTGCCTATTAGAGACGGTGATTTTTCTGTATCTAAAACATTTCTAAATGCTTCTCCTGGATGTCCTCCCGAGGCAGAATATAATCAAGTGCTGCAATTAAGAGGAACAGTTTATTTCAGATACAGATGGTCATTTGTGTTTAGGGATGCAGGAGACTAGTCTTCTGGGTAATGCTGACTTTTTGCAAGCAAATAGTCCTTACCCCTACTCCAATACTCTTTAAGTATTTTTGCATTTCAGTGCTTTCACATTTATCATATACAAATACATATATGTGTGTGTACAGAGTTACGTGAAGTTGCTGCTTACATTATTGATCATGCTTTTAGTACATCACCAAAATTTTAACTTCTATAATTAATCAACTGATGAAGCTGCAGCTGCAATAGAAAATATTGTTGCATAAATCAGCAATTCAAAATTTAATTCAGATTTTTCTTATTAAATAACACCTTCACTTATGGCTCAATGGATAACATCTACTTTCTTTGTCTTCTTGCTCACTTTTGTTTTAGCATTTGAAGTGATACATAAAATGAAGTCGCTGAATAGAACCCATAGATACCACTCTATGTATGAGGCTAGCAATAACTTCCCCCCCCCCCCCCCGTATTCTGCGTTTTCATTAACTTCAGTTAACACTAAATTGGAGGGAAAGGCCTCTGAGATTACTGTACATTTATGATGTCTCTTTGCCGTATTTGTTTTTTTTCTCTCTAGCAACTTATCAGAAATAATGGTTATTGCTAATGTAGATTCTTTAATTTAGGATATTCTGCCATCTGAATCTCTGTTGTTAAAGGCTTAATTTCTGCAAGTGCCTCTTAGTGGCCTGGCATGTTTTCTATTTCATCACAGCAACATGGGAATCCTTGCTCTTGCTAGCACATGTTCCCCAGGCTGTTCAAGGCTCTTTTTTTCCCATGTCATTAAACTACAACATCAGATATTTAATTAATAGACTATACTGTCTTTGTTCTCAAAATGAAGGATTAAACCCACTTTGTTAATCTGTTTTTAGAAACAGTTGTCCCCATGACTGAAAAACTTGTATGCTTAAATAAAGTTGTAACACTTGTTGTTACAGGGCTTTTAACTTTTTGCTGTATGCCAGTAAAGATGTATTTCATGTTAAGTATGAAAGTAATAGTTTTTCCCTGTTGTCTTTGGAACTTGTTTAAAATACAGCAGACACAAAATATTTAGCAGAACACCTAACTGTAGTCACTGCATTTAGCATAGTTTAACTGCTTGATCATGGAAATATTGAATTGAAAGCATGAAGGTCTTGGTCTTCATTAATCCAAGATCCAGCAATCAACAGATATACAGATCTTTCTTAGGGCCACCAATTATTTTAGTTTCATTCCGGAGCCTGCCTGCTGAAGTTCCCTTGTTTCATCCCATCAGAGGACCTCTTAAGCACTGCACGCTGGTTGCTGGTTACATTTGATCCAGGCAGTGACTGCTACTAATCTTACTGGTTCTGAAATGTGTTTGGAATGCTTGGTCTCCTGAAACACATCCAAAGCTGGTGGGAGCTGTAGAGGAGATGGAAGCTAGCAGCAGCCATTTACTTCTCTCACATACCTAGGTATACCACTGTTCTGTATCGAATGCATGGCTTGGACAGCCCCTGGGATGGGTCAGTAGATAGGAACATCAAAAAAATGTACAGTTCAGGCACCCAAATTCAGTAAAAGCCTTTAATCAGCTTTTACTTTGATTTTTTTTTCCATGACTCAGTAGTAGCACCAAGGTAAGAACATCACCTCAGCTGCTTTAATGCTTCGCGTTTTGCTTGTCAGCTGAGTTAGGGATCCAGCTGAAAATCTTCCATCTCTTTCCAGCTGGTCAGCACCCACCTGGAGCAGAACTGCAGGTCTGTCAACTGACTGATTTAGGAAGCTATTGATTCTCCAGGTGCTGTAGGAGACAACTGCTTAATGATTTTAACAGATTTTAGGTGTGTATTTATTTGCAAAAGGCCCGGTAGTTTAGCCTCTAGAACTCACAGTCAGACACATTTCGGCTTCTGATAATGCCCAGACACAGGCTGTGTGAGTGGATGCACTGAGATGAGTAGCAGGACTTAGGCTGCTACTGCTTAATGAGCCTCGAGCTCTCCTTATCCTGGCAGGGAGCAAGTCACACGTTCCCCTGAAGTGCTGCTCCTACTGATAGACTCAGTCATTGGTGGAGAACATTGTTCCCTGTGAAATTGAGGTGCAGCACGAGATGCAGGTGCTCCTCCACTTCTCACATCAATTGGGGAAGTGAATGAAAATCAGTTTCTAACAACACTGCAAAATGTACTATTAATCGTATTTGCCACCCACAAAAGAGTTTTTATTTGAAATATGAGTGTAGCTTTTGCTGTTCTATGTTCTAATACATCACCAAAAATCTTTAAAAACCTCTTGAGACAATATTTTTACATTTTGGTAAAATATGAAATGAAGCTGAAGTTTGAACTCTTAAATACTGCATATTTTTCAGAGATACGGAGTTTCTGTTTTTTTACAGTTTTCTAAAAAGGCACTGACCGTAAATAATAAATGTCATTCTATCTTTAAATAAGAGGTGTTTATGCCTGGCTTCTAAGGAAAATCTAAATATACATTTATAGTAAGTAATTCTGACTCATCACCCAGGCTTTGATAGTGTAATGCTAGACAAGCCATCTAAATGCCAAGCTAAGTTACAAAGTGGGCTGTGTCAGATCTGGGATTGGAATGAGTGTTTCTGGTTTTTTGCTTGTAGTGATTATACCATCAAAGCAAATTCTGAAGTCTTTGACATTGGTTAATAATTTTCTTATGTCAGTAAATTCTTAATGTAGGAATCTGTTGGCACGAACAGGGAAACATGTATTGTGCTTTCAGTATTCTGTATTTTTGGTTTTCATGGCACAATGGGTTTTTTTTTCGCGTGGCTCAACAGTATCACATACTGTCTCACACTTTGGCATGTGTAAGTGCTGTGGTAAAGGCACAGTCTAGGTTTTAACAGCACGTATATTTTTATATTACGAGCTGCAATGCATATGTCTTAATTTCATGAATCAGGCTGTGTTGTTTTTTCTTTTGTCTTGCTCCTTTGTAAAACTCTTACATCATTCTTAAAGTCATCAATTAAAGAACTGCTCTCCCTTTTGCAAACGGTCTTGTGCTATACAGATTTGTTTGGTACAGAACACAGCTTCTGGAGCCTTTAGACATATAATCAGCAGGGATATGTTTCCTCCAGCTCTTTTCTGAGCAGAAAGTTGGCAGATTATTTAATAGACTTTATTTTTTTAATTTATTTTTTTTTCAGTTTGTATTCTTCAAACTGTCCATTGGATTCTGAGTAGGTGAAGTAATTTCCACATACAGATGGTTAATGCCTTCATACAGGGGCCTGCTTTTCCCTCCTGGATTCCTACAAGTAAATTAACAAATGAAGCTGTAAGCCAGTAACTAGCCAGAAGTATGCTCAGCCTCTCTGGTCTCTTCCAGACTCCTCCTGCTTTGCTCTGTTGGGGGTGTCAGGCAGTGCTCCACATTGTGCTGGTGGGGAGCTGGCTTTGCAGGGCCCCTTCCTTCTGGCTTTGCAAGATGCTGGTGCTGTCTCCTTAGTTCTAATAACTATGCATGTCTTAAAAGACAGCAAGGCATTACTGAATGATGGTATCTTCTCTTGTATTTGAGCAAAGAAGCTCCCCAGATTGGAAAGCGGTGCCAAGCTGGGTGCTTACCCCAAATGTCAGGAAGAATGCAGGTAGCAGCTGCATCTGAACACTCTTACCAGCATGGTTCCTGCTCTGAGTGGATGTTGAGTTTTAGGAAAAGGTTGCAGGAGCCTGCAGCCCATCTGAGAATGCGCATGCAGCAAGGCAGAGCCTTTGTCATCTTCACTTTTCTTCCCCCATGCTCCTTTTTATTATAAATAGGTTTCAAAATTTTCATTGCTTGATGTCTTGGGTACCATTATTAGCAAACTTGTTGCTGTAAAGGAAGTCTATTGATTCGATTTTGTGGACCTTTGCAGAGCTCAGTCAGGGGTAACATCCTCCTTTAGCTCTGTGAACACATACAGCTTTCCAGTGTGTCAGTGACCTCTGTGATTTTTGCCAGTGTATTCTATTAAGATCTAACAAGAGACTGATGAGGTACCATATGACAACAGCCTCATGTCAGTGGTTGCTAGCCATAGGGGTGAGAGTTTCTGTATTCCCTCTGAGACTTATTTTCCTGTTGAACTTGAAAAAGGTTTCGGCTGTTGATAGTGCCTCTAAGCCATCTATTATACCTGTAAGTGTAACACTTAGTGTGGATGTATTTGAAGCAGGCAGGAGTTTCTATGTGCCATGGGGCTGAGGGAGGCCAGCACTATGGCAGCACGCTGCCTCTCAGGAGCTGCTGCCTCTCAGGAGCTGCTGCCTCTCAGGAGCTGCTGGCTCTCAGCTGGCCTGTCCCTAGGCATGTCTTTTAGCAGCAGCATGGTTGCCCTCCCTGCCAGAGGCTGTGATCAGGTGTCTCATACGTCGCACACCTGTTGTGGCATCTCAGGCTGTGGAGGAGGGAGGCCTGTTGGCAGGCTCTGGCATAGTTGAAGGGGAAGATCAAACCAAAAGAGCAGGCTCCTTTTATGTGGGTTAGTCATCACATGGTGATTTTGCATGGCACTGGCCAAGTGCAGGGTACGTGAGCAGCCAAAGCTCTTCAGATACTTCAGAACAGCAACTTTGCACTCAAATAACATATGAAATTACTCGGTTATATGGGACATGCCCTCCTTTGTATACTAGCTCTTGCATTAAGCAGTTGAATAATAAGGTAATATATTGGGAGCATTTTCCTCTCCATTATTTCTCTGTCATTCTTTGTAATTATTCAGGGATATTGCTTAAGTGGTTGCAAAGATGGTGGCAGAACAATTTTTCTTAAAAAGCTGAAACAAAGTTCCAGCATAATGGTAATTATTTCCAGACCTATCCAGTGGTGATTCTAAAAGAACAGTCTCTTTGAAGATGTTGCAAAATGTCTTTCAAATTTCTATGAATTTATCATTTCTCACACCAGAAGGGACTGTCATGAGTGCATTTTACCTCCTGCATGGACAGGCGCCACAGACTTTTCCTTTCTCATATGACAGTCTGTCCTTTTTAGAACTCTAAAAATCAGCTGAAAAAAAAAGAGGAAATCCATCTCATAAGCTGTTCCAGAGCTTCATTGGATTTTATGTTTAAAAAATAAAAGATCTCATTTCCAATAAGAATATCTACTGCAATTTCCAAATGTTAATTATATGTTTTATATCCACAGTTAAGCGGTCCTCTATCAAATGTGCCTTTTCCTACTGGCACTTATAAATGGTTATCCTGGACCTTCTCTGTAAGATAAATATCTTGAGCTGCTTGAATTTCCTAGTCTGTTGAAATATGTTTTAGTCGTTCTTGTGGCTCTTACTGATCTCTCTCCAATATTTCCATACTATTTGTATTGAGGACTGCAGAACAGTGTGGTGTTGCTTCCAGAGGTTACGTTAGTGCCAACAGAGACAGGGTTATCTTCCTGCTTGGTATTTTCCTTATTCACATATGAAACCACAACTCTGTTGTGGTTACTCATGGTAGATGGTAGTGGTGGATTATATACTTTTTCCAGAGAACAGGGGAAAAAAATCTAGTACCTCTGCAATTTCCTTGTGGTTGAACAGCAGATATCCTGAGTCAGAGGCTGTAAAATGCTTATCTTGTATGTATCATGAAAAGATCTTGGTAGGACTTCCTTACCAGGCTGTATTCCATGGGCATCCCTAGAAGGGTATTAGGATATATGAGAGGCAGTGTAGCTTGAATCCTTATGAGGACCACTTGCAACAGGTACTACCTCTGTATGATGACAGAGACTGGGAACTTTCAGAATCAGTATTTTTCCTGCGCTGGAGAGATGGTCTCTGAGATGAGATGAGCTGTGGAAGTTCTCTGTGGAGATGGTGGGTGGGGAAATGGGTGGGGATTTAACAAACATAACCTCCTTTCCTCCCAAAACCCTGCAACAACAACAACAAAGAAAACTGATTGTATTCCATCTTGCATGTTAGAGGCTTTGCCAGTATGTATGATGTTTTCCTTTCCCATCTGGTCATCTGAAGGTAACTGCAGGCAGCACTTACTGTCGTCTATGCCTTCTAGAAACATTGGTTTTGATCGACCGGAGAAACCAGTATCTTGGCACTTGTATCTGTACTGCAGGGACTCCAGAATAGAGCTAAGCCTAACAGCAGAGCTAAGGTGACTGAGCACCTTGGCAATACCTCACTTGGGTCCAGAAGGACCTGCAGCACCTAAAAAATGGGTTATAGTAGCTTTGCCAGGTGGGAACTGCCTTTTTTGCTGTCATAATACAATCCACTCTCTCCTGGGGTACATGGATACTACCTCAGTGCATAGGCATCTAAAAATGTAGTAATTCTGAGCTTAATTGTTAACAAATAAAGCAGACACTTGGAGCACAATAAAGCAAGGAAGTAATGAATGAGGGAGAGAGAATTGGCAGAATATGTCTACTTTTCTTTCTTTAAGCCACCAAATTTTTGTTTTAAAGGTTAAATGAAACTAAGCAACCACATAATATATTTTTTAAAAATAAGAATTTAAAAATATTTATTGCATTTTTTGGATAAGCCGTGTCTCCCAGAGGGAGTTAAAATCTTTCTTACCACAGACTTATTTGACAGTTCAGTTACAGTTTGGCCATAGTCTGATCAGTATGGTTAGCCAAGAGCATCACCAGCCTGGAGGACACTGTTGATATTTGATGCCTTAATAAATAGTCTGGGGGTTGTGAAAGGAAATATAAACAATAGAGAAGTTATTATTGTAAATACAAGCACAGAAAACAGCCCACATTCCTTAAAGACCTTAGCATTGCTTAAGTAAATCACGTGGAGCTGAGGAGGGCCTGCCTGACAGCATGAAGAAGTTAGGAATAGAAAACAATTAGAAATGGCTGTTAGCAGATGAAGGTAAGGATGCTTCTGGCTTGGAGAACAACACTGAGCTGTGTCTTCCTGAGGCAGCTTTGGCAGCAACCTGCTTTGTCATGGGCAGTGTGCTTCAAGTTCCACAGGTGGGATTTGTGAGGTAAGGTAATTTATGTTTTGGACCAATTAATGTAATATTGGGGAGGGGGGTAACAAGGTTTTGGATGCACACACCGTTCTTTAGATCCAAAATAGCTGCATCAGTCTTCACAGCTCATTAACAGTTTAACAACTATTTGGAATGTTAATAGACTACATTGGTCCAGCCACCTGACAGCAAAAGTGATGGGTTACTATAAAGCTGGAGGAAAGGTGGACAAATGCTGGGTTCTTATGGAAAACAGCATGATGTGAAACTTATACTGCTTGTGAGTTGTGGAGAGGCTGTCTGGGAGGAGAGAGGGGAGTCGGAAATACCTTACGATCAGTATTCCTGTTGAGTCTGTAATTTCGTTTATTTTATGTTTTGGTGTCCAGCAGAGCCTATATGAATTTTTGTTTCCAGATTATCTTCCAAAGGGGTCTTATACATTTCTTTAAAGGATCCAGACTGAGTAAACACAGGGTTGGATTTTTATTTGTTTTTTCCTCTGCTAACTGGATATTTCTGGCCTTTATCAACTATGATTTCATTCAGGCATCTACTGGCTGCGATTTCTTACCCACAAGTTTCCCTGCAGGCGTTTTGTCCACGAGATTACATGTACTGCTTATTGAGAGGTACAAGCCTCTACTCCTGTCATGTTACTGACTGTGTTGCAAGGGGGATTTACTGCCATGGATGTGGAAATGGTGGAAAAACATGTTAGCCCACGCATGTTTCAGTTCCTTTTGGCAAATATTATTTGAAAATATTGATACATTCTGATATTGTGCGCATTTAGCAAATTTAAGGCTTGCTTAAAAGGGTAATCAGAGATGGGGGAAGGTTTCCAGGGAAACCTTTCTTTGAGGTCAGTATGGATTGTTGTTGCCCCTCCACCAAATTGAAGCTAAACTGGTGGTGATCGCTAATCAGGGTGAAATGTTCAGTCTGCTTCTTCTCAGCCATCACCTCCTTCAAGTTATCCAGGGACTGTACCTGTATTTTGGCAAACAAAACATTCAAAGTCTATCCATATTCTCTTAGGTTAGTTCATGTAAATATGAAGCTTCCCCCTGTATTTTTAGGGTTTTTTTTAATAAGGTGAGCTTCAAACATTTGTATTACAAACAAGGTCTTTCAGATCTTCTTGTTGGTTAAGTCTTCATTTTCATAAGATGTAAATTATATCTTGTGAACAACTTGATAGATACAATGTTATCACAGTGTGGATTTGTAAAACAAAGCTGTCAATCCCACTTCTGTACTTCAGACAGAATATTATAAATTGTATTATTAAATTTTATTATTTAGCAGATAGTTTTCTCCTGTATTCTATTCAGTTCTCTTCAGGTAACTTATGGAGAATCTTCATCCAGCCACTGCCAACTGGGGAGCTCCCTGCTATAATAGCTTCGAGTCATCTAGCGGCTGATTGCCATTTCAGCCAATGACTACAAAAGCATGAATGTAAAATGCAGGAGCAGAAGTCAGTGATGAGAGAGTCCTGTGACACCTCTGTGTAATGCTGCACAGATGTCTGCAACCTGACATCCTGTGGGAAAAACAGTAACAATTACTGGAACTTTTCCTATTGCCACAGAACCACTCTAGAGATTACACTTCAGGTATTTCTCTTCAGAAGGAAATAAATACACATCAACTTATTAAAGGCTCTTGGTTTTAAGTATTTGGGAAGGTAATACAAGAAATTAATGTTGCCGAATCAGGTACTTACAGTCACCCTTTAACTGGTATGAGTGTGACTGAGGCACAGACCAAAGCCCCCAAACTAGGTCAAGTAGGCCCTAAAAAATGGCAAGTGCTACACAGTCCCTTTTCTTCCTTCTTCTGGGGATCAGGAAGGCAAATCATCACTATTTGTGATAAACAGGCAAGGCAGGACCATGTTTTATGCAGTACTATTTCATATCTCCCCTAACAGTGTTCAAGCATATGACCGACCTCTTAGAAAGAGTAGGAGCTAATATGGCCCAGATGGGTTGTGTCTGGCAGAAAAGTAATAGAGCATTGGGATGACAGCATTGTACCCCCCATATTTGACCAAGAGTACTTCACTTGTTTAATGGAGTTGAGGGTGGTGCATCCACTTTTTGCCTCCTTCTTTTTGACCTGATCATGCTGTACATCAAGTCTGTTGGTTGTATTGACCAAGAGAAATGTTACAATGAGGACAGATGCAACAGACTCTTCTTCACAACATTGAACAAGAAAGCATAACTGCTTACAGTGGGTGCTGCTTTATTCTACAGCATCCTTCAGAAAGGCTGGTGAAACACCCAGTCTGTAGCAAGATAAAGTGTGATTTAAAGTCCCTCCTCAGAAGAGTTTGTGGAAAGATGTAGTTTGTACACCCTGTGCCTTGGGGGATGGGAGCCTTTAGGTCTAGTTTCCTCAGACTTCCAGTGTTTTGCCCTATTTTCTCATTACCTTGACCAAGGCATTTGGCAAAGCTTGATCTTGAGGTAAGTTTTGTATATGCCTGGTTTCAGTTACAGCATTAAATAAATGTGTCTGTTATCTGCTTATATGTCCAGTCCAAAAAGTTCATACAATGGGCCCATTTATAGGGCAGTAAATATCATTTGGAAATAATGTGAAGCTTCATTTCTGGAACCCATCCAGCCGCACAGAACATGTGCTTGCTAGATAAGACTATTTAAGCATTTTGTGCTTTACACACGTTTTCTCTTTAAATTCTACTGAAGCAACTGGGATTTTATAGTCCATGTTTCAAAGAAGCAGAATTTGAAAAAAATAAGTAAGTAATTTTACTTCTGTTGTAAACCATGAAAGTTTCTTTGCAGTCACGTTCAACATGGGAGGGTGTTTTGTACTAAAATGAGAAGGTGGCATGAGAGGATAAGACTTTATAAAGACTTAAAAAAGATGGCAGATATGGTTGCTTCTAACAGTCATCTAAACTCAGTAAACAATTGAATTAATCTGTGAGTAGCGAGGATGGGGTTTGGAGTAGTTATACGGCAACAGCATGAGTTCTTAGGTGTTTCTCCCTGTGGATAGTTTGCAGTGGTTCTATACTATTCATTTAAAATACATTTGCTTGGGAACAAAAGTATATTATTACATGTATCTTACAAGCCTACAGAGGCTGAGAGTGGTACAGAACCTATACCTTCATCTCTTTCCCAATGTCTGGATATTCTGTTTTTGAAAGCAAAGGTTAAGCACTGGAAATTCTTTGCCAGATGTCTGTAAGTACCTTCACATTACAGTTTCCTTGTCATGAAGTTAGCTTTCTATAGGTCTCTTTGATTAGTTGATTTGTGGGTCTGGTCTAGTATCCTTTTTCATTCTTGCTGCATATATCACAACTGCAACATGCCTCACTAGGGATGAAGGCACAGTGACTGTCATCTCATGACAGCAGTCACAGATCATGTCTCTGTGCAGCAGAACTTGAATTTCATTGTGCCACCTGGCAGAAAACTCCTCAGTATGTGAGATGATGTGGAGCTTTACATCTATTGACACTTCAAAGGGCTGCTTTTGGCCTCTTAAAACTGGCCTCATTTTGGCTGCAGCACAGCACATCCCACCTGGGGTTCAGTGATCCATTTCTCCTAGCATGTGAGAGAAGTGACTGTGGTGCTGCCTTCCCAAAACATGAGCAAGAGCCAAACTTCTGAGCGGTGGGGCTCAGCTGTGTGAGTCATGCGGTGCTGTGACACAACAGGATGCTCTTACTAGAGCATTTCAGCAATCCAGTGAACGGTGCAGCTCTATCTGGAGTCACATCAACCCAGTTGACAGGGTGGAACCTCCCGTGTCTGGCTTGGCACTGAAGAAGATACATCGTGTAACTCTGTCCCGTGACGTGACAGGTTTACGGTATCCAGAAAAGCAGAAACAAGCTGTTAACAAAAGGCAGCTGCTATTTGGGTCCTTGAACTAAGTGTTCTGCAAACAGTGAGAAATCTCCTTCACCTTGTCTGTCCCTCGGAGTTCGCAGAGTTAAATTCTGCAGAGTTGTGTTCTGTAAGAAAAAAATGCTTTCTGTTCCTTAATGCTCCTGATTGTGGAGAGCCTTTCTGTCCTCATGTGTGCCAAAGTACTGCTGTTGTAGTTCCTTCAGCTTGGCATACAGTTTCTCTAGCCTGAGTAATCTTAAGAGAATGCGGAAAGCTGTGAGCCTGTTAAATTATAGGAAGCACTGGAAATGTATGTCCAAGTCATTCAGAATCTCAGGTAATGGGGTGGAGGAATTTCTCAAGAACTGGTCATGTTTTTCTTTCCAGAGAGCATGAAAGAGTTGATTTGTACCCATGGTTGATTTACTATACTTCAGAGATAAACCCATCAATACGTTATTCTGTGCACAAGTTTGGCCCGTTTAGAACTACAGTAGCTTTTAGAGAAGGAGGATGCAGGGTTTTTCCACTTTAGAGGTACAATATTAATTTCAAGTAACTAAAAATTTTTCCATAGCTGCTATAGCTGGCTGAAATCTATATGAAAGAATAATTTTACTACATTACAAAAATGCACATATTTTATAGTCACCATACATCTTTGCAAATAAATTACATTAGAATTTCCATAGGATAAGTACTGAATTTAGGGCAGGCTTTTGGGTGCAGCTGCACCAAAGTCAGTCTGTAGGTCTCTTTTTCAACATTATCAAAACTGGTGGTGAGACAAAAGTGCAGAACATTTAGTAATAACAAAGTTATGTTCCCAGAAAGTTTCTTGCCTTCATTATTTCATGACAATCCATAGGACTGCAAAGGTTAACCTTGTATATGACAGGTTTTATTTCCCTTTGGATATTTCTGTATTTTGGCAAAATCTTAACCATCCAATCTGAGCCCAAGCAACACTTTTCTCGTGCTTTGTGAGTAGTGCTTCTGTTCAACCTGCACTCTGCAGGGGCAGGGATGTTCTTTTGGCTTGTACAGCAAAGTTGACTTCAAACTGCACTTGTGGACCACAATTTGCTGTTTTTTCTTGACACTTGTCAGCCACACAACGTTGCAGTTGAAAGTCAAGTTTATTTTTTTCATGGTCTGGTGAAAATGTTTCAAGGGTAGAGCAGATTATGCTTTCATCTTCATTCTTTTTCCTAGACCCTATTGCAGAAGCTCAAGCAACTGTTTATGGCAAGTCTGGGTGTTGTCACCAAAACTGAGCATTCAGAACTGGCAGCTTCCAAAAACCTGAGCATTTGCACTAAATATGGAAAGCTTCGCTCCTTGCAGAATTTCCAAATGGGCAAGAACCTCTTCCATGTGTTCCTGGGAAAGAGATGTAAATAGCATCCCTGAAAAAGTTAATGATGCGCTAGCCTAGCATATAAAAATTGGGGAGTTGCCTTTAAATATGCTAAAGACATTATGGCTTGAGAAAGAAATTGCTGTCTGACAAATTATATGTTTGCATGTAAAGAACAATAGTGTCTTAAAACAGAAAGCAGACTTATGGGAAAATCCAGGCTGTGCACGTTTGTGAGCTACAAATGCTGTGCTGAGGGCAGAGTGAAAATGCCCTAGAGCATTTCTGGAAACTTCAAATTGAAAGGCTAGGAACGAGTGCAGAGGATGATAGTGCGTAGGAGTACAGTGTCAAGCGTTATGGAGACTTAAACCAAACAAATATAGAGCCCGATGTCAGCTTGCATCACCATTACTTTCCTGTTGTTATTAGACAGATTTTGGGTCAAATTATCATCTAGAAGTAGTCTGACTCTGAAATTGCTACCAACCCCGATCTCAATTTTTTTTTTTTTGACAAAGTCTTTCACCTCTTATGTTAGTATATCTGCTTCTCTTGCCGTAACCAAAGAGGAATGCTTCTCTTGCTCAAGAAAAATTTTCCTGGAATGAAGGAGAGTGGAGGCATCAGTCCAGTTTCCAGCAGAATCAGATACTTTCATTGGCATTTTTTATCTTATTTAAAGCATGAAATATTCCAAGAAGCAAATGGACAAACTGGTTAAAAATTGAAAATGAAACACCTGATTTTGGTGCTCGGATCTGATTAAGAGTTATTGGTCTTATATTAAAGTTTACTGTTTGAGAGATGCTATTAAAGGTAAAATTGAATTTTCACTGTAAAGTTTATATGATCATGTTTATTAATGTTGCTTTCCCTAGAGTCACTTACATTTTGTTTAAGTAAAATACATAAAAAGTTAAATACTAGTCTGGTTGGGTTAGGGCTGTTATATGTTAGGGTTCCTTCCTGTCCTCATTACATTTTTATGAAGATCAAAAATGTCTGTATTGGACTGAAGGTCTATGTTCGAGAAAACTTGTAGTCATACCTGGTCAGAAGGCAAATGGAATAGTTTTGCCATTCTTTAATACAAGCAAAGCTTTCAGAACACTCTGCAGTATGAAAGTAAATTTCAGAAATTTGGAGGAAGTTGCAAGAATAAATACTGAGATCCAGATTAAAACATGTTTTGCACTGGCATTGAGTGGATCGTGTGAAAATATATAAAATAAAAAGCCCACTTATTAAATACATCTAAGTAATTCTAATCTATCACATGAAGATTGAATCTGAATTATCTGAAAATAAATCAGATAAAACAACACAATGTCTAAATTTTGAGCTGTTGATAAGTCTGTGAGCTTCTCCAAGTCCCTGATTTTTGTACTTAAAAAAAAGAGGAACAAACTGTATTTAAAATTATTTGCTTTCTTCAGTCTTCAAGTTTTTATATTTGCAGTTTTAAATATAATATGGCTTGTTATATAAAACATTTTTTTTCTTTTCCTGTAGACAGGATCAATTGCATTTTGTTTAACTTTGTATTGTACTTTCCCTCCAGCTACACAGCAGAAGCTTTCATGCAAAGAATGCTTAACTTCAGTAGGCAAAGTGAAATTTTGATGCTGAAAACTAAAACTCTAAGCATGTTTCTTGAAAAACGTATTTTAATAAAAAGTGTGATGACTGAAACTGCTGTACAACACCATCTCTGCCAGCTAAGAGGCACACGGGAGAGTCAAACTCCAAGTGCTTGCACGGCATTGTGTGGAGTGTTTCAGTTAGATGCACATATATGATTTTGAATCCAGCACCTCAGACCACACACCTTTTGGCTTTGTTTTCCTTCTTTTTGTTTCTGACAAGGAAAAGGTTTTTCTGGCTGAGGGTGTTACAGGGGAGCTTCCCCCCCAGCCCCCTTTTTCTTTTTTCCTTCCTTTAAAGCTGGTTCATGAGTTGATTCAACTGGTTCCCAGGTTTGTAGAGCTGTTAAGAATGTTTACTGCATAAGCTGGGATAGCATCTGCTTTTTTCTTTACTAATTTTGTTTCTCCAGTCAGTTCTGTACTGTTTCCTTCCTGAATGTGCAAAGGTAATGGAAGCTATAAAAAGCCTTTAAAAGTGTAAAGAAGTGGGAATGTAAAACAGCAATACAGACCTCCTTTGGAGCTTTGTTACCTGAGGGGTTTCTAAGATGGAGAGTAGAAGGTTTCCCTTAAGCTGTGAATCGTTTAGTCTTTATGAACTAGACCAGCATTCAGGGAAGAATTAGAAAGGTAAATGCTGAAAAGAGGACACAATTTTGTATGAACTAGGAGAAACTGCTCTGGGAGCACAGGAGAGAATCTTGATGACCTACCTGCTGCACAAGCTAGAAGACAGTCCCTGAGTGAGACAGGGCTGCTTTTTCAGGCTAGAAAGTCAGCTGAGGTGGAGAGTAACTGCAAAAGGGCTTGTGGGCATTAGGGAACACAGAGCAATAGCACACATACAAGCTTTTTATCCCTTGTTCTGGGTGACCTACTATGAAGACATTTATTTGGGGTTGTGTGGGGAGAAGGGGTGGTTTGAAGAGGTTACTGGCTGGTAACTATATTCCAAGGCCATTTGGGTCTGCAGAGGATCATGAGGCTGTCCTGAAGTGTGTAAACTAAGTCTTGGACTAGAAAGTCAAATGGCAAGATCCAGTCCCAGAAAAAGGCATATTCCTGATGGAAGAGGTACACTTTGAAAGAATGAGAGATGAATCAGTGATGTATCAAATCGTATTTATATCTGTAGCTCTTTTAAGAGAGCAGTGCTGTGCTCTGTTCCACAATCCATTCACAAAAGGGAACTAAAGGTATGACAAGTATCTGCACATATATATTCCAAAGCAGAAGTCTTAAGTGGCACTGTGAAAAGACAGGAATATTGTAAAAAAACCTGCAGAAGGCTGTGGCACTAGACAAGAATTTCTTAAGGTGACATCGTTCATAACATGTTTGGGTTGTGGAGAAGAGGGGATAGAAACCTACTGTGGTACTGAGCAGAGTTTATTGGTAGGCATACCATGAGAATAGCCTCTCACATAAACAATTAAGCTGGGTGGTCAAGTGGACACCATGCAGCATGACAGCAGTCTTTCAGGAAAAAATTCCAGAAGAAGCAGCGTTAAGCTCAGAAGATGAAACTAGCCTAATTATGTAAACTGAGATAAACACACTACGTAGGAAGCTCTTTTGAAGTATCCGTGGAGCATAAAGATGACCATTGCCTTAAACTGCAGGGGTGAGTCTCAAGGCAGGCAGTGACTCAGAGACGAGAGGGAATGTATCAGTATTGTGTTCTTTGGTTGTTGGTTTGTTGTGGGGGTTTTTTTCTGTGATTAAATAATGGCAGATAAACTTGTGAAGTTTGTCCTTGAGGTATGTTATATGCCTTCATGCTTATACTTTTGGTGTGTTGGCAGCGATCTCAGCTGTCACATGTGGGATTGCATGAGTTGTAGCTACCCTTGTCATGAGAGCAAGGTTAACCTTCCAGCTGGGGCTGGCCAGGTTCTGCCTACTCTACTAAGCAGCTGAATGCCTTAGTGGCTGGCCACCACAGCTCCTAAAAACCATAGTGGTGAGGCTTTTCTTCTGAAGGCTTGCATGAGAAAAGATGAGGATTCAAGAAATCTACCTTTATTTTTTTCTGCAGAAAAGTTACTGAATAATGTTTTGATGCTCAGTATACCTTTCCTGACAGTAGTATTGGTTCTCTCTCAATTTGCAGCTGTTTTTTTATGCGTTGATAATAGTGCAGTTGTCAGCCCAACTGTGGTGATTTGCGTCACTGATAACGTATCATATAAATCGTTGAAGGAAGTGGGGTTTTTTCATGTTATGGCAGTGTGCCTCCTTACCATAGGTACTGTATTTCTAGTGATTCAGACTGAGCAGTCAAACATATTTGTAATTTCGATTCTGATGCTAAGTCATGTAAGTCTTTGTTCCTGCGTAGATCACTTCCCTCTTTCTTGATGCCCTTACTGTTCCCTACAGGTGTTTAATGTGCTTAAAAAGCTGTAGTAAAGTTGTCAGATGATACCTGTTTATTTTCATGTAGCCTAAAGGGAACTTGGCTCTTAGCTGATTTATTTATTTGGCTCTTCATTGTTCCTGGAGTACAGTAAACCATTTTAGAAGCAGCAGTAGTGTTAAAAAAATGTATAAAATATATTTAAACTGAACTCCAGGGAGCTCAATGCATTTTATGTTTTGTTTTGCTGCTTTTTCTTTAAGTTGCTTTCTTACCTTCTTCCTCTAACCAAGCCCTTTGAGAACACCTTGGTGGGGTTTCCTTGTTTTATCAATTACAGACTCACTGTGTTCTCAGCACTGCTGTTAAAATAATGTTTTTGATAGAGTTGCTCATTTTTGCAAAAGCGACCTTTCTGCACTGCTAAAATTAGGGCAGTCTTGAAGGCCAGCAGGAACAATGCACTGAAGCAGCTTCACTTCAAGTGAAGACTTCTGCCTTCCTGGGATTAAACCACTGGACAGATGTGTACTCCCCGGGCTCTCAGCAGCCCCTCTGCCTCTTTAACGCTAGTTTAGCAATCCAGCTCTGCTTCAAAGCACTTCTCACAGCTGTAAGACAGCAAAGCTGCTTGCTGCTGCACTTGGGCACTGCTTAGTGCTGTTTGATGTTTAAACTACATGTGACTAAGAGGACACTGAAACATAAGTACACTTACGGAGGGGTAATCATACTGTGGGTGGGCAGTATTTGGTGTGTGCCATACAGATAGCTATAAGCCACAGGACTGCCTGGGAGCCTTTCTGTTGTATTCTGGGCCCTGGCAGGGAGTGTCTCTAATTACTGCAGAAACTCAGGCATGTGCATGACTGGAGAGATGCTGAAGAGAGAAAAAAACCATTCTGGGAAAATGCCACTGCAGAGTTATTCTGTAAATTGTGCAGAAACACCACAACTGTGGCTTAGGTTGCCTGATAACTCTGGTGCAGTCCTGAAGCAGATGTGGTAGCTTAACTAGAGGGTTATTCTTCCTTCCCTCACTCTTTCCTCAGGTGACAACAACAGCTTTTGCTTCTACATTCACGGGAAAAGAATTGCGTTTTCCACATCAGGCATTCCCAGTTTGGGGCTTAAGCTGCTTGTGTCAGCTTCTGTTGCCTCTGAAGAGGAGTGCTGTTTATTCTGTATTACATTTTTTTGCCTGTAACAATAACAAGTAATAGCTTTTAGATCCTGTTAGTATTTAACCTTGTATTTCCTTGCCATATACCTGCTACGGGTGTGTTTACTCATCTTGAGATATGGATAGCTGGGAAAATAGTCGCCTTTCTTCCTGGGTTAGATTTTAATAAAAATACTGTCAAATACCAACCATTTTCAGAAAGTTTTTGTCTTGCCAGACCTTCTGGAGAAATAAAATTTCCCTTGTTTCCCTCAGAGTTCTTGTGTAACACTACAGTTGGTCAGATATGGATCACAACTCTCTGTATGACTTCTACAGATGGTCTTTGGCTGAAATTTTTAAAAACCTGATGAGAAAACTGTCAACTTCGCAGAATTCAAAATATATTTGGAGTAATGCAAGCTTGAGCCATTGGCCAGTATATAGGTACTGGGAAGGTTGTTTCCAAAGATGAGAATAAGATTTATTCTACTGATTCTCTGAACTTCAGGAAGGCCTTAAAGCAGTTATACTACAGCAAGCAGAGGAGCCAGGTTACACACTGCACACACAGTCTTCTGACTTAAATGACTAGTTCCCATGTGTGTTACCAAGGTCTACCTTACATTTGTGCCAAAAAATGCCCATCTCTTGTATTTTTTCTTTCCCTCATCTTCAGATATGTTTATTAGGAAGCCTAATATTTACCCACTTAAGCAATTGACTGCACATTCATTTTTTAGTCCTAAGTGCCAGATTGCCTGTTTACAACTTAACCTTTTCTTGACCCAGTTCACAGCTTACTTGCTTGACTTATGGACCTCATCAGTTTTTCACCACCACTTGGCTGCAGCTGTTCTTATAAAAAGAGACATCTAATTGCACCTTCCAGTCAGCCTTAGGGCTCGAGAACACTCATCAGTTTTAATCTTGTTTGCAATACTCTATAGAAGAGGCATCAGCTCTTAACACTGCAGTATAATGTGTTTTCAGTCCTGTATTTATTGGAAGTGATTATATGCATTCTTACAGTTTTATAAAACCACATGGGAGAGGAAGCAGTGAAATTTAAAACAGTGGTGGAGCTAAGCAAGAAATACGAGCATTATGAGTGAGATGGGAGGACAGGTGATAGGTCTTATGCAAGTAGTGCCATCCTCAACTAGAGATTGTTACCATCTCAAGTCCATTTGTTTTGAGCGTGTCAGTGGTTAGTTTGATTGATCTCCTCTGTTTTCTTGTGCAAGAGAATAAGTGGGGTATAGCTTTTTAGTGCCACTTGTACAGATCTTCATCACATTCCTTATCAATCATCTCTTTTTCTGACTGAAGAATGTTTAGTTCTTTTTCATGCAGAAGCTGTTTTTGCTTGTCTTCAGCGTGCTCCTTTGGAGCACTTCTGCTTATATTGAATTGTTTTGAGAGGAGAGGACCAAGACTGCACGCAGTACTTGAGTTGTAGTTTTGCTCTGTAGTGATGAATGCTTTTTCCCGTTCTTTATTCCCGTGTGAGATTTGGGTTTTTTGTTTTGTTTTGTTTGGAGTTTTTTTGAGAGGATTTTTACTTGGAACTACAGTGTGTTACTGTCTATTGCAATCCTAGGATTTTACTCCTCAGTATTAATGGTCAACTCAAACTGAAAAATGTATATTAAAATGAAACAAACAAACCAAAAATAACTGGAAAATTAAAGAACAAGAAAATTGCATATTTATGTGTACATGCCTGAAAATTTATCCAAATTAGTTTCGTTCGTATCTACATTATATTATTTGACAATATAATGTCCAATAACAGAGTGTGATTAAGACTTCTCTGCAGTTCTTATTGGTTAACCCTCATCTTAGTCTCCTTGAACAGTTTAATATATCAACAATCATATTGTTTTCCTATTAACCACATTTTCTAGATTACTTATGAGCGTATTGAAAGGTCCAGATCTTTCTTTTAATAACAAGAAGCAACTGATAACTCCTTCTTCGTTTCCTCTTCTCATAAATAAATGAAGAGTTAATCTTTGAGATCTTCCCACTTCTTCTTTTGGCTGCCCAGTTCCTTTCAGGACCTTTCAGGTAGACGTTAATTGAGCATCTTCTGGAAACTTAAGTGGACTATATCCACCAGATCTTTCTCTGTCCTCTTAGTACTATTTTTTTGGTTGAGGCTGCTGCCTGCAGAGGTTTTGGTTGCCAGCTTATAAATAACCCTAGATTTTTCATATTTTGGCCTTCTGTATTCAGAGCTCTCTAAGTGTTGGATGCTGAGCTGTGCAATAGGGGCAAGGTGCTTTCTGTCTGAAAGGCCAGTGTATACAACTTGGTAATTGAGCAGTTTCTCTTCTTTGCCTGTAAGTGGTGGAACATGGGTGAACTCCCCGCTCCAGTTGGTTAACTTAAAACCTGCAGAAGGAGATGCTGGTATCTGCAGTCCAGCAGGACTGTTTAAAGCAGTATCAGTGGGAACAGTTCCAGGTTAGTCTCTGCAGCACAAAAGACCTACTGTGAGCCAGATCTGTGTCCAAGATGTATTCACATTATGCAAGTATTTCCTGTTCAAGATGACTATTAGTCAAACCAGACAACTCTTTTACAGCAAAAGCTTTCTATAAAATTCATATTTAGGACATGGCGTAAAGTTATTCCGTAAAAACAGTTGTTGATAGTTAAAAAAAATAAAAAAGCAGGAGGACTGGGGAGTAAAGAGACTGCTTCTGGAAAGCAGAATGGCATTTAGCTCTCGTATGAGTTCATCTTTATGCTTTTCATGATTAATACTTCATATTTCTACCATAAGATGACTGTATTCATTGGACCTTGAAAGCAGGTTCTACAAGAAAGGGAAATTTGTGATTTTATTTCAAAAATGCCTTGTTGAGAGTATAATACATCCTGCATCAGGAAATAGAAGCTTTTTTGTTGTAACTTGACAAGTGTAATGAAGTCCTATTACAAGATCTCTGCTAATGATATTTTGACATAGAAATGGTATTAAGGAATGTCAGTGACTTCGGCTCATAAGAAAGCGAAATGTACTTCCAGTCTTCAAGTGACTGGTGCTTTCCTCTTTCTGCATTGAAATATTAAATTTCAGTGAATAAAAGTCACCTAGGTGATGGATGACTCCTACATGGTAAGCAAAACAACCACTGAACTTTACTGAAAGCAGTTTTCCCTGTCATAAAATTAAGAGCCCCCTAATTTAGAAAATGCTTTTCACTTTCACGTGTCTTCTTATCAGGCTTTGTTGAACAAAAGTGCCACTTTCCTGGAAGGCTTTTTCCATTCTGTATTTCTGTTCTGTTCTCCAGCAGCTGATTGATGGTTGTGCAATGACTGCCCAACACACAGCTTTCCCTCCACCCACCAGCCCTGTGTTCCCATCTGTTGACATACTTCTGCAGCACTTGTTTTAAAAAGATATCTTTTCTCTCTCTCTTTTCTTTTTTTTTTTTTTTCCCTCCCCCCAAGATGAAGCTCAGCTGCTCTAGATCTATCCCATCCTCCTCTCTTAGAAGAGCTTCCATGGAGTTTCACACTTGAAAGTATGACAGACGGTTTCCCCTACTCATATTAAAGTACAGTTTCAGTCACTATTTACAATGCGGAGGTGTGTGTCTGAGGAAATGGGGAGCTACATCACCTTTCTGTTTCTGAGCTTTCTTTTTTATTAAGTAGATGATTTCAAAGGCTCAGTCTGGGTGTTGCCATCTGTAGCAGAGGGTGCGTGATGCAAATTCTGGAGAGGAAGGAAGAACAACAGTCCTCAGGGTAAAGAGCCAGCTGGCTGCAGGCCACAGGGCTGTTCAGTTCTTAAAGTCTTGTTGGAGTCACAGGAATGACAGAGCTGATATGCAGGATGATTTTTCTGAAGCCACTGAAGGAAATTAATCTGTTCTCGGTACTTGACAACTTGCTGGGAAGCAAGTGTGCTTGCTTGCAGACCTAAAATGTGTTTAATGTTGGCAGTATTAATTCTGCATAGACCATTGTTATGAAGATATATTTTATTCTTTTGGAACTTATAGTTTAATCCATTCTTTAGGGATAGCATGGTCTCTTTAAGCCCCCAGCAGTGAGCTTTTACTTTCCATCTCATCTGAACAGACTGCAGAAGGGCAAGTCAAATATTCAAACCCAACCCTGCCCTAGTGCACAGTAACAGTCAGGTACTTATTAATTATTGTGAGCAATTATTTTAGATTTTTTTAAAGCAAAAACAGTCCGACTTTATAATTAATTTTATAGAGGTATAAAAGCAAAAACTTTATCCCTCCGAACAACTCCCTTGCCCAGCTTTCATTTGAACTGGAGGAAGGCTTGATCTATTCCTCCTGCTCCTCCCCCAATCCAATGGTTTTAGCAGAGATTTCTTCTTACTAAGTGAACCTCAGATGGAGCCCACCCTCAAATACAAATCCAAACATTTTGCTTTGTTTTGGGTAAAGGAGGCGGGGAAGCATTTAAAAGACAGGAGAAAGACAAATAGCCTTTCTAAACAAGCAAAGGATAATTGCTCTCATAAATGTGGGTCCTCATAATTTAAGAGCAATAGTTTATATACTTGGTAAGCCTTATAAACAGAGAGGGGAGACAAGGGCCAGAGTTGTCTTCAATAAAAGGTCCAACTCAACAAGGCCCTTGATGGTTAAGTTGTGTATTTTGTGAGCCTCCGCCAAGTTTCCTTGGGAGCTGAGCTGTGCTGTGTGTGCTGATAGTGGCAAAAAGGAGAAAGCTCTGGGAGTTTCCCTGCAGAGAGATGCAGGAGTTGGAGGCCGCTGTGGCTGAGAGAAGTTAGAACCACAAACAAACCATGCTGTGGATGGCAAATCTCTGTTGTGTGCAATGTGATATTTTGGGGTTTGCAGGTGGAAGGCTCATATACAAAGCTTAAATCTAGTATGTGTTAACCATACAAACCATATATAAAACTAAAATGTGTCATGTATTGGCCAAATGCTAGAAACCAGTGGTAAAAGCTTTGACTTCACCCTTGCCACAGATCTCTGACAATAGTTAGCTCCCTGTTTTAAGGAAGGCTCATTAGTTTACCTGTTTCCATTTCCTTTTTTTTGTTTTTTAAGCAACATCAAGTTTTTTTCATAAGATTTCAAAGCAGTTAATGAGTGAATGCTAAACAGTCTTCCTCTTGAACAGACTTTCATGTGATTATTGATTTACTAGCAAAATCCCTGTAGCATGTTTCAGCTTGATCTTCAAGGTCCCTTCCAACCCAAACCAATCTATGATTCTATGATGCATGTAAACAAACCTTGAACTGAAAACTGAACCTATTCCACAAAATTAACCTTAAGGTTGCCAGGTTTCTCAGAGTTGCTTGCAAGATGCTGGTGATTCCAAAGTGCACAGTATAGTGGAGTGTTGTATTTCAAGTCTGTTAGCATCTCTAACTTGAGGTGTTGGAGGCCCTTGTGTTGCATTATGCATTAGCTCCTTTCCCAAGCACCTGCAATCTGCTTGCTTTTTTTCTTTAAACTAGAACGCTTTGTATCTGCATATTGAGATTTTGTCTGCTGCAACTACTGCCTGTAATGGTGGATAAGGTACTCCTGGCTCTGGTGGTGTGTATTTTACTACTAGTGCTGAGAAACAACAGATTGCATTTCAGCAGTCATACCTGAATGCTCGGACTAGTAGAGGGACCTCAGGACAGAGAAAGGTACATGGCAGAGTGCAAGCCAAACATCTGAGATGTCCTGTTCAGCTGTCATAAGAAGATAGGCAACTTCTTTTCTCCAGATAGTGACTCTGTCAGATGCAGCAGCATCAGGCCTGTTGCTTAAGCTTCTCAAGCACCCTGACTCATAACATTTGCCTAGATGTCCAAGCACATGCTGGGGAAAGTCTTAACAATACATTTGATACAGTGTTTCTTTTGGATACAGCCTTTTGAAAACAGCAGAATATTAATTTACATCAAGGTTGCCAAGACGTCCAACAGCATCTAAATTTCTTGTAGGTTAGTGCAATAGTTACAATGGCTTATTTTAGAATATACAACTAAGTATAAACTGATTTTCCTAATCCAATTTATATTGGTTAAAACATAAGAATAAACGTCTGGCTTCATCCTCTGGCTCCACTCCTCATTATCTGTATGACATTTTTGCCATCATATTGTGCTGCAGAGTTGTGGGTTTTAACAGAGCGTACGCAAAAGGGAAATGAGTGGAGTGGCAGCGCTTCTACACTATCATACTGAAGCCAACTCGGTGCATGTGGTATCCTCTGAAACCACTGTGCCTTATATAATTTGGGAACATGTCCCGTTTCTGCAGCATGTCTCCACAGCTGCAGCTGCCCCTGGCTTTGGGTCACACTCCAGATTATCCATAGTTCACAGATCTGGTCCTGCGTTAGTGTGTCCCCAGGATGCATCCCTCTGCTGGCTGCGCTGAAGCTCACCTGAGAATCAGATACAATGCAAAATCGTTCTCAGGGTTTATCATGTCTGTGTTTGTGCCATTCTGCTGAAGGGGAGACATGTCTGATAAAGCAGAATTCAGTTAAAATGTAGATGGAAGCCTGGGAAAGAGGACAGCATAGTCATGCCTCTCATGGGTTAGTATAGCTCTAAATTGCATTACTCCCAAGACAGTGAGAAGTGCCATTGCCTGGCTGGGTTACAAGGATGCACTGGACACACACACACTGGCAACTGTTTATTATTAAGTTTTCCCTGGCACACACTTTTATAAATAAAAGGTAAGCTTTTCATTTGGTCATAGCACTTTTGTGGTTTCCAGTACTTTCCATATTTAGAAAGCAAATTCAGAGCTGCTGTTTTGTTTCTGGCCATCTGTAATTACAGTAATCTGCCTATAGATCTAGCCAGATACAGGCATATATAGAAATAATGCACATATATGTATGGAGAGATAATTAGATTATTCCAAGGTTGTGATTCCCTGCTGGAGAATGAGAGTCTGAATCAGCTGCAGTCCTTGCCAAAGCAGAACATGATCCTTCAGTGCAGGTGTTCAGCATCTCCGTGTTGCTCCACTATGCAGTGCTACTGGTGCTCCACAAATCCACAGTGAGATTTAGGTTGCCTTTGGAGTTTGTCCACACCTTTTCTAAGCAATGTCTTGTTGCAGCTGGTTAAAAAAACACGCTTTAATCCCTAGCTTTATTTTGAATCTCTTGTCAACACCTGCTGTAAATCAGTTTTCTCATCCTTAAGAATATATTAGAAGCAAACAGCAGCGAGCAGTGAATCACAGCCATGTGCTGCAGTGGAGCACTGTTCAGGTCATGTAGTTTGAACCAAAAATTAGGCTCAAACCAGTTTAAAAATGACATGAAGTTACACGGTAGTCAATTACCTGCACATTTGGGATCAGTACCAGTGATGTCACAGATTAATCACAACACTGAACACTGAATAAATGTTAATAAACACTTACAGCTAAACAGCTTTAACTAATCCCCAGAAATTCTAGTCTCTCTTACCCAGGTACACACATACGTTCTACCAGCACATGATTACAATCCCACCCTCTCCCACCTAGGCAGGCACCCATGTCCTCGTGGGGCCCCATGTTGCTCCCTGCAGCTGGTGAAGCAGCATCCATGAGCTCACATGCACCCCATGAGGTGTGGGTCTCTGTCTGCAGAAGCCTGCCTGAAAGTGAGCAGCTCATGGCCTCTGACTTGGAGGCTGCTGTATCTGGCTGATGATTTTCTTCCTCTTTGAAGTGACTATTTGAAGGGTGATGATTTTCTTCCCTTGTAATGTGATCAGCTTTGGGAAGCACCCTCTGGTATTGTGCATTTTTTGCACATGCACACCACAAATGGTTCACTCACATTCCTGTCTTAAAAGGTTGTGTTACCCAGACCATTTGCCAAGGTTGGGCCACGCCATGATCGTGTGTTCCTAGATTTCATTTTGATATCAGCAGTAATCTCACACTGCATGGGCAGGGTATGGAAGCACATCCTCCATCCATACGTTTGTGTACAACAAGGCTGCTAAATGCATTTCAAGTCTGATGGCATTGCTTTGTGTTCCTGATATTTTGGAGTTTTTCTGGAAACAAAAACCTGAACTCCCTTCAAGGATCAGACAGCTGTTCACAGAAAGGCTGGTGATCTTGTTGCAATGTATTCCAGGCAGATGAGGCTTTTTTGTGTTGCAAGGACTCAAGTGATTTGCCAAAGGAGCAGGCTGCACCATCTGTAGTGCCAGCTAAAATAATTTATTCTGCCTGAATTGTGCCCCGAATATGGCTGCACTTGCACAAAACTCATTATATGCAGTAAAGAAGACTTAGTAGCATCACTGGTGAGTACTGTAGTTATAAAAAGTAATGAACAGAAGTGACTGATGGGCTGCAGTGTGCAGGAACCATGGCCCAGTCCCCTTTGTTTTGGAGGAAGGAAAAGCTCATGTCCGTACCTAATGATCAGCCCTCATGGGTGGAGGCACTGTGTGCCACTCTGAAGCCTTTTTTTATTGTGTGGCTTTCAAATGGCATCTGGCTGTTTTACAATACGGCAGATCAGTTGGGAGCATAGGCTTCTTTCCTTCCAGAGTTTATGAAATAGAGATTTCTAAATCAGTAGAGGCCATTCAACATAAAAGCCTTGTGCATCAAATATCACTTCAGCAAGGTGTGTTTGTTGCCCCAACTCAGTAAACTCTAAGCCTTCTAAGGTGTTTTCTTTAGAAAGGCAGGATGGTCAGGATCAGGTTTTGTTCTATAAGGGGTAATGTTCTATGTGAGCTGTGCAGTCTGTCAGCCTTGCGCTCTCAAGGGAACAGATACCTTTCCATGAGGTATAAGCTATTTTCAAGCTAGGATTTTATATAGTTCAATCACAGCCTAATGCTGTAGTGGCAGAATTCAAATACTGCAAATGCCACCTGCAAAGGAGCTTGGTGGAGAGGAAGATCATTGATAGCTTGTTTTCCACCTCCAGGCTGATGTACAGATACCCCATTTTAGCAGTTAGTGAACAAAAAAAAACATTTCATGCAGTATGTAGATGCTCCTATGGAGAATTTAATTCCTGAGATACAAATGGAAGGACTTCAATGCTCTAGGGCTAGAAAGACCTCTGTGAGATGCATGCACTCCTGTCATCAAAAATGTCCTGCTTCAGAAGTGGTGATGCTTTTGTCATCCCCCTGTGCTTCCATATCCCATGTCAAAACAGTCAATCCAAACTGAACAAGAGGGATGCCTTTTGATAGACAGCTATTCCAACAAGATAAAAGGTGATCAGGAATTGGCCACAGATTTTACTGTCTTCCAAGCTGGATAAGACATTAACTAATGAAAGCTTAAACATTTTGTACTAGTTCTTGAATCACACTCAGGGCTACAAAAGCATTGTCCTGAATTGTGTGTAATACCAGTATTATTATTGCCCTGTACATGGCTCCAGTGTTCTGTAAATGGAATTATAATTAAGGAACAAGTAAACGTCACTGTTATGCATTATAGTAGGTTAATGGCCTGATGTTTGCAATCTCATGTCAATTCTTAATTTGGCATTTCTCTTACTGACACTTTTGCAGTGTCCTGTCACTGTACATGGTATAGTCCTGAATCCAGCATGAGCATAGCTCCATATAATGAAATGAGGGGAATACTTTCCAGGAAATTTCTGATGTTAGAAAGGACTCTTTGTCACAAATAGAACAGAGAGAGTGAACTAACCTTGCAATGTGTTAGATTTAGTATGGGGTGAGAGGAGTTGTGATCCCATGAGATGCTGACTGCTCTGAACTTACAGGAGCCACTGGTACTCTGCATATCCCAAGAGGTACTCAGCATCCAGATACTGCAGCATCAGCCTCTTCACTTGTAAATCCAATGAGCTGGAAAATGTGAAGTCACTGCGGGTCTCTAAAACATTTCCTAATATAAATTCTTTCTACTTCCTTATTAGAAATTGTAAAATGTGACTTTGTGATGTGTCTTTATTGGCTGTGCTCCATGTTTCCAAATTACACTGAAAATGCTGGTAGTACATTTTTATGAATTTCTTTTTTCTCTTAGTCTTTCACTTGAAGTCTTGTGCAAGTAAAAAATTATGAAGTCATTACTATATTTGTCCACCTGAAACTTCAGCACAGAACATGAAACTGTAGCATAGTGTTAAATGCCTTTTCTAGAACCCGAGGCTCATTATATGGATCTTAATTGAAATCACACATCCTGTAAATGCAACCTTGTCATCACTTTGCTGCTGAACTATGATAGTAGTATACCACTTGAACACCACTTTGCTCTCTCTGCAGCTTAGCAGAGCGTAACTTTCACCTGTTCTTTGTAGCTATCAGTCTAACTGCTGAAGTTTGACTTGTAAGGAAGAGTGTCAGTTGAACTGAAGTACTCTGGGTGTGAATTCACTAGGACTTCAGTGCCAGTTTCGTAGTTCAGGTAGTCTGTGTCCACAAGGTCAACATAGCACATCCCACCAAGAAATCTGTGGCTGCAACCCTGCAGGGAGGGAGAACACATACCACTTTTGCTGCATCGAGGAGGAAGGCTAGCAATGGAGTATGCTGCTCACGAGTTCCAGAACTGAGGCCAGCAAATGTTGTCTTTCAAAGTCAGGTTATAAGTTACAAGGATCTTCAGTATATTCATTGAATTATGGGGGAAAAAAAGAGAACATCTGGAGGAATTTTCACTGAAGCGCAGTGGTCTTATCAGCTCACCTGAGTAGGGTTTAACATACTTCTGTGGATCATGTACATTGCAGTAAACTTCATCCCCTTATCTCCCAAAATAGGGAATGGTCTGCATATTATGAGTCAGGAGTACAAAGTCTGTAGAATCTGTAAAAGCGTGTATTGAAAAAAACTTGCAAAAGTTGTAGCAACGGCATTGCTTCTTGACACAAGGTGTATATCTGTGCCAATGTGATGGAATGAGAAATTGCATGTAGAGCTGGAAATCAGCAAAGGTGTTTGATACAATTAGGTAAGGTTAATCTGAAAAATAAGAAGCTGAAGGATTTAGGTAATGCCAGAGTTTGTGCTTTGAATAAGAAATGTTTTAGTGATTGTCTAGACCTAAACATTATATTTTCTTTTTCTGCATATTGATGTTGATTTAATGAAATAAAATAAAAAAAACCAAAACCAAAACATAAAAAAGTAACCAGTGAATAGTTCTGTTTGTCTTAGTTCAGTAAATTGAAGTCACACTGATTGAAAAGGAATAACTACAGTCAGTTAATATTTTATGCAAAATGAGGCAAGTATTTATCAAGACTGTCAGTAGACTGGGAAGTTATTGAAGCTGCCATAAATATAGAGTGCCAAATTCTTGATTTACTTGCATGTATGTACATCTGATACTCCTCAAATGTCAGAGTACCATATGCTATTGCTTATAAATAGCAATCTACAATTTATACATCACAAGTCACAGACACAGCAAGTGAGACCTCAGACAGCAGGGCTGGGTTATAGAGGATGGCTAATGCACTGCTTTTGCCATTCTAAGTGCTATCTGTTTTGACACAGTCTGGGTCTATTTCACAGTAGTGGTGAGGAATCCACGTAACTTAGTGCACTTGGGCTTTAGCCAGTTACATTTGCTAGGAGGAAAAAGCAGCCAGTGACCATGTCTCTTTCCCAGCTTAATTGCTGAATTTCCCATAAACAAAATTTTAATCCTTGTAGTTCTGAATAAGTATTATATGCTTGCTCAGTGCATTGCTGTATGAATGTTGTGTATGTTTGTAACAGAAGAGGGGACTGCTGACTGTCACTTCAGGGCCCTTATAGCATGAAGTGTTTATTATGAAAAATCCTTGGTTTATGTATCTTTGTTTGAGAAGTGTTGGATAAATTAGATTGTGCTGCTGTCCTGGGTTTCTGCTTTGGAGGCCTATGTTTCTTTTCTTGCATCCCCTCCACAGTGTTCCTCTCACCTGAGTCCCAAAGATGTTTCTTTGGGGAACTGGTTTTGGCCAGCTCTTTGCTGGGTTTATTCCTTTGTATGCAAAGAAATGTAAAACTGCAGATTAGGTGAAGTTTTTTATCATTCCTTTAAAAGCCCTGGAAACCAGCTTTGCATTCTCAGTTTGGCCATGTGTCAAAAGAGAGGAGGGATAAAATCCTAGAAGAGAGGTATTTGCCCACAAAATGAGGGAGTTCTTGCCAGAATGCTAGCAGGTGCTTTTGAAGGACTCATTCCTGGAAAAGAAAGCGAACACTGGAAACTGGAGTGTAAATGGATCTGCACTGATCAGGAGCACATGTTGCAGGTTGACCTTCAGTCATGTTTTACACTGTTCTGCTGATTTCTGTAATCCATGGCCATCCCACAGAATCCAATTCTTGATGGAGTTCCTTACAGCCTGCAAAAGCATTAGTCTGGGTGTAAACACTTCTGCTGATTTGTAAAAGCCTGGAAACCGCTTAACTGCCTCAGTGTAGATCACCTACAAGATTGAAGAGTTCACTTACCCTGGAGTGAGCAATGATACAGTAACTAATCAAGCAGTTTTCACAAAAGAGGATTGTGTTATTTTTAACAATAGCAGCATTTTTTGTTGTTTTATTATCACTCCTTTTCTGATGACTTAGCTGGTAGAAGGTTATGGCATGTTCAAGCAGAGTGGAAGAGACAAGATGACCCTGTTCGTTCCATCGCAACAGAGGCCTGAGGCTTCATTTGCTTTGGTGTACAGCTCCTCAGATGTGGCACTGGATGGGCACTTGGAGGTATCTCACAGGACAATGCAGAAGGAGCTGGGCTAAACCAAGCTGAGTTGGGATTGGCTTTTCTTCTCCCATCTGTTTTGCAGAGGCCTTTGGATGTTGGTTTCTCAGCAAGTAACAGTTTTGCTTCACAGAGCTCCTTCTGGGCTGCACTCGTTGCTAATGTTGGCATAAACTAGCTCAGCTGGAGGAGCTCCCTGACATACTGCAAGGAGCTGGAACAGGATCTGACCTGAAGGGGATTGAGAAGGGGCTTAAGTCTGTACTTAAGCATGTATGGAATTCATTTTGGGGTTAGATATTTACTGAACATGGAAAAAAATGCACCATCCCATCTACCTCTATGTAATTTCCCAGCAATGATGCACTGACAAACCCTTTTCTCAGCATTGAAGTACTAGTATCATCAGTGGTACCGAAGGCAAAATCAAGATGCTTTAACTTCATAAAGTACTATGTGGATTACTTTTTTTTTTTCTTTTTTTTTTCCCCTTGCTCTTCATATTTTTAGTTCTGTTCAAAAAATGCAGAGATAGAAATTAATTCTTGCCAAGTGACAAGGGACAGACTCAGTAGGGGAGAAATTAGTTCCAGCTTTTGACAAATACATTGTAAGGAAGAATTATTTGTTTAATAAAACTCTAATGATTACTTCACTTGCAGGACTGTTTGACTTCAAGCATCTAGTGTGAATATGCCAGGAATGCAAGATCAGGTCTCCAAATGTGTGTGGAGGAGTTTATAGACTAAAGAAAGCTGGAGCTCGACATCACAGGGAATTACACCAGTATAATCCAAGGTGTAAAATGCCATACAGAAACTACTATGAGATGGCTTCAGATTTAAGTTAACATATCCCTCTTCTACATGGTCTTGTAACAATTCCTGTAGTCTTGTACAATAGGTAGAGTTTCTTATTACATTCTAAGGGAAGGTTTTTAAAACTATAAAAGGTTATTTTAAGCTCTATGGAACTTCCTTCCAGGAGCATGTGGATGCGATTACTTCATGAGCTCCAAAGCTGCTCATTCTTACACTGAAAAATTGAGTTTTGTCATAGTTCTTTGTTCTCAAAAAGAGAGTTGCATGACCTCACAGGATAAGAAGTCAGCTTTTGTCTTTGCCAAAGTTTTTTTATTCCTCTGACCTTAATTTCAATCTAATTTTATGTGTTGGTAAGAATAAATTGTCTGATGAGAGGAAAACAGTAGCTGTAACCTACCTTAGGTTTATTTAGACTTTTGTATGTCTGTGTTGAAAACAAGCAGGTGAAATACAGACTAAGTGAAATCATCATAAGGCGACCACTGAAGGGGAACAGTATATTGTGTAGTTGACATTTTATCAACTGCAGTGATGTTTCAAAAAGGACTCTTTAGGGATCTGCCCTGCTAGACTTACAGTATTCATTAAAAGTTTGCTAGACTTTCCATCCCTCTCCAGAAGCCATCTATTTGAACTGAATCAAGACAAAACTATCAATATGCAGAGGAATGAGTTGAAATTTATGGCATTGGACCTGCAGTGTATTTGGAAAACTGAAAAAGAGAACAATTTGAGAAGATTGCTCTGTACTCAAAATGCTCTTGAAAAAACAGAATATTAAGGAGAAAGAAAACATACCGCTCTCTAAGGAGACAGGTATGGGGAAGATGAATAACGTACATAAACATAGATGGAGAAAATAAATGGCCAGGCAGCTGTGTGGCACATGGGAATGCAGGCAGTACCTTGAATCACATACTGAATGAATCATCCTTCTGAGACTGTTGAAATCTGGAAGGCTGACAATGTGGATTCCATGAAGTATGGGTGGGAAGGTCTCCTCTTTAGCTGCTGCTGGTGAGGTGCAATGACATGTGGTGCTCAGTTTGGAGCATTGTACTTTAAGAGAAATGCACACAGATTGGAGAAAAATTGAAGGAAAAACTAGGAGAAACTGAATATTAGTAATGTAACTTGGAAGGAAGGGCTGAAGTTTGAGAAAATGCATGTGAAAAATCCTTGCAGGAATACTGGAGACCTCTCATTCTTCATAGTCACTAGGAGAAGGTCAAAAAACAGCTTCTTGTATGAGTTGGGCAAGAGGAAAAACTTAGAAACTTGATATGGTGACAACACTGGAACAAGGCACCTCAGCGAGATCTCTGTCCCTGGACATAAATAACAAAGCAGACATGCACATCAGAGATGGTTTCGATGTTCTTTGTGTACTTGGAGAGAGACTAGAGAGCTCATCCAACTCCATTTCTCATTCCATATGTTCTTGATTGTACAATGTTGCAAAATCATGTAGGTATCTCCACCAGGCAACCCTTTCCCTCTGGTGTACTTGACCACTGCAGCCTTTAGCAAGTTTGCAGTGTTTAGTTCCAGCTGCCACTTGGCTGTCATAGGCTTTGACTCAACTTTGTTGAGTAAGGTACCTTACTTAGCCTAAGATGAATGCCTGAGGTTGGTTGTGATGTGGAATAAACTCCTTTGTAGGTATCACTTTTTCTGGGACTTTGTGCCCAGGGCCTTAGAAAGCAACTGACCCTGTTGTAGCCAAGTCCTTTTCCTAATCTCCTCTGAGGGCAGAGAGCCATATTTGACATCTGTCTGTCAAATTCACAAGTCTCCTCTTGAATCAGCCCACAATGTCTCCCTGTAGAAGCCTGTCAGCTGCCTCTGTTTCCCTTGGCACTGCAGACTGTAGCTGCTACAACCATTAAGCTCACACTTTCCCCAGTGTCTAAAAGGAATACTTCCTTGGCATGCACGAAGTCGATGGTATTGTGATAAAAATGTGAAGCCTATTCCCACTTAGTAAATATGCACTTAGTAAAGTATGTAATATTTGTAGAAACACTGTTATTGAAGAGATGCTAAGTAAGTGACATTTCTGTACTATCCGTAAATGCTTCTTGGGCACATTATTTTGCCTCTAATGTTTTGACAAAAATGCCAATTCCTTTTTTTATCTCATCTCTTCTGATGTTTCAGAGCCTGAATATAGTTTAGATTAATTCTTGCCTTAGATCTACTAAAAACTTCAATGATGGCAGCAGATTGACACAAAGGATCCTTTTTAGTTGTCAGATAAGAATCTGAAGTTGGTTGATAATTACCACAAATTTTCATTTTAATTTTGTTAACTTGGTGTAGGATTCACTTTTAAAAAGGCACACTGCAGTACTGTAGAGGAAGGTGTGGCTGAATGGAGTCATGCTTTAAGCATGAAAAATGATTCAATTGTAAAAAATCCATGCTGGGGTCTGGACATCAAGTGTCCCATGTTAGTGTGCATCACTGGACTAACAAAAATGCAACACTTTCTTGCTCTGGTTCTAAAATTGGAGACTGTGCATTGTTGTCAATGGCAGAAGGAACAGAGAATAGATCTGGGTTTAAATAATATATATTTTAAAGGCTTTTTTTTTCCCCAGATGTATGTATTAATTGGGAAACAAACTCGGGGGGGGGGGGAAATCCTTTGAAATAAACCAGATTCCTAATGGAATAAGAAAACTCCCTCCAGTGCATTTTCTCCCTCTCTGTCAGCTTTTATAGTTCTGTTTCTGGCACGCATCTTTTGAGATTTCTTTAAAGATTGTTAGGAAATTTCCTCTTACATCAACAAACAATTTTCAGAGCCTGAGTAAAGCTTTAATAAAAAGCATCCTGCACAGAAAATTGGTATTGAGGGAGGGAAAGGGCCAAAAGGGGCTTTAGGGGGGAAGCACAGGACTAGTTTGTAATTTGCTTTTTACTTTGTAAGATCACCAAAATGTAAATAATTGCTTTTTTCAGGAAAAAAAATGCTTGCATAGAGCATGTGTATGTAAAGATGTCTATCAAGAACTGCAATCTGTTACTTCATTTGCACTCACGGGGTTGTGTTTATTAATGTCATGTTGTCATTAAGTTGCCCTGTCTCAGACTGACTCAGCCTGTTAGCTAGCACACCGTAACTAGTGAAGACCAAAATTTGAAGGAAACTCTTAGGGGTTCAGATACTGCTAGAGGAAGCCCCTTCCAACAATAGTCGAAAAGCCTGGAAAACGTACAGTAGACCAAGTGTTTTGCTGAAGCTTTAAATGCTAGCAGAAAGCTTTCCAAGTTTTTACTGGCAAAAAGATCCTTGACTCACCTGCTAATTTTTTCTTTTCCCTTTAGGGCTGTACAATGAACAGTAAGCGGGAATACCTCTGTACAGAGTTCAGCTGAGCTACCAGCAAAATTCCTGTCTGAGAGCGTATTGCATTACGGGCTCAGCAGACCAGTAATGCTCTCCTGACTCTTTTTTTAAACATAATGACAACACTACAGTCTGTTACCAAAATACTTTGGGGTGGGGAGATGGGATGCATGTGTATGTATGTGTCTGCCTTGAAGTTCAAGCCCCAAAGGTGGAGGGAGCAAGTTTGACATGACACACCTTGAGGATTGAAGGTAAAGGACATACAGGATGCACATCTGGAACTCCTATACTAATGAGAGAATTAATAGAGCATGAAGCAGACCCATAAAACAGAAGGTCGAATCTTTTTTGGCTTTAGGTCTAAGTTAAAAACCACATTTTGGTAATTCATTATGCATCCAGAATGTCTAAGGTATTGGTTATTCACAAAGTGCCCAGGAGTGATGAAGGAATGCCACTTCTGATCCAAAAGGAGTGGATATTAGCCGTATTACCTTGGCACTTTGATCACCAGGGGAAGGGGGAGAATCATGGAATACTAAGTGCTTTTTTATACTGAAGTAGGAAGGGAGAGTAGGGATGGATGTAACCCTGCGGAGACTTTCAGGTGTTTTCAGCAGTAACTGACTAAAAATGTATGTTTTCAAAATACGCTGGAAGACTTTCTTACAGGAGATAATCAGTCCCACAGCACTAAAAATTTTTATAGCAGATGTTAAAAACAAAACTTTTTGCTTTTGATTTTAGGTCTATCTATTTTGCAGTGGAGAAACAAGTGTTTGTTTACCCTTTTTGTGCTGGTTGGTGTAAAAAAACAAGCAACAACCAAACAAATAGCCCAGCGCAAATGAAAAAGTAAAAGGAAAGGAGAAAAATTCACAATACCAAATATATGTAGTAGTGGAAGATATATTCAGCACTTGAAAAAAATGTGTGTTCTTTAATATTAGAAGCATCCTTGTCTTAAAATCTCAAGAAAAGAGCATAAACTAAAGGCTCCAAGTCTGCCACATCTTCTGCACATGTTTAACTTCAGGCAGTGGTTTTTGATGGTAATGTGGGGAAGTTCAAACATATCGTAAATCCTTGCAAAAATTAATCTAGGGGACTGTTGCCTGAATGGTCTGCAGGAGCCTGACTGCTGCTAGTGTTGTTTTTGTTTTGTTGTTTTTCTCTCCAGCTGTAAATCTCACTTTTAAAATACCAAAATGTACCAGATGCTTTTCAAATAACACTCCTCAATACAATTATTTGCAACAGACGCCAGGAGGGTACTACAAGGTCTCAAAGTGGAGCAGAGTGTCTGCAAAACCCACTCTGTGTTAAGATACAGTTCTTGCTTGAAAAATCACAAATCCTTGGGTTATGTCCACATAGCCATAGTGTAGACTAGGAAGCCTTGAAGAAAACATTTTTTCTGTTACTTGCTGAAATACTGACTTTCTGTCTAAGTAAAACAAGATACAGCAGAGGAAGAGAGAAGTGGGTAGTGGAGCAATTACGATTTTGACTTCTCTGCAACTGAGCTATTCTTCAGCTAAATAGTTGTGCCTCTCTCCCTAGCAGACACATTGTGAAAATACAGGTCTGTGGTTGCTGCTGTTGTAACTAGAGGGATCAGAGCATGCCAGTACTGGGCTAAGTAAAAGCTTGATGTGGTAATTAATATGTAAGACACTGATCAAATTAATTTTAATTTAATTTAGTGAACAAATTAATCTAAAATGTATTTAATTTTAGAAACCCTGCCTAAACCCCGATTTGTTCAGTTTTGTTGAATGTGTTTCTGGCTCTACCCTGTTTAATCCACAGCTATGCTGTCACAGCCACAGAGCTATAGAGTCAGTGTTATTTAAGGAGATGGCTTTGCATGCTTCCCTGAAATGTCAGAACATGAAAGTGATAGCAGAAGATGTGATGTAGAGGAAAGCCTGGTGCTCTAAAACTGTTTTTCTTACTCTATTCATCATCCTTGTTATCCTACTGGGCACCAAGTTGTGGTTCCTGTATTCGTCTCTGGATGGTCATTTCTTTGATAAATTATTTCTGTTGAGATCACTACTGAGAGGTCAGAGATGGAAGGAGCGTGCTCAGCAGCAGCACTCATCTCTCAAACTGGCTGCATTTCATGTCGCATACTGCTGAAATACCTCAGGGTCTCTAAATGCATTGCCCATGGCATTTGCCTGTCTACCAAAATTATATCCTAGTTGTCTTTCCAGTCTTTCACTTGCTTTGCTTGGAGATCTGAGAGCAGGAGTGGAAATGACTCGTAGGTCACAATGTCAGCACAGAGGGAAAACAGTTGAAATAATCTTACAGCAAAAGCAACCTTTCTTAGTAGCAGAGGCCCTTTTTATGCCTGTTTTTTTGCCATTAAAGCAAAAGACAAGGTAAATAAGTAGTAAATTGTCTTGTGGGGTGTTTTTGGGGTTGACTGCTTCCACTGTTACAATTAACCCTAGCAAAAAGAGCATGTAAAAGCTCTGTAACAAGTTTCCAGGCATACTGTTTCTTTGCCACTTACTTTTCTGAGCTTCTTTTTTGAAATCCAACTGAAGTTCACTTTAGTCTGTTGGAAAAAAGTGCTTTCTGCATGCACATGAAGAGGCACAGCCAACCCCCCTTCAAGAACTAGTCATTGGGCTCTTGGCTTTGCTCCTGAATCCCAGTTTGCATTAATGAAAAATTAACTTATTTAATAACACAATGAAAATAAGTATGCAGGGTTGTGATTTTTGCATCTGGCCAGGTCAGGTAAAGGAGGTAGCATCTGCCATGTGAGCTTCTCTTCTGCCTCCCACTGCAGCCAGTGGGACTTGAGAGGCAAAGGACCACATTATTCCTCCCCTAACAGCTCACTGCTGCCTAGGTAGTGCCAAGGTTATGGGCAGTTGCTCTCTGTTGAAAAAGCCTGCATCTCAAGTGTACTTGTTTCTTGCAATGTTTAGTTGAGAGTATAAAGAATTAAAATCCCTGGACTTCCACTGCCATCTCCTCTTCACTACAGGGTTGAGCCCTGCAGCCCCTCCTTTGCTAGCATGGCTTTGACAGTGCTGCCAGGGGTGCATCTCTGTCACGTACCTAGCACTGAGGTGAAGAGTGTTCCCAGAGTATACTCTGGGCTAGATTTTAAAATACGTGCTTCCACACCCTCACTGGTAAAATTGACTTAACCCCCAACAACCCTGAAGCCCATCATACTCTCTCTGTTAACAAATGGGCTAGCAGGGTGCTGTGCTGCATAGAGAGCTCTTTGTTTGCCCACATTTTACTGAAATAATGTGTTTTGTCTTCCAGACTCCGACCTGAGCATGCGGACACTCAGCACACCCAGTCCAGCATTAATATTCCCACTGAATTCCCCCGGTTTCCAGAATGGCAGGGGGTCATCGACATCTTCATCCTCAGTCACTGGGGAAACTGTTGCCATGGTCCACTCACCACCTCCCACCCGGCTCACTCACCCTCTCATCCGGCTGGCGTCCAAGCACCAGAAGGAGCAGGCCAACATAGATCGGCTGCCCGACCACTCCATGATCCAGATATTCTCCTTCCTGCCCACCAACCAGCTGTGCCGCTGTGCCCGTGTGTGCCGCCGCTGGTATAACCTTGCCTGGGACCCCCGACTCTGGAGGACTATTCGCCTGACCGGCGAGACAATCAACGTAGACAGGGCTCTTAAAGTGCTGACCCGGAGGCTTTGTCAGGATACACCCAACGTATGTCTCATGTTGGAGACGGTAATTGTTAGTGGCTGCAGGCGGCTCACAGACAGAGGACTCTACACCATTGCCCAGTGCTGCCCAGAACTGAGGAGGCTGGAGGTGTCTGGCTGTTACAACATCTCCAATGAGGCGGTCTTTGATGTCGTGTCACTGTGCCCAAATCTGGAACACCTGGATGTGTCAGGTAACAGCAAATATTTAAAAACAGGTGCCTCTGAGACTAAAAGCTTTGTGCTTTTCAAACCCCTGGCCCACAACTGCACACTTTCCCTTCCTGTCTTGCCTTTCCAAGTGGGAATGACAGTCTCTTAACATGGTACTGTGGAGACTGGCACTGGCTAGAATCTCAATGCCCCAAATGCCAGCAGCACCTCTTGAGCGGCCAAGCCTCTTCTGATGGAGACTGGCTAGCAGAGATGGCACATTCAAATAGCACAAGTACCTTTTATAGATTTTTGCACAAAGAACCCTTACAAGGGCCCACGTTGCAGTTAGTGGTACATGATATGGTAAAGCTTAACTATAAGCACAGAAATGTTTTTATCTTTATATAATATATCTAAAATTTGCATGTAGATTTATATATTTAATCTGTAAACTAATTAATTACTTGAGCAGGAGCTCAGAATCAGTGCTAGACTTTTGTCTGGGTGTAAATACCAATTGTCATCCCAAGCTAAACTTCAAGATCCCCTTGTTTCCATTGCTGTTTGAACCAGACTTAGATGAGCTACCCTTTTTCTGCCTTGCTTGTTTTTTGCTGGTGGTTTGTTTGTTTGTTTTTTTCAGTTACACTGTATCATTGCAGTTGTTTAGATCAGCAGAAATGTTTTGGACAATTTCCTTCAGATGTGCTCTGGGGAAACAAGAGATTTTTTCCCAAGGTCAGGGATGCAAAATTTCCTCTCTGCAAATAGGTTGGCACTTAGTTGAAAGGATGCAGCTAAGCAGAGCACTGAAGTAAATTTGGTATTCAATACTTACTTTGTGATCTCACTTGTTATCAGTTTACCATTGTTATTAATCAGCCAGACCAGATTTCCCACTGCAGAGGTACTAATGGCAACAAGCAGGACGAAGTGGAGATAGGAAGCAGTGCTAATTAGCCACTGGTACCCAGATAAACTGATTTTCCCAAGGTTGCCCATCTGCTGTACGCTGGTTCGCTTTCTTTTTTCTGCCTTTTCTGTTTTTTTAACTGATTTATCCAACTCTTTCACCTAATATTCCTAGGATAGCAGAATGTCAAATCAGAATTACTCACTTCTTGTGATTTCTCTCCAAAAATGCCAGGTGATATGGCATCTCTGTGGGAGTCCTGTCCCATGGAGTCTATTCACAGTGACCTTGCATTTGAGTTACTTATTGTCAGTACCTACTGGCATTAACTCTGAATTGCTAACCACACATTCAGGTTGAAGCATCTCCAACACCAGGAAATAAAATGTATGTGCCTGCGTGATTTAGACCTAGAGCTACATATTACTTTGGAGGCTGGCTGTATCCAAGGCATATTTATGCTTTTCTTCCTATATCCTCTAGGGTGGTATGAGAGTTGAGTGGAGTCTCCTGGGCCTTGGGAGACAGGAGAAGTAGAATTGCTGTGCTGAGGGTGAACTGCCTTGGCACACCAGTCTGTTAGCTGACACCCAGGTGTAGTTGAGGACTTTCCTGTAGGTGGCTGAAAATGCTTTGGTCCACAGCTTCTACTGATAGCTAAGATACAAACCAAAGGTGACTTTTTCAAAAGCAGGGAAAATTAAAAGATGGTGCCAGGTCTTGAAACATGGTCTTTTGGGGTCTGGCTTCATTTTCTGTTTCCCGTTGCCTGTTCCTTTCAGACCTAGGGGCTGGTCTCTGTCCCTAAGAGGTCATCAGTTTGGCTCAATGTATGTAGGCATTTAGTAAAACACCTGTTTTCCTTGAATTTTGTGTCATCAGTGGGACAGGACAGTAAGTTTAATTGCACATTAGTATAAATTGTGTCTTTGGAGCAGGCAAGGGAAAAATCCTGGTTTTGAACATTCTCAGAAGTCAGGATATTTGAGTGCAGACACAGCTTTTGCAGCATATGTGAAGTGAGGATAATTGATCTCTGGGGTCCCCTTTTTGAGGGGGGGAGCCCCCTTTTTCTCGTTCTAACATGGGTAATCCTGGAGGATGTTTTGGAAGCAAGATTCCATCTTACCTTCCTTCTGCCTGGCAGAAATAAAATATATAAAAGGTTTTTTTACTTCTTTTTTGTTGGATCCTGAAGGGTTGCTGCACAGTTTGTCAGGGTATGTCATTATCATCTCAAAGTTAATTGTTCATGTGTTTCATATGCAGTTCTGTATTTGGTGGCATGTGCAGAAGGAGGGGAAATGAATACATGTAAATAAAGAGAATGCTGTTTGCTAGGGCTAGAAGAGACCTCAGTGGTAGCAAAGCCCACAGTGGCAAATACACCACAGCAAAGTTCTCAGGTTAAGATTGAGTCTGATCCATCTTGGTGTGTGCACCAAGGATTGCATTTATCTCACATGATTTGGCTCCTATGGTGACTGCTACTTGTGTAGTGCAGACCACATTCTTTAAAAAAACACCTCTGTTATCCACAGGAACTGTTTTAATCCTGACAGTTATGCCCCATTCATTTTTTCCTTGCTGGAAAGGCAAGACACCTCCCCTCTAAACACATTGATCTTCAGGTGAAGAGTATCTTGGAGTCTTACCAAAATGCCAACTCTAGTAAGTAAAAAATTGCAGAAGAGGCAGGGAAGGGGCATCTTGCTGCACCAGCAAAAGGCAGTTCCATCAAGTATTCTGTGAAGAGAGGAAATGGATCTAGGGGAGAAGAAAGCGTCATTGGCTTGGTCAACAACACATCAAGGACTGGAGCAAAAGAAAGCCTTGGCTGAGCAAATGGTCATACAGTTGGGCAGATTCAAACTGTTTCTTAAAGCATCACTTCACCTGTCTCTGTGGATGTTTCCTATAGAAGTGCATTTTCTTGCTCGTGTTCTTTCTCCTCCCAGTTTTCTCAAACAGTAAGGATGATTTCTGGGCTTACACACTAAAAACGAAAAGCAATCCATACATCTGTAGCTGTAAGTCTTCCTCATCAAAGGGCAGGGGCAGAGATTTTCACCAGTCTGCTTTGTGGTAGGAAGGCAATGCTGAAAACACTTGCAGAGTCCTAGCTCAGACTGTGCCACAAGTATTTATGCAGCTGTCTCTCTTACTGCCCTTTGGGTACTAAGTGTTTAAACAGAAGGTAGGATGGGGAGGCCAGAAAGAAAAGAAAAAAAAAAGGACACAACTTATTTTCATATCTAAATATCTTATGAGAAGTATTCCAGGAATAAGATTTCAAACCACAATTTTGGTTGCTGTACAGGCTCTCCCTAGACTTGTCTGAAATGAGGCTGTGCTCTAGGTCCTTGGATAAATTCTAGGATAAATTGAGGAGGTCTTACATGAGAAGATCTTTTCTGTAATCAAGTCTAAGGAGTAGTTAGAAGGACAAGGTTTGCATCTACACACAAGCAATGTGCAGGACTGAAGTGGTTCACTGGTTTGGTTTTATACTGAGCAAGACGAGTTGGGTCCAAGTGCTGGTGGGCAACACTATTCTTGTAGCTAGTTAATTAAAACCCAGTTTGCAGTTGTACATTTAGTTGAATCCAACTCCCTCTTGGATGGTTACTTGGCAGCAAAAACATACCAAAACCTTTAATGTCAAAAACAGACGTTCATATTAACTTTCAGAGTTTTCCACAATGTAAGTTCTGTCACTCCCAGCATCCACTTTGTGGGCAGATCAGAGGTATCTCTAGGAGTTGGTTGAGCTTGACTGTAAGTTATTATCTAACACACTAGCCAACTTCTTTTTATTTTATTTTATTATTTTTTTTTAATCTGTTTGGAAGTTTCTCCTCTTTTTAAAAAATAAGTTATACTTACTTTATGGAAAATTCTGCTGCAAGAGCTTTGTTTTTACATTTTTTATTATTTAGGACAGAAAAGTTGTTACAGACCCAGGAACCTGTCATTCTGCCTACAATTTAGGCAGTTCTGTATCAACACGGACTCCTTTTTTTGGTGAAACTGTTCTTAATACCCTTCCCATTAAATATTTTACAGTGTAGCCAAAGTAACTAGACAAGACAATGCTTAGGTTGTCAAAACAGTGATCAGACACTGATGTACAGTGACTTCAACCCTGCTGTGAGACTTCTGACCCATTCACTTTCTAATTGCAGTCATTAAAGCGCTCCCCCTTCTTGGATCCTCAGCATACAGAAAGTTTTCCATGGCCTCATCAACCCTTCATTCTCACTTTGCCAGATTTTAAAATTGAATTCTGGTCAGCATGTGAAATATCCAGCAACCCCCTCAGGCAAGCTCAATAGCCACAGCTATTTCAGATCCAGCAGAACTCTGTCTAGGTCCCAGCTTCTTCTGTGGAAATCCAGCTCAAGGATGGAGAGTTCCATGGTGCATTTTGTATCACCCACTCCAAAGAACATATTAAAGGTGAAATTTTTACATTATTAGTATTGTACTGCTTTCCCTTAGAAAAATCACTTTGTCTTAATGAGCATGTATGTAGTACTTATTTGAAGGCAAACATATTTCCAAAGATTGCACCACAACATAGCTGGTTCTGCAACACAGTATAAAGAGGAAGTATCAGCATTCAGTTTTATGAAGAATTTGTTTGTTGAACAAAGTGATTTGCTTCAAGGTCCCAGAGCTTCTGTGTGACCTGTGGACAGTTTGGCCATTTCATTGTGTGAGGCCTGAGGTAAAATATGCACCTTTTCAAATAAATTGAAGCAGAAAATAAAAATCCAGCTGCAAATTCAAGTTTTATATGTACAAATCTAATTGCAGGTGCCAAACCATTTCAAGTCCATATCCCATGCTTCTTACAGCATTTGTGTGAGACCACTGAAGTATCTCAAGGGATTTTTTTTTTTCTCTTTTTTCTTTTAAGAACTGAGGCATATTCATAACTTCCTTCAAGCCTCTGAATCAGAACCTACTCTATCAAGTGGTATGAGTTTCAGTCATTGAGGTTTATGAGGTGGTCTCCATACAATGTCATGCTCTTTACCTCCAGACTACAGGATTTGTGCAGCATTTCTGATAAACAGAGCTCTAAGGTCATCATCCTAACTCTTCCGGCTTTTCTTGGGTCTCCTCATCCCTGTTGGCCAGTGTTTCAGCAATACAGAAGAGCCTTGATAACTAATGAGTAGACCCTCCCTTCTTCCTTGCAGCTGTTTCTAGCTATGCTAATGTAATATGCCCAGCTGAACTTGGCACAAAGAAGAGTTTCCCTTCAGAAGCCAGAGACTGCCAGTTTGCAGTGCAACAGAAACAGCACTTTCCAAAAAATAATTAAAAAAAGCTTTCATTCACCACCATGTGCAGAGTGAAGGTTAAAAAATGGGGGAAGTGTGTGAGTGTATTTTTCCCTTTAACCTGTATCTTCCCTTGCAAGGTCTGGTGTTTCTGCTCTAGCCTAGTTACCTCCATTCATGGCCAGACTTTCTCACTTGAAACAGCCCTTTTCTGCATCTGTCCACGTCCTCTTATGCCCTTACCAGCCTGTTGGCTCCTGCTGACTCTCACCACTCTCCTTGGGTTACCCGAATCTCCACCCTTCTGCAAGCACATAGTCTCGCTACGGTTTTGCATCCTTCCCACATTGCAAACTTGGGGCTGGATTCACATCTGTTCCCCAAATGCTCTTTGGAGAGTGGGTGGGGTTTGTCTTTTTTATAATGGGGCTGGATGGTGAAAGTGTCTCTGATGTTGGTTTGCAAACTCAGCCAGTCAAGCAATGAGAGTGCCTCTGATGAAAAAGCTGTGTTGATTGTCATGTTGTACCATTTTTGCAAATTGTCACTGGGTTTATATTGTTGTAACAGGTCATGGGCTGTCCCTAGATGAACCTAGGACCATCATCCTACATTTGGGATATGGACAAAATTGGTCTGTCCCTTTGCTGGTGCTCCAAATCCCAAAGCATCCTCCCTGACTCCAGTGGAGTTTATTATTTCCTGCAATGCAGGGACACATCACAGCAAATTCAGGCTAGCTGGTCAGGCCGGTTCTGCTCCTGCAGTGTGACGATCCCTCCGTCACCTCCAGCACGCGAGTTCACGCCCACCTTTCTGGCCTTGCTCCCTTGCTTGGTTTCTGGCGCTTTGCATAAATTCCCCTGTGTTTCTCCACTTTAGGCTGCTCCAAAGTAACGTGCATCAGCCTGACTCGCGAAGCCTCCATCAAGCTGTCTCCCTTACACGGGAAGCAAATATCCATCCGCTACTTGGACATGACAGACTGCTTCGTCCTGGAGGACGAGGGGCTGCACACCATCGCCGCTCACTGCACCCAGCTGACCCACCTCTACCTGCGCCGCTGCGTCCGCATCACTGACGAGGGTCTCCGCTACCTGATGATTTACTGCACGTCCATCAAGGAGCTCAGCGTGAGCGACTGCCGCTTCGTCAGCGACTTCGGCCTGCGGGAGATCGCCAAGCTGGAGTCGCGCCTCCGCTACCTGAGCATCGCGCACTGCGGCCGCGTCACGGACGTGGGGGTCCGCTACGTCGCCAAGTACTGCGGCAAGCTGCGCTACCTCAACGCGCGGGGCTGCGAGGGCATCACGGACCACGGGGTGGAGTACCTGGCCAAAAATTGCACAAAACTCAAATCGCTGGATATTGGCAAGTGCCCTCTGGTCTCAGACACCGGCCTGGAGTTTCTAGCCCTCAACTGCTTCAACCTGAAGCGCCTGAGCCTGAAATCCTGTGAGAGCATCACTGGGCAGGGCCTGCAGATTGTAGCTGCCAACTGCTTCGATCTGCAGATGCTGAACGTGCAGGACTGCGACGTCTCTGTGGATGCCCTGCGGTTTGTGAAACGACACTGCAAGCGCTGTATTATAGAGCACACCAACCCTGCCTTCTTCTGAAGGGACACCCCTACCTGTCGTTACAATGCAGTATGAAAAACACTGATGTATAAACACATGCTCCCGTATACAGTAATGCTGTCATTTCTATAGCTCAAGGGAGTCAGCTTTTCTTGTATGTTGTGGGTTTGGGGGGGGGTTCTAGAGGACTATTTTCTTTGCTTTTTGTATGATCACTTTTTTTAAGGTGCGGTGGGTCTCCGTGGAGAGGCTGCCTTAATGCTGAGTGCTCAGCATCCCCAGTGGGGTGCCACTTCCATAACAGCCATGATCTTCTCCCAGGCTACAGTAGCTACCTCCAGAGGAAATAGCACATAATCCCTCCTTTGGAAATGCTACTAAGCTGTCTCAAATACATCTGAATTCCAGCTGTGCTCATGAAGCTGACTATGCAATATGTGTTCCCCAACTTCCCCCAATATGACTGATACAGCATCCCCTCATCTCCAGGTAGTTTCTTTTTGATAGCAATCCATTGTAATCCCTCAGGAAATACTGGGTAATGTTCTTAAGCTTATTTGATTGAAGCAAAATAAGACCTGCTGGCCAGTGCCAAGCATTCTGCTGAGTGAACATGGAGATTGTGCCCATAATGGGTTCTTTTGGAAAGCTCACCTCCAGGCCACGTGTGTATCATCACTATTCACCTCCATTTCTGAATCTACCCTCTCCTGCATGTGTAGTACCACCCTCTGGCAGCAGATAGGGTCTTCTGGGTCTGATAAGCAGTCACATATTAACCCGAGTGAAGGAAAACAGATGAAATATTGGTGGCCTGGCAAAGGGAAAAGCCAACAAATCAGCCTGAAAAGCTGCTGTAATTCTGCAAAAAGCCGAGACAGAAATGTAGTACACCAGGGACTCTCTGAGGAGTTGTGGAGTGGCTTGCACAGTGCAGTCCCAATTGCTGTGCTGCTCAGTTGTTACCAGTTTTTGTACCTTCACTGGATCTCTTCAGCAGCCTTGGCACCACTCCAGTTGACACTCCCTGAGCAAACCAGGCACGCGCATTGAGGTGAACTCAGTATGTGCCTTAATACGTATAGAAACCTGACACTTTTCTGTGGCCTTCTCCAGTCCAAAGGATAGGTGGAGACTTCAAAGATAGCCTGATGTTAGATAACACCCCTGGGGACAGAGGGGCTTAGAGTGTTACTCACATAAGGTTTAGATTTTGTGAAACCTTGTCTGTGTGTGTTCCCTTAGGCTGGAGAGACAGCTGCTGTTCAACAAAGAATCAAAAAGCCAGAGTTGCCCTGTGACACTGGGAGCCCCCTGTGTTCTCATGGTCACTCTTGCTCGTGCAAGAGCAAGAGCAGTTTGGAGGTTCTCTCATCTCGTTGCCTCCTTCCCCAGAGCGTGTATTCATTTCATGGTTACTTTCTTCATGGTTTTCTGGCAGCCGTTTCTCTGCATTTCCACATGTAATGCTCAGATCTGAAAGCCAGACACGTTAGGGGTGATGATATTTTCAGGCAGGCCCCCTGCGCCTGACTGACAGGTGAATTCATACGTTCAGCTCAAACACTATAAATGTCTCGGCAGAGAACATAAGAAGGGAAGCACCGTGTCTGGTTTTCATAAGCAGTAGTTCCATCATCTCCAGACAACACTAATAAAATCATTGATATGAAGTGAAAATCCATATGCTTGAGCAAAATACATAACTGCTGAGGAAATACTTGTAGCAATGCTCTCTCAAATTACAAAAAAGCAATGGTTTGGACATGTCCCTGCAGAGGGAACTTGTCCTACTGCTGCAAAAATTCCTGTAACTTATGTATGTTCCTCCAATTTTGGGTTTCTTAACATACAGGATGTCATCAGCTCTGAATTATAAATCAAATTGTCCTAAAGCAGAGGGCCATGGAAAATGAATTTGTCATTGCTACTATTACTGGTCAGTGACTAATAAGTGGTGATGCTATCTTTTGGCCAGTTCATATCTTTTCGGTTTTCCTTTCTGTATTTTTTAAATTAGAGATTCTTCTCCAGCAAGTAGTACAGTATATTTTATTTGAGCCAGCTATACTTGCTCTTTATCCTTTATCTCAAAATGGCCCTGAGGATAGTTAAATGTTAAGCCCACTCCTGAGGATGGTGGGATTTTGAGCCATTTGCACTTGTTAAATATAAGGCCTCATTAGTAACATTTAACTGTTTATTAAAAAAAAACAAAAAAAAAGCTACTTTTCTAGCTATGCTAAATTGACTGAATAGTGCTACGTGGTTTTTAAGGTTTCTAGTGTTTAAATTGGCCTGTACTGTACAAATCTCACTATAAAGCCTTAATTTGCTACCAAGAAATAAAGCAATATATTGGTAACTAATGAGCGTGCGTCATCATTTGCACTAATTGATTAACGTTTGGTGAAAAAGAAAATATTAAATACTTATAAAACTTCTCTTGAAGGGTAGGTAGGTGAGTGAGCACATCAACACATCAGGTAGGTGGATGGCTATATTAAAGGGGAAAATATGAATATTAAAAATATTTTTTGTAGATTATGACCTTGCCTATCTATCTTTTTTATTTTCCGCATGTGGTTCTTCCTGACCTTGGAACATAATCAGTAACTGAAAGTGTAAGTAAAAGCAAAAACAGTATATAAAAATCACTTAATAAAAATTTCAGGAGGACCTCTGCATTGTTTTAAAGGCAAGTTGCTGTATTTGATGTGAAACGTAAAATGGAATGACTGAAAGAATAGAGCACTTACTTGTGTAGTGTTGCCCTTTGAATGCTCTAAAAAACTCACTTTGGGGAGCACTTGTGGAAAATGAATAAAGATTATTTTTCTATGCCAAACGTTTTTAAGTATATAGTTTTACACAATCTGAGTTGACACTCTGAGACTGCTACTTATTTTAAGAACATTTGAACTTAACTTACTGATACAGCTTGCCTATTTTGATTTTTCACCTTTTTCCTATGTCTACTTGCAAATTACATGACCAGAAAAGAAGAAGCTGAAATAGTGCGTGTGGAGCTGAGTTTGCTGGAAACGTTACAACATGTGAGTGATGTGTCTTCATTCCAGTTTGGTGCTGGCAAAGGCTGTAGATTTCCCAAGCAGAAACACTGTTGATTCTTGAACCATAAAATGCAGGCTCAGGCACTAAGGGTTCTCCTGTTCTACAATAGCATGTGGTGATCTCATCAAAGAAAGCAGTGATGGAGCCCATCAGTCAGGCTGGCATGTTGTTTATGTCTTTGGAATAACTTGTCTCTTAGAAAAGGCACATCTAAACTGCCACGCAGTGTGATTATAGCCAATACTCTGTATCTGGGTATTCATCCTTCTCGTTCCCTTGGCTTCCATAAAAAGTGGAACTGTATTTTCCCTGTTAGCAGCATGAGATCGATGTGAGGGGCAGCACTTTTGTCTTTTTGTGCTGTGCTCATCTGGCTTCCTGCAAGATGCAAAACAGCTTCTATTGGTTTTCTTGGACTCAGAACCATGGTCCAGACTGTAACCTTCAGTAGTGGCTTACATGGTTTCTGAAAACTTCCAGCCTTTAAACTGGAAAATTAAAAAGCTAGTAAAAGGGCTAATTTTAGCATTAGGCTTGAAGCAGATCCAAACTCGAGTTAAAAAGAAATACAGTGACCATTTGGGCTGCAGATTGGCTGCCCTGCAGCTGCCAGTGTTAGTTTAAAGGGGAAAAGTTCTCTGGTGTAGTATGTGCATGGTTCCTTTTCCCCCAGCATTCTCCAGGAAAGTAACCTGCCCTCGGCTTTTTATAATTTTGTCAATTTATCTATTCGTGCTGAAACTTCCCATGCTGGGCTTTGAAAATGTTAGTTGAAATGGTTCATCTGGTTCTGCAAATAAAGCTAGGAGGAAATGTCATTTTGCTCATGTTCAACTCCTGTTGACCTTTCCTTTGAAAACAGTTCATTGCTCTTCGTCTCTTCTAAGGCCTTCAGAGTGAAAGTGTGAGCCTTGCCAGGAGGTCAGCTTCGGGGCAAGGATGTGTCTTTCTGAGCTCCCAGTTAAAATTCACCCAAATTTAGCTATGCTGTGTGTCTATTAACATCTCCAACTCCATGACTAGGGAGAAAAGGGGCACGCTCAGATCTTTTGGAGCTTGTAGTCTGGCACGGCTGAGATTTGGCAAAGCTAAGAGGCATTTATCACTCTGACAGTGTGAGGGATGAAATGATCTGGAATTATATGGAAGCTGCCTGGAAAGTCAGGTCAGGGTTGAAAGATGGGGTTTTGAGAACCCGAGACAAGAAGGATGAAGGACATTTCCTGGGCAAGGGGGACTGCGACTGAGATGAGAAGAGAGTAAATGATTTTCAGCAAAGAAACTGGGACTGAGGTTAGGAGAGGTGGGTTTGTATGACTTGTTGAGCAGGGAGAGCTGGGCCAGAGAAAGTGTAAGTACTGAAGAATGAAGTTTGGGTCAGAAGCAGAAACATGAAGAAAATTAACTGAACATCATATAAATTCAGTACACTCCCTTGGCAAAAGCTCTGAGAAAGGTTAACAAACTGTTTCAGTGAGGATGCATCAAACCTTTCAAAAACAAAATAGTCATTTTGCATTTAATGCATCCATTATCTACCCCTTTTTTGTATTTTGTAAAGCCAGAAAATCTTTGCAGGCTTCTGTTTTTACCAGCAAATGTAAGCAGAGGCCTAAGACATTGTCAACCTCATTGTCTTGTTCCTGCCTTCACACTTTTGCACAAGGTTGTCTGTCGAGAAGGAACAAGGCAAGGCAAGGCAGGTTTGTAACATCCCTTCTTCCTTTTGCTTTGTATTTCAGCAACATGAGCTGTTCTGCATTGCTGAGATGGAGGCGTTGGTGTGGAGCCAAATTTGTGCCCTCTTGATGGTTGCTAAAAGGCATCACAATAATAGGTTGAAGTTACTGCCAGGCGGTAGACATCAGAATTCAGACTTTGCTTAACAAAAATGTTGAACTGAACAGCATTACTGCATGCTATTAAACAGATTAAACTAGTTTTCTCCATAAAATAGCTGAAGGATGTTTCTTTTCATGCACCCCTGCTGTACAGCTGTATGCTTCAGGGCAGGTTTTTCCTCTGTTTTTTATTCTGTGACAACTGGACAGAAACATCAGGTTATTCTCCCCTTGTCCTCTGGATGGTCACAGAGGCATGTCTAGCTAATGGAAATCTTTTCCAAGTAGACTCTGCTAATATAAATTTTAAAAAATTAATATACTTAAATTTAAAATATATATATATTATGAGTGCAACATTACAGTTGGCCATAGATGTGTCAAATTAAGCCATTATAAATATAAAAGTTACTAAACAGGCCCCAGAGAGAGAGAACCAGAAAGACCAGAAGGAGGAATCTTTATTTAAAAAACACCCCCAAAACATAAGCTTTTATATGTGACCCTGATACTTTTAATGCAGAACAGAAATCTTAACCATTCACCACTCCTTCTAGCACTAAAGATACTGTGTTCTTTGGGTTACAATAGATTAGTTTCTTTGTTTTTTAAAGAAACATTGCATGCTGTAGCCTCAAGCTCACATAAATGGTGGAGATGGAAAAAGCCATCTTAAAAGATGGGAGAGAATGCAAAGAAAGATTTGTGCCAAAAGGAATGAAAATTTTTATCAGTTTCACGTTGCATTGGCTGTCTGATGGCTCCTAGAATATTGTTTTAAATCAAATAAATGGCCATTCTTGAGAAGTTTCCATTACTTCTTGAATATACTGCATGCACATGACTTTCTCAGCAGCTAAATGCCAGAGCTTTAGCACAACTGAGTTTCTAGCTGTAAAAAACGTGTAACTAGTTTATCATAAAAAATTGCCTTTTTGAGCATTTTCATGTCCTTATCACTTGTCATATAATGGATATATCCTAAGCCTTTATCAGGACAACTGAAATAATATTTATATTTTTTTATTAATAAAAAATTACACTTTTCTGAAACACACATTTTGCTCTGGTCATCTGGTCCTGATCTATTGTATACTGTGAAAATGCAGTGAAGAGTAGAGCTTATCTCTGGACTTGAATTACACTGTGTTTGATTATTCTATCGTCATGTGTTTCAGGTGGTATTACGGTTGCTGATACATCTTTTGTGATATGACACTGTAGAGCCACTACCTGTATTTCAGCATTGGAAGAGGACTGCCTAACAGATGATGTATGTGACACATAGATAGCAGTTGTTAGTGTTCAGATCTCATGTGCAACTGGCTGTTGGGGGTCTGCAAATACCCATCCACAGTAGTGCCAGCACTTCCATAGTGATTCATTTCTTAACTGAATGAAGCACCTTCCATTTTATTGGGCATAAATTACAGGAACAAGCTCTAACTTCAGCACCTGCTTTTGTGAAGGTAGTAGAGCTGTGACCTATTCTCCATGCTGTGCTTTCCTTTTCTGCCCTCAGAGAGTTATCCAACCTCCTGCAAGAGTCAGAGGTGTTCTGCCTGCATAGTCATGGATAACACAAATAATGACTGGCTCAGTATTAATAGGAGGAGCAAGGCCATTCACCTGTCAGGCAGTCCAGGTGAGGCTTAAAGCAAAGAGCTCACTGTCAACATCTCATCAGTGTAAAAGGAGAAGAAATGCTGTCCTTCCCAGTGGAGCTGGGTCTGAGAGGAAGGGAAGCTCTGGCCACTTGGGAGGGGGCTCTGGAGTGCCCTGGGGTACGCCAGACCTCATGTCAGGTGTTTGGCAGCTTGGGTCACTTTAATTTAAATGCTCTTTGTTAGATACTGGATTTGCAAATTAGTGGAAAGTCTGCTTGGTGAGATGTGGCCAGGTGAGGGGTCCATAGGGGCTGTTGGAGGCCTGTCATAAGCCAAGGAGAGAGAAGAGGGGAGTAAAGAGGCCAGGGTCTCCTCTTAAAAAAGTGTGTTTTGCAGCAGAGGCTCTCCAGGCGTCCAGATGGGTCTCATTTTCTCTAAAGAGTTTATGTTTTGTAGGGACTGCTCAGAAGAAGCAAAAGGAGCTGAGAAGACAGAGGTGACTGTGTCTTGATAACCTGAGGAGAGGGTTTTTAAGATGCCACATAAGCACATGCCAAGAGACTGCAGGCTCTCCAGCTTATTTTTTAAAGAGAGAAAAGATGGAGGTTTGTTGGATTTTTTTTGTTGGTTTGGAGTTTTTTTAAGTAACCATCTTTTGGAGTTGCTTGGTATTTACTATCTGTAGGGGAAGCTCATTCAAGAACACTGTGAGACTGACTTATCTTCATATTGGAGGGGTGTCTGATTTCTGAATGTTTGATTTTGGAATGCTGTTTTATTTTTTTGTAAGGTGAATTGATGAAGGCACAAGAGGACCTTGCCGCCTGAACTTCAGAGGTCATAAACCTCCAGTAAGTTAAATCTGAGAGCATAATAAAGCAGCTTCCCTTTCCCCTGCTGAAAAATAAGAAAAACAAGGAAAAATTGCACCTAAACTCCCAATAGAGTGAAGGAGATCAGCTGAACTGCAAATGTAATGTGTAAACTCTTGCTTAAAAGATATTTTCTCCCTCAGGACTCAGCTGTAGTCCTGTGAAGCTGGAGGTTAAACTGAAAGCTATCATAAAGATTAGATATAGTGGGCATATGACTAAACATGCCAGAAGGGAAGAAGCATCACAGCTTCTCTACAAGAAATCCTCCCATGGAGTCAACAAATATATGGAGGCCCATGTCATGCCAAGAGTGCTGGGGGCACCAGAAAAGGTTTGATGATGGTTTCTGTGTCTGCCGTCATGGTGTGAGCTAGGATGCTTTATCTGGAAAAGAGATAACTAAGGTGGGATATGACAGGTATGAGAAAGGTTACAGAATCATGCCCAGCTTATGGGATGAAGGGACTGAATGTTTGGCATGACTAATTAAAAAATAATAATAATTAAAAAAATAGAGTGTATCAAGTGAATCCAGCAGGTAGCAAATTAAGGTAGCCTTTTGGCATGTGTTAAAGTCTTGGACTCTTGCCACAGAGTGTTGCAGATCTGAAATGTTCACATGGGTTAAAAAGGGACTGGAGAAGCTTGTGGAGGAGTCTGTATGCATCTGTTTAATACAGCAGACAACCACTGGGTCGGGAAATGCCTGAGGCACAAAGTGTTGGAGGCTGGCAGGCTGTGCTGGGAAAATATGCTTGCTCTGTTCTTATGCTTCTCTCTAGGCATCTGCTTTCTGGCTACTGTCAGGCAGGCTGCTCAGCAGCACAGACCTTTTGTTAGCAGCTGTTTTCATATTTTGATATTTGCCTCAGCCAGTCCCTGACACTGAGCACACCCTCACTTGTGCGTGATACTGTCAGAGCTGCTCAAGGTCCTCCAAATTAAATATTTTTGGCACCCTCTTTTCTAAAACCCTTATGCTCCAGAGTGCAAAACTTAAACTTGTAATGAATTAGTTTGCCCATCTATTGATTCTCGTGAGAGCAGGCACTTGAAATTTTTTTAGAGGCTTGGTAGCCTGAATATTTGGGCCCTATTGCTGCAGGCCTGCAACAAAAGCATCTTTATTTGGAAGAGATACCAGGGGAAGGAGAGTATTTTGTGCTCCCTTTAGCTACTGCAAGTCAGGAAGCTGGTCACAGAGACATACTGCTTTTTCAGGTCTCTCTCACTCCTCTCAACTAGAGGGAGACTTTGGGAAATTGAGAATCCTCATGATTTCTTTTAGGCAGCTGTGCAGCATCTTAGTAATCAACACCAGAACTTTCCTGTAGCTTCTCCTCAGCCAAAGAAGTTTAAGCATCTCTGCTTCCCTTTATTAAATTTTTAAAGGCTGATAATTTCAGACTCAGGAGGCTGTAGAAGGGCAGTTGCCTGCTCAGTCAGGTATTCAGCAGTCTTCAAACACCGTTTCTGATGCTTGGTATCAAAATTTAATCTCCTTTAGATGCCTGGAAGCCAGAGCATGACCAGTGAACACAGACTTGGTACAAACTGTACAGTCATTAAATTGATGGGGGTGTGATTCCCAGACTCCTCTGGATGAGGCAGAAATGCTGTCCAAATCCACAACGAAAAGTCCCTTCTCTGCTTCTTCAAACCCTTTGCCTACTGCTGGCCCTGGGCCCACACAAATACCCAAACACAGCGAGGAATATAAACTTGCAAGGGTCTCAGCTTTCATAATATGACTAAGTTGTTTTGATTTAGGATTGCTCGTCTTGCCAAGACTGGAAAAAATGAGTCCATTCTCTTCACGGCTGGATGTCAAAGTACACCCAGGTTTTCAGACAAATGCCCCAAATGCTCTCACTTAAATGAATGGCCAGACCAAGAACTGAGTGTTGCAGACCTTAACTCTTTCTTTAATATCATTTTTAGAGAAATATAGAGAAAAATAGGAAAAGTGAAACCATTATTAACCGTTTTTAAAAATAGAATTAAGACGATGAAGAATTCTGTCTTTTTTTCTTCTGAGGCCTGCAGACACATTTTGTCACTTGGGGTGCTCTGCTGTAGGTTACAGAGCAATAGCTGGAAGCAAAGGGAGAAGAGGGAACTATGGCACAACAAGAGGAACGAGTCCTTGCTGCCTGCATCTCTGAATTCAGTCACGTTAAACAACAAAAAGAAAGGTGCACACAGAATTACTGTGCTGATCTTAGAGCACTGAGACACTATTTGGAACATTCACGGTCTTCACTTAATTTTCTCCACAAAGCTTGCCTACACTGCTGCAAACACTCCATGTGTTTAAGAACTTTGCTCAGTTTGGCCCTTAATGCACAGTGTATGGTTAAGAGGTGGAAACAATGCTGCTGATGTTTAAACATATTCTGGGTCTTCTCTAGGGTCATAAATAACTACTCTTTGTGGCATAATCTCAGCCTGCATTTCATTTTTTTCTTTTTTTTTTCTTTTTTTTTAATTAAGGTGCTCTTCCTGTAATACCTTTACAGATTAATGTAGATGTAGACTCTTATTGGGGAGAATTATAGCACTGTAGATCATCAGTTTACAGGGAGACCTGTCACTGCAAAGGAATCCACACCTTTGTAAATTCCTGGCACATTGCAGACCTACATTTATTCCTCATTAGAGCTGGAGTTTCAGGAAAAATGTTACACCAAAGGCCCGATTTAGTTGTTCAAACACAGGTATTGGGTGCCATTAAAGATGCCCATGGGTGTCTGAGACATGTGCAGGAGGCTGGCAGGGACAAGGCAATCCCCGAGGAAGTCTTGTGCCCTTTTGCACCGGCAGAGGGAGGCCAAGCAGATGCCATCAGGCATCTCAAATGCCTTTAGCTGTCCTTACTTAGGCAAACATGCTTCTGAATGTTATAGGGAAGATGTTTGTGGTTTAGGCCAGACAGGCTGTTCACTGGGCCACAAGCACACAAAAAATAAACCACAAATGACTGAGTATGCAGGCAAGCATAGAAATTACTGTCATGTGAGGGTATGATCGTTTTGTCACGCTGGCTGCATGACATTCATATTTACTCTTGGAAAAAGGACAGTTCAGGCCTCCTTTTAAAAACCAAAATGTTTCTGAAAGTCAGACATCTCCATTCTTACTGACTGGGTTTTACTGAAGATCTCTAGGCCCCCCTGTGGGGTTTGAAGGAAGAAGTCATCTCAAGCGGCAGCAGCACTGGCTCCATCCCTGGCTGAAGGGCAGGAGGTGTTGAGTCACCGTCTAGGAATTGCTGAGGAGATCCTAACACCTAAAATAACTGCGAGGATACAGCCCTGCTCTGCTTTCAGTTCTGCCAATTAGCTGCTGACGAAGCAGCTCCTCAGCGCGGGCCCGGGGGTCCCAGGCAGAGGCGTGGAGCCAGCTGCGCTTCGCAGCTGCCGTCGGGCTCCTCTGCAGCCCTGCGCGGGGGACACCGTGCAGCTCCTCTGCCCTGCTGAGGGCACGGCCAGGGATGGGGTGTCGGGTGAGACCTGCAGGGCTTGTCTGCCTTCTGGTCTTGAGCCCCAGAGCCTCGCGTGGGAGTCTTACCTCATCTCCTAAGCAGGGGCCTCCCCATGGCAACGTGCAGGAGGGCTCAGTCTCCCCTTCATCCTCCCTTTCCTCCTCAGGACATCCCAGGTGTGAGGGTTGAGCAGAGGCCGGGAGGGATGAAGACCTGAAGCCCAGCTGAGTTTTTCTAGTGCGGGCTGCAGTGCTGAGGGGCCTTTGCTGCCAGCAGCTGCACAACCTCTGTTTCTGGCAAATCCTGATACTTTGGGGTGTTGCAAGAGTCCTGGGTTTCTTTTCCTGCTGTATGTTCTACAAGGTAATGACAATTTGCAGCACTGCTGCCTGGTTTTCAGCAGTGAATAATTTGCTATTAAAGAGTCTGTTTGTTCTGTCTGTTCATTCCCTAGGTATTTTTGCTTTTTTTTTTTTTTTTTCCACCTCCCTCATCTCTACTGCTTCTGCAGTGGATTTCACATCCTACCTGCTTCTTTCTGCTTTAAAATCAGCATATTTTCTCTCCACCTAGCAGCTGCCCTGAAGGTCTCTCAGAAAGACTTGGTTTTGGTTTTTTGACTTTTCCTGTGGAAGGCAAAACTAGGAAGATTTTACCATACACCATTAACTGCCTGTATAAAATAGGAGATAGAGCCTTACTTTCCATTATTTCAGCCTATTAAATGCTGAATGCTATCCCCCAAATGTTTTGATTCTTTTTTTCCCAGTAGCGAAAACAGTTGATAGATCCTTTGCAAGTAAAGGTTGGTTTGTGTGGAAAAATCTGGCAGCTGATGACATTATTCTACTTTACTTTATTAATTTATTTTTGTTTTGCAAGTGAATATTTTCCTGTAAGACAGTCATCCTGGATCATTACCCAAGGTGAACAATTCATGTGAAAATGATAAATGTTAGTGCAGAATTGTGGTGCTTGTGATACTCATTGAAGGCAATATCATCTCTTGTTGCTAAGCAACAATACCTATTGAAATAAAAAGTAGAGATGTCTTTTCCATCCTCAAAACATGCAGAAAGATTACCCTGGTTTATTTTGTAAGAAGGAAGTATTAATGGGTTTATCCTGCACAGAAGTTTTCCCAATTCTCCTTAATCTGCTCTGATAAAGTTAAATTCTCTTAATGAACAAGCTGATCAAATTTCTATTTCACTTTTGTAGTACAAATTACCCTAAATAAAACCAAGTATTGTCACAGGAGTGTTAGGGTAAAAGCTGTAGTTCCTATGACAGTCCATTCTTATACTGGGCATTTTAAGTCCCTAGGAAAAGTCATGTCATCCATAACAAAATACCTTATATTTAAAATACCCGGTTATATAAGTGCCAAATAGCAAATCAAATTAATGTAAGAAGAATTCTGGTCCCATGATGCCTCAGTGTCCATGTCAGTTTTGAAAAATAGATTCTACTGTTTGCACTTCTTTCAGTGTACACTTCTTCCCCTCTTTCAAGGAGAGTGGTCCTTGGGCAGATCCTTGCAGTCTGAACAAACTTTCCTCTGCTGAAGATTTGTTGGCAAGCATCAATTCATTTGAATCCTTAGCTTCTTGAAGAAAAGGAGTGTGAGGGTATTGTTGGATTCACTTGAGCCTCAATTCAAGATAAGTTTCAAGTGAGAACCTGGGAGGTTCATTTCCAAATAGATGAAGAGTTGAAGATTCTGCATCATAAATATTTATTTTTCTAGTATTACACAAAATTTCATAATTGTGGAGGCTCAGACTCCATTGCTCACCCAGTGTGAAAGCTGTATTGTTCAGTACATGTGTTTATCTTCAATTTATTTTCTGAGCAGTGACATTAGTTAATGTCACAGCTCTTGATTTTCCTGGAATGCTGTCATGTTTCCTCACAGCCTAACCAGATTCAAAATACAGAGGACTCTCTCATACTGAGACATGTAGTTATTTCTTGGCCTTCTATTATTGATAACATCTGCCTCAGTATTATAATCTAGCTCTCTGCTTCACTGGCAGCCAAGAAATGTGGCGCTTTGGGATCAAAAATATTGCTGGGTTTCTTTTTGAAAAAAACTATTTTTTAGATGAAACTATTTAGTTCTCCTTGAATTGTGAAATGAGATCAGTTTCACTGACACAGAACAAAAATATTTTCAAAACAACTCTAAAACTTATTAAATGCTGGGCTTTTTGTTTTGGGTTGGATAAAACCTGTGTTACATTCCCATCCTCCCCAGTCTGACCTGCCTCCTGACCAACCTGACCAGCATCCTTCCAAAAATGTCTCTGTTCACGGTTTGAATAAACACGCTTAGAAGCAATTCAATGAAATGATAGCAGCTTCCAAATACAACATTTGGAGTTCATCAACATGTATCATTTTACTGGGTTTAGCATGATTCATTTGGATGTATAGCTCTACTTTGTGAACACTTTAAATGGTTTTCTCCTAGTTCAGGATAAAACAAAACTTGAAACCTGCCATGTTTCAGAGGAAAATGGTATTTGCAAATTTGTGTTGGCTCTTTCCAGGAGACATGGCTTACCACGCTCAGCCACTCACCATTCCTCTTCTGTGGATGGCAACCTATAACACACAGCTCACCTTTGCAAGCACAGAGTGATTTGTGAATGTGTCTTACAGAAAGGTCAACCGTTCATTGGCCTGATGAGCCAGAAGCAACGATAGGAAACGCAATTAAAATGCTGTAAGATTTTACAGGTTCCTGTGGAATGGGATCTTTTCCTGGCTTAAAAAAAAACCAAAAAACCCAACAAAAATCCCCAAACAAACAAAAACAACCAACAAACCAAAACAAACAACAAGGAGAAACAAAACCAGAAAATCAACAACCATGGTTACTTGACAACTCTGCTTAACATACTTCCAATATCTTTTCAAGTCCCCCTGGGATCCTGACCCCCCGTTGGCCCAGCAGCAAGCTGCCGGTCTCCGCTCTCCGCTTCTCCACAAGCCTGGCTCCGCCTGGAATTTGCTAATAAAACCATCTCGTTTCACATAAATCTCCCAGAGTGAAAAAAACCCCAGCACGATCTGATAAGGCCGAGAGAACGAGCAGCTGAAACCCGACTCTGCATTGACTGGCTTTCCCCGGCGTCAGCTTCAGCCAAGGCGCAGGGCGGCTGCGCTGCCGCTTGCTTGAGCACGGGCTCCATCTGCGGGAAAACGACCAGCATCCTCGCCAAGGAGACATTAGGGTTGGCTTTTTATTTTAAGAAGAAGTGGGGGGAAAGCCTCCAGGTTCCTTCTCCAAGTGCATTTTGCATTACTGCTTTGCTAAAATGCATGGCCTGGAAAACCCAGACAGAAAAATGAGCTCTCTGAATCCGTGTTCCAGCAGTGAGCACAGCAAGCTGTGTGCTGCTGAAGTGGGGGTGCTGATGGGTGGGGATTTGCTTTTGTCTGATGTTAAGTTACTACAGCTTTAGGACCTGCCCGGAACCAGTACCAGTACAGGTAGCCTGAGCTTTTCATGCACAAGAGCAACCTGTGAATGCTCCTGTCAGTGGCTGGGTGTGAATGCTGGCCGTGTGTGCGTGCGTGCACGCCGCTCCCTCTCCATCCACATTCCCACTCTTGTTTTTTTCTGTTTGCTGTTGCCATACATGCAAACCATGGGCACTTGGCACTGTGCCTGTCAGAAGGAACATGTCTTTTGTATGTGTCCTCTTGCTGTAGCCGAGTCTGTTCAATGTCGCTTAGCAGCAGCAGCAGCTAGTATATTCCTACATAGATTTACAGTGGGAGAGTAGCTGACTGTTGATGCTTCTGGAAATGTTCACCCTAGCAGGGTGAACATTTTCTCACAGCTCTTGTTCATGACAATCCTATTATTTTTTTTATTACCTCATGTAATTTGTCTGTGAGCTGTCATCTTCTGAGTTTTTATGTGGTTAAGTGCAATCCCTCTGTTCAGCAAGGGAGAAACATGGCTCACTGATACCTGGGGTCTCTTCTGCCATGATGAAAATGGTGCTGCTTTATCTTTGAGAGCAGAGACCTCCACTCCATAGATGTCGTCAATTATTTCTGTCATCAGCTAGTGAAGGGTCCCATGCCCTACCATGCTGGCTGGTCTCAATGGGACTTACCTTTTTTTCTTCTTTAGCAGGTCCAAGCTCAGTTGCTTGTTAATAAAAGAGAAAGGACCTGCATTTTGGAGTCTGAACTTTGCAGGTTATCCACTTGGCTTTTGAAAATTATTCCTTTGGGCCTTAGAGACTATGAATCAATGAGCTCTTCACATGAGAACCTTTCTATAGCTTGGCAAACAGCTTAGCATGAGCCCAAGGTCCAGCAACATCAGGTAAAACATGAAACACTGCTGTAAAATTGCTCTCAGTCTGTGCACTTTTTGTGCAGAAAAACAATAAACCTAGCAAGCAAGCAAATGTCCTTATACCCACAGGCAGCAAAATCCAGAGCTAGCACAACTGAATACAGGCAGGGTGTTCAATTTTCAAAACACATCCTTTCCTACCTAGGGCTGTGCCAACTCTCAAAAGACCAGCCAGATGCCCCACCCCTGCCCCTGCCCTTTTTCTAGGAGGCTGTGCTGCTCCACTTCCTCAACCAGCTTGTCACCCGCCAGCTGGGTGATGGTCCTCATGGTCTCCTGCCAGGCACTGGTGGGTCAGGGAGCTGGAGCCCATGAGTACATGGAGGGGTTGAGCCAGTGTGTGGCTTTGGGGTGTACATGAAGGGCTGCAGCATGCATTGCATTGCAAGCCGTATATTCCTGAGTGTATTGGTGACTTGCCCAGGAGTTGGATATTGAACCAAGGCTTCCCAGGCCTTTGTTTCAAGAGGATTTTCCTTCCTTTAAGTAAACAGTGTGTTTCTACCTAAAAATAGAAAAAAATCTGGTAAGTGGCCATGGTTAAGGAGTAAAAGTGGTAGCTTTTGACCTGAAGTATTAGATGGAAGCTCTTGTGCTTTAACATCAATCCCTTTATATCCATGGATTATTACCGCTGACCAAAAGCTGCCTCCTAATGATTAGCCATATCCATTAGTCTTTTCTTGCTGTAGGGGGTCAGTGTCTGAATTACACTGTGTATTTTTTTCTGGTTTAAGTTCTCTTATGAGACTCATCAGAGAAGAGGTAGGAAATACTTTCATTGCAGTCCCTCTGTATAGATAACTGCCTGCTTACGTTGTTAAACACCAAGGCCATAACCATTAGCAGTCACTGCACCATTTCCCTCCTAGTGTTACCAAAGTAAACATTTCCATAATAGGTATCATAAAAGCTCCCTAGGGAAGAAAAGTATGTATTGTCATGTGGGAACGCTTCCTTTGCTTGCTTTCTGCACTGTTAACACCATGTCCTTGCTATAGTCTGATTAATTGCACTGCTTTTATCATGATTAGCACATTTAACATTAGGCTGGCCAGCTGTCAAGCTAAGTTCAATCTCAGCAGACAAATGCAAACTTCCCTTGTGATTTTACATTTTTAACTGATCATCCCAAGAAGACATAAAGCTCAAGTCTCCCGGCCCTGCTTATTTTGAGAAGAAAATTACTCTTTCCCACACAACTAATGGTACTGGCTTAATTAACCTAACTCAGATAGGGCAATGTACAACAGCAGTTGTTTGGGCTTTTTTTTAGGAACAAATTAAGTGCAATTTGGATAGTGGCATTGCTTATGCATCCAATATTCAATTACATCTGGCTTTAGAAGAGAAAATACTTATTAGACAAATTGGATACCATTTTTCCTACTTCTGAAATGTGTAGCTGATACTGATGGATAACAGCAAGTCGAGGTGCAGGGGAGAGGGAGGGAGGAGCTGGTTTTCTTTCAGGTCTTTGCATCACTACTTAGCCCTGCAGTCTTACAATGAAGAGAGCAGACACAGCTCTCATCCAGAAGTCATTTGAAAAAGAAACAAATTACCCAAATATGCCCCTCCTTTTTGGGGGGCAACCTTTCTGTGATTTCAGAAAGCCTAAATCTACAATGTTGGGTTCCAGGCCCTGCATTATGCAGCAGTTTGACATGTGTGTGCTTCCTTTTACTTTCTGGACCAACGTGTCTGGTGCTGGTTCACTGTGTTGTTCCAATGAATTTTCTCACTGCCAGTAATGACTTAATTCTTTTTAGACAATATGACTGAGGAACACATAGGATATTATGGTTTATTTAGGTTATATTTTCTTGTGGTTTGTTTAGGTTATATTTTTTCAGGTTTCAGAGATAGACACATGCATGCTTGTACACTGGGAGCCCAGGCTGGATTTCATGAGGAAGCCCTTGCTCATCAAATAACCTGATCTGCTTGCAGACTGCAAAGCCCACATTCCCATTTAGACATAATATCAACGAAGGGAGCTCCTTCGTGGAAAGTTACCCATTCCCTTATCATCTGTAGTGACACTCATGTCTACACTACCTAGCATTTAAATGTCTATTTAAAACAGCTGGTTTATGGCGGCAGGGGAGGAAGGCTGCAGCACATCTGCTCCTATGACTTTGTTGTCTCTTGTTATCTACTAGTTTCTCCTTTCCTCTACTAAAACTCAAGATCTGCAGGACAAAGCAGTCTCTGACCACTGTGTTTGAAAGAACAGAATTTCAATGCCAGAAGAGCAACGACAGTTCGGGTCTAATAATTTTGACTTCTAGAGTATTCATGTAAGTAGGTCAAAATAGCCTCAAAAGTATAATGCCCTTGATGTAGTACAAGCTTTTCACTGTCCCAGAGTAGCTGGTGTAGAGGTGGCTGGATTTTTACAATGGGTGCTATGTTAAAGTTGTTAAGACCTGAGCTCATTGCAACAGGGACAACTGATGCTCTGTCTGACACTTAGAGATGGCTGACATGATTTTTACCAGGTAAGCCAGACAGGAGCATTTCCTGAGTTAAATAAGCCAAAGCTGTGCCCTACTTGTCCCTTCTGACAGTCTCTTTTTTCTTTTTGGTACACGCCACCATTATGATCTTCTAGCTTCAGTTATTTTACTTCTTCAGCTCCCTCCAAAAACAATAGCCAGCCATTACTGGTGGAACTGCAGTGTGCACATGGAGACTTGTATGAGATGCTTCTGTTCTTTTCTCGTGATCACAGTAAGAGCGTGGCTCTGAGCTCAGTTCCCTCAGGAATATTGCTGTATTATGTGGTCCTCTTTAAAAAAAAAAACTTTATTTTAAATATACTGTGTTTGCATAAAGGCTCTCTAATCTCTCTGCTGTAATATTTTTCTTGTTTGCTCTAATTTCTCCTTTAAACAGCAGTATGCAATTCACTGGCATTCATCCGTGGACTTTACAGTGCAGAGAAGACAAAAGAAATGACTGCTCCCCTTTTCCAGATACCATCAAGGCTAATTTGTCTAACTTGCAGATAAGCCAAAGGAAAGGTTAGACTGTAAGTGGGAGTAAATTCTCCTTCCTACAAGTGGGAAAAAAAAAAATATTTAATCTTAGCACACTTCTGCTCTGTGGGTTGTAGCTTTCTTGGTGCTCTGAGTTAAAACAGCATTATTGGTGCTTTGTACAACAGCAGCAGCCCTGGCTTTAGTTTTGCTGAAGAAACTTCTGTATCACTCTCGATGCTGAGATAGTACATACAGCATAAGTTTAAAACTAATAGCCCTGACTGCAGGGAAGCAACATGCTAATGTAGTAAAGGTTGCATAAAGGAGCCAAAGTACTAATGTTTCTGTGATTAATAATCACCTGCTGCCTGTTCCACTTTACCAAATGCTACTGAAAATAATAATGTACCTTCAGCACAATTAATTTTCCCCAGTTCATCTGAAAATCTCTTTATCTGGATATTTTGGCTGTCCTCCACTTTGGCTGACTAGAACTGTTTCGTCATTGTGAAACCACTTGAGAATTTGAGTTGAACAGGATGAAAGGAAAAAACAAAAATCTGAAAGAGCAAATGGCAGCTCAGTTTGAAGGAGATTTCACATAAGCAGAGAGGCCCAGGCTAGCAAAAGCAAAAATGCTAAGGGGTCTTAAGTTTCTTTGTGCAATCTGGATTATAATTTTTTCAAAAAAATGCCTTTTCTAAAGGGAGGTTCCATTAAAATGTTGCAAGTGCTCTCCTTACCAAACCTGGCCTCAAAATCTTAATCACTGGCTTTATATTTTCTTTTTAAAAATTTGTATACAGCTACAGCTCATTTATATAGCAGAGAAATATACTCAAACCTAAAAGCATAAGATGAATGCAGGTTTCAGGTTGACTCTAGTGGCCCAGAAATTTGTAATTCTACCCAAAGCTCCATCCTCAACTCAGCCTATCTGCTCAAGCACCTGTCTTGTATGGTTTTGCACTGCTATTTCCCTGCCTTCATTTCTGAGAACTGTAGGAGAGAGGTTAGATGCTTTTACATGGGCCTGAGCTCTCACACCACGTGTGGCCAAGCTCTGGTGGGCACTGGGGCCTTGCGGATTGTGGGCTGCCTGGCTGGTAGCTTTGATACACACGCATACACCTTTAAAAATTTTCCCCTCAATCAATATTGCAGTGTTTTAATGCATGCAGCAGAACCAGAGTTTCAATACTCCTGTGTGTTTCTGTAAATATTTTCCTGGAAACAGTAAGTCTATGTTACTGAATCTGCAGATGTTCTTCTACACTGTCTTTACTTATTGAATTAATTGAATTTGAACCAGCACCAAATATTGGACTCATATTTAGTACAAGTTTAATAATTTCCTGGAAGTTTAGAGTGAGGATGCTGTTACACTACATTGTATTTAAGGAGGCTTTACAAGGCTCACCATACAGTTAGTATATGTTTCTCAGTTGCAAACAAAATGGCCGTAAAGATATCATCAGGCAATGAAAATAAGTTTCAGCTGGATCTGAAGATTAATCACCTTGTCTTCCAAAGGATTAATTGTATCATACATTAAGAAAAAGCTACAAAAATTGAGAAAGGAAAAAAAGGCAATATAGAAACACAAAATGGAAATATATAAGGACTAGGAATCTTACAAGTTTGTAAGCTCACATATTTGCCGGATAACCTACAATTTCAACTGTGCCAGTTCTGGTGCTTGGTGTGAAGTCAATTGCCTCCTTCAATGCCAAGGAAAGAAATTACCCCAGGACACAGTGGTTGGAACAAAGCAGGTTGTTCACCATCCTTTGCAGCATGGAGCACCAGCCACCATCCCCCTAGTTCACCTTCTTCAGGTCATGTCTCATGTAGGTGGGCTCCTTCTGCCCTGCTCCCATCTCACCTCTCCACACCTCCCTCATCTGCCTGCAAAGAGATTTTTCTCTTTTTATGTTGTTTTTTATGTCAATAAAAATAGGTTTAAATTTGTTTTGACCTGTATCAGCTAAGATTTTTTTCATTCTAAGAGGCTTACACTGTCAATATAAAACAGTGTCAGAGCCTAGACATAAGAATCCATCTGGTTGTGCCAAAATGTCATATGTCCTTGCAAGCCCTACCTCCACAAATTGGAAAAGTTGTTGAAGCATTCCCTCAGTTAAGGCAAGAGCTACCATGAATGTCAGGAATTAATTTCTTGCACTCCAATGCCAGAAGAGGAGGACCTTTAATTCAGACTGCAGTTTCACTCTGCAGTGTGTTATAAATACCTCTTCTTAAATCCAGGAGAAATATCAGTACCCACCTGACAATTTCTGCACATAGAAAGATCTGAAACCTCATTTCTGATTTTAATAAAATGGAATACAAGTGTAACCAGTTTGAAAAGATTTCTCTGGTGTTCTCTCTCAGCCCTGAACCCTCATTTATCTCCTCTCACACAACAGCTAAGAGGTGATTCTAGGAAATGGTACCTCACTAGGACTTTTTGAAATTATTATGAGGTTTATGAAAATGAATTATTTTATGCAAGGCAAACAAGAAAGATGAAATGTTTTAAAGAGCATCTTCATTTCTCTTTAGAAAACCTGAAAATTCCTGTGAAACTCTGGCTGGAGTGTCAGCAGACTGGCAGAGCTCAGTGACCGTGCAGCCTATTTCATCGCAGTCCTGTCTGAATTGCTAAATTTTATTTACATGCTAGAGCAGGCTAATACTTAGGATGCACGGTTTCAAGAGGAGAATATGTGAAAAGGTTTGCTTTAAGTATTGCCTGGCATGTTTTAACAAGAAGTTGAATCTTTTATGTAATTCCAACAGAAAGAAATGAGAATCCAGGGAGCTATTCTGTAGTGCTTCCATCAGATTAGCCTTCTGCGGTCAAGAAATTGTTTATGAAACAGCTTGACTTTGTATAATTGTTTTCACACTTTTAAAGTAAAAAGTGGGCTCTCTATTGGTTTTCTTCTTGATATTCAAAAAGATTCTTTAGTGTATCCAGTCCAGGGACCTTTGCTGAACTTGACTCCCTAAACTGTATGCCTCTAACAGTAATCTAATTGTTATAAAACTGGATGTTTTTTTACTTTAAAAAACTTTTACTTTACTTTTTACTAAAACCTTATATGTACTGCAGTGACTCGAAATGGCTTTGTCCTCAAGAGCCTTGGAAGACTGTGTTTCACCACTTAAAGTTTCTGGCTAGTTGGTTTAAACAGCACACACTGCTATCCTCAAATGAACAGAATCAATTTGTCCTTACTTTCAAACTGATATGAATGGACGGGCTGTTTCAAACAGAATTCTTGCTGTTTCTCCTGTGTCCCTACAGAGAAACTCCAAAGTTGCCCTTACACTGCATGTAGTCCATTGTTTTACTGATGTGGGGAGTAATGCAAGGAAAATGGAAAAAAACTGAGTTTTCAAAATTGGTAGTGCAAATTATCTAGTTTGTGCTTCACCTCGATTCTGTCCCACTTGCATTTTTAACATTCAAACAGGATGGTGACTGAAATACAGGTTTTACATGAGGTCTGATTGCCAGTGCTGTTACTATGTCTGGAACTTCAGGCAAGACCTTACCTCACATTGTAATCTGGTTTTGTATTTGGGTCAACAGTGTTTTTTTAGTGTCATGCCATTTAATGGCATTAAATACATGCTTTTTGCATTAATTAATTTATTGATTACAGGTAGGTTTAGTTGTTTGGAGAAGATATTACATTCTTCAGAAAAGGGGATGTATGTATTTTGTGTATGTAGAAATGAGCATAGAGAGGGGAGAGTATTAATCCCATTTTGCTGCCACCACTAGTAATAACATCTTAATGACTGTCATAAAGTCATCAAACTCCCTCTGAAACAGGTTGGATATTTTGTTGTCACTGTCTTTACTGGGAGCAATTTCCAGTAACTGGAAAAGCTGGATGGACAGTTGGATCCAGAAAGTGAGGCTTAATAGGACCTACACTGCCTGTAGACTAGTAACAAGTGGAGTAATGCAGGGGTCTGTGCTGAGCCCCATCCCTTTTAAAATCTTTATTAGTGACCTGGAGAAGATGACAGACAGTCCTGGTCTCAAGTTTGCAGATGGTGCTAGATTGCAGGGACACAGCGTTGGGTCAGGGCTGCCATCCAGAGGGACCTAGCCAGGCTGGAGGGACCAGGAACCTCGTCAAGGACACATGCCAAGGGCTGTCCCTAGACAGGAAGCACCAGTGGACACAGGCTGGGCAGAAGGGGACCAGAGGATCTTTGCAAATACAAGCTGAGCATGAGCCAGGGCTGACCAGCAGTGTGCTGGGCAACCCAGTACAGAAAAGGCATGGGGTAACTGGAGCAAGTTCATCAGAAGCCCCCCAAAGCTGGCTGAGAGTCAGAGTACTTGCTGTGTGAGGGGAAGGTGAGGGATCAAGTCTTGCTCAGCTAGGAGAGGTGATGGCTTCAGGGGAGGCCTAACAGCAGCCTGCCAGCTCCTGCAAGGGGGTTATCAAGAGGACAGATCCATCCGCTTCATAGCGGAGCATTATAGGAGGGTGAGGGGCAACAGATGTAAATTGGAATCAGAAAAGAGAGAGGACAGCAGGACAAACTTTTTTACTCTGGGGACAGTCAAGAACTGGAGTTGGTTGCCTAGAGAGGTTATACAGTTTCCATCCTTGGAGAATTTTAAGGCCTGACTGCTTAAAGCCCTGAGCAACCTGGTCTGACCTCAGAGCAGACCCGGGAGCTTGGGCTAGATGTCCTGCCACAAGGCCTTTTAACTTGAATTATCTGCAATTCTTTATATGAATATTACAAAAGTATCTTGAACTTCCAGCTAAGTTTATTTGTGATCTATTTGTGTCCTTGAGTTCTTTTCCTTCTCAGGCTTGTTCTTTACCTTAAAAAAATAAATAAATAAAAATTATTCTGCAATGTATTAACAGACAACAGTAACATTCACTCTCAACTTCTGTTAACCAGAACAGACACTCTCTTCTAATTTCCTCATGTGAAACACACTCCCTACTCCTATTTCATCTTAATAACCCCTCTCTGCACCTGCCCTGATTTGATTTAATCTATCTTGTATGTAGGTGATCACAGCACTGCGGTGCTGCACAAATCCAAATATAAGGTCAACATAGAAATGTTTCTATCCTGCGCTTGGCACTCTTGCTACTGAAAACACTCTGCAGCACAACACAGCCATAGGTTTAATCTTTTTTTTCCACAGCTGCACCCTGCCCATGTTAATCCCCTCACTGTTTATAATTTCGTGATCTTGCTCTGTATATACAGAAATAAATAAATGCAGACAGATGTAAAATTATTGCGCCATAGAAATTATTAATGTTGACAAATGCTACGATTAAAAAGGCTTTTCTGATATTTGCCCTAAACAATTCTCTCACTACTCACTTTCATTACTCTTAATTGGACCACTTTTTTTCTGTCAGAAGTTGTAGAAGTGTTCTACACTCATGTGTCTTTCAAATTTTGGTGCACAGAAATCTTATCCTCTTTTAAATTACATCTATTGATCTTTTCCAGGGAGTCATTTTTTTTTCAGCATCTTAATTATTTTGAATGAAAAAGATATCTTTACAACAAAATACTTTCATATGGTTCTCATTTTTGGTTTTGGGACCACTGAAATATTCTTTACATACCGCAGATCACCAATTACTAAAAGGTACCTAAAAGGACATGATGATTTAAGCATATTGATCACAGAATGCCTTATTCTACTTGTATTGAAAGTGCTTTGGAGATAGTAGTTCTAAATCCAGCTTGGTCATGTGGAACTGTGGTCCTTCTGGGAAAGAAGGTTTTATTTCAGTAGTAATTAAGAACAAGAAATTCCCAGCGATACAGCAGGTTTCTCCAGTTGTAGTTTCTCTCATCCTGCTTCTTCACCAATTTCCTCCTTTGGGAAATTATTTAAAGCTAATCTGGAAGTGAATTCTCATAGTTTCTCAACGAGATTGTCAGTCGTATGTAGGTAATTTGCCATGCAAGAGATAAATTGGCTTTTTTTGAGATTAAATTTTGTTGGTCATGGCTTATGTACTGCTTTTCACATTAATTGTTTAAAGAGCACAAAGGCATCTGTAGATGTAGTAAATGTAAACTTGAGCTTGTGAGACTGTACCACAGAACGCTGGGCCCATGTAGAGTCCATTGCCGAAATTTTTATTAATATATGAGGAGCTCTTAGCTCCAAGGCTTAAATCATTTCAATTACCCTTCCAAATGTAGTTGCAGAAGCCTCCTGTGTCTGGTCTTGGCACAGGACCATCTTATAAAAGGAAGGCCTGCAACGATTCCAGCACCATCCTCTCAATCCCTGAGAGGGAATTTTCCAGCCACAGCACTCCAGTTACTGCACAAAATAACCAGAACTTTTCAGCTATTGGTTACAACTTATTTTGAGACAGAAAAATATTGAACTGTGTACTGAGTGCAGATGTCCAGGTGGGGGAAGTGGGGTGGGAGCTGCAGGGGTGGCCTCTGTGAGGAGAGGTTGGGACTCCCCCATCGCAGGAGAGATCCTGGTGGGGCAGGTGTTTCCCTGTGGGCCCTGGAGTGACCACGGTGGAGCAGGTATATCGTGCAGCCCATGGAGAGGTCAGTACTGGAGCGGATATCCACACTGCAGCCCCCGGGGGACCCCACACCAGAGCAGGTTGACACATCCCAAAAGAACCGTGTCCCATGGAGAGCCCATGTGGAAGCAGATTTATCCTGAAGGACTGCAGCCTGTGGGAAGGCTCCAGGCTGGACCAGGGAAAAGTGTGAGGAGGAAGGAGTGGCAGAGAGGAGCTCTTATGGACTGGCCAGGGCCTTTCATCTCCCTGTGCTGTTTGTGGGGGAGGTAGAGGAGTAGGGAGTGAAGGGGTGAAGCTGACCCTGGGAAGAAGGGGTGGGAGGGTGGGCAGAAGGAAGATGTTTTAGGTTTTGTCTTTGTTTCTTACCATGCAACTCTATTTTAATTGGCAAGAAATTAAATTAGTTTTCCCCTATTGCCTCTTTTTTCCTCATGACAGTAATTTGTAAGTGATGCCCTTGTCTTTGTCTCAACGCTCAAATTTTTTCACCTTATTTCTCCCCCTGTTCTGTTGAAGAGGGAGACAGAGCAGCTGGGTGGGCATCGGACAGCCAGCCAAGGTCAGTTCACCACAAAATATTTGAGCAAGCTAGAGCTCTTAGAGTCGTTTCAACCCTACTTTTTCATCTTGATCTTCAACACAGTTATTAAGTTGGAAATTATTTCCATTTCCATTTGAATAAATTATATTGCCATGAGACAAAAATAGAACAGCAAACTTCACAGCATTGATTAGCTATCATGATAAAGATGAATATTGGCTCATTTTTAATGATGATTCAGTACCTGGCAAAACTAAGGCTTTGTGTTATTTCTATTTCAGTTTGCACTAGGATTTATTGCTATTCCAAAAGTTGTAATGTAATTTCTTCTTTTAAAAAAAATAAAAATGGGGAAGTCAATGTCCTATGGTTAGAATGGTACTAGAAATTCACAGGCTGCTCAATTCAGCACCACTGCTGGGAAGATAATGTCATTTCCACGCACAGGCACAGCACCAAGCACTCTGCAGATCTCAGGGACTCAAAAGAAAGTGCACAACTCTTCCCCTGCCTGTGTCATACTTGTGTCTGACATCTTGCACATCCATGTGGGAGAGCTAAAAGAAGAGCTGGCATCTTCCCTTCTGTTTTGTAGAACATGCAATGGACTTCTAACTAAAGGCAAGGGACTTGCTTTCATGCACCTGAACTGAGCTACAAACAACAAAATAAGACAGATAAAGAAGAATACTTGACTTGTGTCAACATTCTTTATCTTTTTGGAAGAAGGTTGTTCAGTTTAATCTTCATGAAAGTGGGAAAAATAACAGTAGTGGATTAAAGCCAGAATTTAAGAAAATACAATTATGTTCTTTTAATTAAAAATTAGATTCCTCATCATTCAAATACCTAAGAGTTAAACTGTATTGTAAACACCTCAGGTACAAATTGACAAAAGATCTAATAAACCAGACTATATAAAAGGCAAGAGACATTATTTTCCAGAAAAATGTATTTGTGTTCTAGCTGATCATATAAAAAGCATTCAATTTTTAAAAAATGTGTATAGTTTTTCAAGTGTTAACGGTTTTATCATCCATTGTAACTACATTCCAATGTCCTGTAACATCAGGGCACATTATCCTTATCTGTGTAGCACAGTGAGCTTAATCTTTACACTGAGGTCACTCTCATCACTACTTCCCCAGAGCTGTTTTCTTCTGATGAATCTTCCTGAGGTCTCATGCGGTTGAACAGATGTAGCAATACGTAGCCACACTGAAATCTTGGTGAGGTTAACTGTGTTGGATGAACTAAACTTCTGTTTCTAAATGCAGTCAGCGGTAACCACAATGTCCTTCCTGCTGAGGGTTCTCCTCGATTGCTCTCCTCTATGTCTGTGGCTTTATCATAATTTAACACATCCCAGTGTAGATTCACAGCCCGCCAGCGCTTAAACACTCGATAAACAGATGCACCTTCATGTACTATCAGTCCTGAAATTATGAAAAAAATAGATCAGTTTGTACAAAATGTCACCATTTTGAGAGGAAATACAGATGTAACATGGTGTAATGAATCTGGCAGTTGCCAGAGCCTATTAAATTACGTGTAACTCTGATAATTCAAATAAATTGTATATATGCAACATAACTGGTTATTCATGTGTTTAAGACTTGGGAGGCGGGAACACGTAGACAAAATAAAGTTGTTCTGAATTAAAGCCCCACCTAGCAATACTGGAATAATCTGAGAATGCCTAACTATAGTATTTAGGTTTAAATAAACCGATATAAATGAACCTTACTGGCAGATTTGTAAATTGCCTGTTTATGTTAGTTTTATCCTTGTTCATTATATCATCATGGAGATTTGTACTGGTCTAAGTAGATCTGTAAGTAAGTTAGACCTTCTGTAATGAACAGGATGGTCTTAAACTTGTTTAAGAGTGTTTTGCAGAATTCAGTACAAACAAATTTATCTGATTTCATATTGTAGTTCAACTTGGGAGCGCAGAAGATTTATGAAAACCTGAAACAGCTGCACATATAATGACTTTCCTGTCTTGCTTCAGCAGAGCAAGAAGAAATTAAATGCTATGATTGACTGTGATGAGCATAGTAAGGCTTTCTTCTTTCTCTTGAAAATTCAGTAGACAAAAGTTGAGAAATGTCTTTTTTGTTGAGACTCAGGAAATCTTTTAAAAAAGGTCCTTCAAGAAAAATAGAGAGTATCTGGAGTCTTGAACAGACCAATTGACTTATGAGCTTCCATCCAGCTAATATGTATGTTTATTGCATGCATGCAATTTATTTAATTACAAGAAACTATTCATTTTTCATATGTATGTATCTATGTAGATATATTTATACACACATTCTTTATGTGTATTCCAGATTTACTGGGGAGACACAGAGGGCTTCAGCCTTTTTATTATGATTTTGCTCTGTTCCTCAACCAGCCTGGTAGCTTATGTGATTCTGACTAATGTCACATTTCCTCTGGCTCCCTGCTTTGGGAGGAGAGCAATCTGCCTAGCTCAGCAGTCCAGTGTGTTTCTTGCCAAAAAATGTTCCCATACAGGGCCAGATCTGTAATATGATCTGCAGTGTCATGGACTATAGTTCTTTATCCCAAGAGATTGTATCACCTGTTAGTACACAACAAATTGTGAATTAAGTGTCTGGGCTCTCTTAGCATAGTTAACTGATACCAGAGAGGAAATATTCAAATAATGATGACACAAGCAGAAAGGATGATAAAAACACCAAACCTCAGATTCAAGTGCAATGATTTGCAGATAGCAATGCCTACGCTATTTTTAGCTATCAGTACACTGAAAGATGGAGAAACACAAAGATTGCTTTCATAATTACATGATAGCAAATGTAGCATCTTTGTAAAGCTTTCAAGTTGCCTGGAATATGTTGAAGCATCTGATACAGCAAAACTCCCACAACATAAGCTTAAGTAAATTCTAAATTTCTTGATAGCAGAATGTCTACTTTCATCTTCTCAGATATATGTAAAGCAACCTGTCCTAAGAATTCAGCAGCCATGTTGATACATAAATGCACCTTCAAGACTGGCTATTTTGTCTAAAAAGGGATAAATTAGTTTGAGCATGTATGAAATCCACAAACCAAATAAGCTGCTGTGACAAAGATTCCCCTCCCCCTTTTTTTTCTGTTGGATTACCTATAGAATGATAAGGGAGACGAGCCTAATTTTCTCTCTATGTGTCACTGGATCACAGCATTCTTTGGCCCAGTTTCCCTCAAGACTGTGATGAAGCAAAACTGAAGAGAACCTGTTTACCACAGTGGAAAGCTTTTTGATACCTGCCTGCACTTGACTGGATCCTGAACAACATATTTCAGAGTAGAGAAGGAAGCTGGATCATTGAGATACATGAAATGCATTTAAACAGTCAAAAGTATCCTCTCAGGATTATGACAGAAAAAGTCTTAGGACTTCTTTTTGGACACTCTTTTTTCTGTTTTTGAGCTTTCAGGATTTACTGAAATTATGTTTTCGACAGTTTTTCAACAATGGCAAGAAAGAGAACTTTTCTGCAAAATGGAAGCTGTTACTCACATATGCTCTAAAGAGCTATTGAACAAAGGATCAAATATTGCAAGGCTTGAAATAAACTTGTCAGATTTGGAGAAAAGGAGCACTTTCATAATTCCCTCCATAAAAAGCTTTATTTCCAATCTGAGAAAACAACAGATTGAAAACTAACTATGTAAAAGAGGCAAAAGGATTCCAACACATCCTTTGTCTCTTTGAAAGAGAATTTCCAGGGAACAGGGGAGCAAGGGAAGAGGAAGTTCTCAGTACCAACAGTTCAAGACCACAAACAAGAGGAAAACTCGGTAAGGTTTGAATGATGGAGATTTTTCAGTGCTGGAGAAGTTTTGATGCTCAAGCTTTAAGAAGTCAGTCACTAAAGTGAAGGTTTAAGAAAATGGCAAAGAATCTCCTGAAGAGTTCTACAGCAATGAATGAGAATATGGGAGAGAAAACAAGGATAAATCAATGAATAATACTGACTTGTTTCAAACATCAGGATTTGAACAGCAGACATAGTTGCACAGTCATAGGGGAAATAAAAATTGCTTGTTTACCTGGATGATCCCAATAGGAAGTGTTAGAATTCACAATGATTAGCTGTTCTGAAATTCTGTCCTATTAGTATCTACAATGAACAGAGTTTTGGGGTGATGGATCTGGCAAAATGTCCTAAGGCTCTAAGAAGACTCTACCTATAGGATTTCCTTCTAAGATGTAGGGATTGTAGTGGGATCCAGGATTACAAAGATATCGTAATTTTCTTTTACTGTCAAGTACTATGAAATTCTTCCACTCTACCCAAAGGATTTCTTACCCTCAGTCACAAGACCACTTGAAATTTTTCATACTGGATGTCTTTACAAACAGGCAACTCATCTTAGTTCATTAAGATTTGGTGCTATTAGGTTCCAAAGTTGTCTTATTTATTACATTGATCTTACTTATAATAATTTAGGAATGATCCTCCCAGACAAATCACAAGCTCTTACCAGGGAATAAAAGACCCTTTTCAGAAACAAATTTTGCCACTGGACAAAATGCCATCTCTTAACACTATTCTAGGGCCCACAAGCGAAACCTGTCCACTCTAAAAATAGTAATATAACTCATTCTAAAGTAGTCAGAATTAGATTTAATGTAGGAAAAAAAAATACCTTCTGAGTAGGTAGGTACTAAGTGCAGCTAGATGTGTTCACTATAAGTAACTTCAGTCTGTACATTTTTAAAACGAAGGAGTTACTTGTTACTTGCTGCTAGGCATCAAGTTTCTTGGTGGACAAGACAGAGGCTTTCAGAGGGCTATTCACACCACCCATTGGATCCATCTCTTAGTCCCTCGCCATAGTACTATTGGCACCACCCATGTTCCTAGTGCAATGTTACAATTGATTTTCACGCTCTAAAGGAGCACTGTTGTTCTGGGCCTGCAAGTGGGCTGTTATTATTTGTGAGAGATTTTGTTCATGTTAGAACTATTTGCGACTAGTAGTTGTGATTGTACTCCAATGTAAATATATAAAATTGTATGACTTCACTGTTATGGGAAGTAATTGCTAGGTCCTCAGATTAGAATGGCAAAGGCTTGGTCTACCATCCTTCAGTGGCTAAATAAGTTTATGTTATTAATTTATTTCATATTACTTCATGAATTAATTTCCTTTGGTAATCCTTACATGGATGGTCTGATCCTAACACTACCACTGCAATAGCTCTGGGTTTCACAGGCAATAGTTCTACTTGATTAAAATGTTCAAGATTTGCCTCAGGAAAACCTCTTCCATAAGTAAGTTTCAAAGAGAGCGGCTTTACACGCAGCTTAGATGCAGCAATGTACAGACTAGTGACTTGTAGGGTTGAAACTAATGGTGGTAAATAAAAAGGATCCTGTTAGCAAGAATTCTGGAAAAATTTAGAGTAGAATAAGGAGAGCAATTGATATCAATAGAATACATACACTGGAATGAATTGTTATATACATATTGGCGATTGGAATATTTTTTTTTGGTGAAAAGTAAAACAAGACCAAGAATTAAAATACAAGTTACATGTAATTTAATTGAGAAGGAAGTGGATGGCATATAAATCAATAATTGGGAAAACAAATTAGTATGTGCAAGTTTTCAAAGATGTCATATAAATATGTCAGTACCTTTAGACAAACTTTATTTATCTATTTATTTAATATTTATTTATTTAAATGTTTAAAAATAGTTAAAACAAAACATTTTTTAAAAGTACAGATAATTTACACTTCAGAAATGATGAAAAATATTCACATTGTTTATGCAAAGCTGTAGGGAGGCATAACTGAAGGCAGCTGGAATAATCTTGGTAACTTAAGCACTTGTCTTGAAATAAGGGCTGCACAGGAAAACCCATAGCTCTGCATAGATTTTTCACTGAAATAAACAGAGATTCCAGTGGGAGTATAGCTATTCACTAACTCCAAATCCTGTTGAAAACTAAGAGAATGCCATGGATGACTAAACACAAATGAGACCAGAGGAGATACTAAGTGAGAACTGTGGGTGGCTGTAAGCCTTACAAGCTTTATGATACAAGAGATTATATATATGTAATATGCAATGGTAAAATCATACGTTAATGCCTTTGGGAAGTCATCAACATAATGGACAGTGTTGGGGCTTTTAAAAATCATTAATGAGTAATAATTACATCCACATATTAGAGTACTTTATTAAAATGTTTTAAATTAAAACTATCCATCTAAAATCCCTCACTTCATCATGAAAGAAAAAGAGAAAACTGAATAAAGCTGAATACGCTAATGTATATTTTCAAGAGTTAAAAGAACTCCTGCTCTTAGAAGCTTACAGAAGGCAGATTACTTGCAATTATATGTAGAATAAGTGTGCTGAATGAATCTGGCTCATCAGAATGCTGCAATTACTAAAACTCCTTTATACAGCTTCCTGAACTTGCAGATAGTTTAGTAAGCTGTTAAGTCGTATCTGTGCTGAACTCTATAATTACAAAACATCATCCAAATACATTTACTTATAGTTAGTTTGACATCATTTTTTCCATGTATTAGGGTTATACAAATACGCATTTATGGAATTACAGGAAAGTGAATTTATCTGGTGGGTGAAGACAGCTGAATGTTCACTTTGCTCATGCATGGTGGCAGTGAGGGGCAGCCATGTGAGGTACAGCTTAGCTCAGTAGTGTCCAGTCTAGAGGTGGCTCGAGCCTACAATCTAGGAGGCAGCTACATAATTGCATGTACCAATCTACTGAAGGTCTGCCTTACAATATTTCATTACTACAGATAAAGACACTAAAATTTCTGACTGCTAACAGACATTCTAAACTGGTTTTGAGATGAATTTGGTTTAGGTGTTTTGTCACACAAATAGCAATAACTGGTTATTCCAACTAGTTTATGCACACCAAAGTAAATTTTTTACAATTGTAATCTTTGTGAAAAAAACAGAATTCATGTAAATGAAAAGTTTAGAATGCCTGAAGCACGTTTTGTCTTCCCTTAGTGTTTTTCTAAACAGGAGCAAAAACATCAATGTTAAGTGTTAAACCAAAAAAAAAAAAAGTTATATTCAGGACTCAGCATGTAAAAGGGCATGTAGCTGAGCCCCTTTTTTCATTTAAAAGCTGAGCACTCGTCCAGAGTATTAAAAACTTAGATTCAGTTCATTTTTGTGTCTGAGAAGATTTGGGTTCACAGAAGAAGCCTGTGTTGTAAAATATTCCAGAGTGGGCTTCTCCTAGAAAAATTACAAAATAAACAGAACTGTGGATCCACATGAAATATACTCTCTCAGTAATGGAATGGCTTCAATAAAAGATGAGATGGCTTTATGGTTGGAGCACAAACATTGATATTAGGAATTACTCTGTTTCTTTGCACTTGACTGAGCAGAATTCAGCACTGTCCTTCTGAATTCCCATATATGAGATTAGGATAAAACCAACATTTATCACTCAGAAATCTCAAAGAAAACATCAGATAGCATTTGACTTCTCTATTTTCTAGGAATTGCAATTCTAAGAATGTGGTTTAATGTTTACTGCAATTACGATTTTATTTTATTTTATTTTATTTTATTTTATTTTATTTTATTTTATTATCTTTTTTCAAATGATCATAGTTATTCTATCAATTCAAGGTTGTTTTATCAAATACCACAGGGATTTCCATAAAATATTGCTGGGTCAAAACTGGTCAAAATAGCTTTGCAGTAAATTGCATTTTCTGTTATAAGATTTCAGCTAGAGTTAAATAACTTGAGACTTTTCAATATGCTTTTTTTTCCCTGTGTCACCTACTCAAGATAACATGTAAAAGATCTTACAAAAAAATCAAAATCTCCTCTCCAGCCAGGACAGTAAGTTATTATAGTTAGCACTAGCAGAGTGTTTTGTGACAGTTTATGATGTACAAAGCGCTCATGCCTGTCTTCTCTGTTCTTTTCTGTGACTCTAGCACAGTGACCTATATATGTCTGTACAACTTAATTTTGGGTATATAGTTTGATGATATCCTCAAGGGTTTCTTCTGTGCTTCATGATGGCACAATCTAACATAAAGTAGCATCAGTAGAAGACTTGACTAATTATTTTAATAATGTCTTCATAATTTTCATCTACTTAACTTCCTAAACTTTGCTGTCTATTTTTTCAATAAATTGAAACTGATCCTGTTCTCACCACTGGATCATGGGTAGACACTTTGATGAGTCTGAGAGTAGTTTCTTTGGTTCTTTTACTTTGAAGTATTTGTATCACTGTAAAAAGCACTGTTTGCCAAAAGCACCAGTTGAGAATAAATCTGCAAACAACTGGAGTGGTCGATTAGAGTGACCAATTAGAAAAATAGATATAGTCACAGTCTTAAACCATAGTCTGTGCTGTTTAAAGATTTTGAGCTTACCTATGCATACTAGATCCATAAAACCATACATTCCATAGCAGATTTGAAAAAGGATGTCCTTTCTTTGCCATACTGCATAAGGGCTGAAGGCTGACCATAGAAGCCAAGTCACACTTGCTACTAAGAACAGAGATCCTAGGATTACAGCAACCATCTGCACTTTCTCAACCAGTGTTATAGTAATGCTTTGCCACTAAAAGAGAAACAAAGTTGTATAAGACAAAAATGTTATTTTCTGTGATTGTACATTCAACTTCATTTTTTTTCCTGAAATCAGAAATTATTTTAATATTTATACATATCTTCATAGATATTTACCAATATCCTCAATACTGACATTTAATATAATTTTACCTATTTTAGTTAAAGTGAAACTAAAAGTTGCTTCCCCATCCCCTCCAGCATCACTGTCATCACCATCTGCCTGTGAACTTCAGAAGAGTTAATGATTTTATTTCTGCTTTGAATACATTGGCAAAAAAACCCAATAAAAATTAGTCTTAGGAATGGAACTCAGCCTTTCATGTTTGCAGGCTATTGAAGGGAATAAAAAAAATGCTGGAAGACAATCTTAAGTATGTTTTGTATTAGTGTAACAAGTTGAAAGTGATAACTTTTCTTTTCATTCCCCCCTACAAGTCTAAAAGACGTTTTCCAGTTTCCTGCTGCGCATCAAAGAAGCTCCTAGCTATCTCCAGACACACCAAGGGAGTTGGGTTAACCAGTATTAACATTACAAGGAGACACTTGCAGCCTAGTGTGGAAGCAAACTGAAGACTCAGAAGCCCTCAATACAGGCAGCATGAACATTTCAGTACACCTCAATTACATCTGCCTTTCCAGGGAAGGATGCATCCTCTGCATGAAGCATGACTCAAATTTATGGTGTGACAAGATTTAAATGTAAAAGAGTAAAGTAAAACACATAATTCTGGAGTATCCTTACATATATGATCCTTCTTGGCCATAATGGTCTAAATTAGCTTGGCATACTCCCTGCTGTAGCCCTATCATTTACTCCAAAGTTATGTAGACTTTGCATACTGCCATCTTTCCTCTTCCTAACTTTGAACATATCTGACCCCTTGTACAGATGCAATGGGGAGAAAAAGCTACTGAAGTAAGGGCTCTGTTACCACTTTTGCTATTAGGCAGTAATTTTTCCTTTTTACTGTCACTTTATGAAATCTTTCTCTTTTTAATAGCAGTGGGGTACCCATTACTGTATGACTGTAGGATGCTAAAGTAATCCAGGTGGCAAGGGGCTGTGGGAGGTCTCTAGTTCAACATCCCATTCAAAGCAGGGTCAGTGATGAGATCAGACCAGGTTGTGCAGGGCTTTATTCAGAAACACCTGGAAAACCTCCAAGCATGGATACTGTTCAGCCTCTCTGGGTAACCTGTTCCACTTCTGTCTGTCATCAGGTTGAAAAATGTTTTTCTTATATCCAGGCTGATCCTCTTTAGTTCCAAATTATACCTTCTTCCTCCCACCAAGTACCACTGTGAAGAGCCTGAGTGAGCAATGAGCTCCTCTGCCCCTTTCTTCTCTTTCAGCTTTTTCCATTAACTTTTCTACTGCTGCCTGCCTAATTTGCACATCTGGTACTGTATGCCTTCTCCTGTTGCATCTTCTGAATATAATAGTGTGAAAAGATGGCCATATAACAATTTTTAAATTGTCTATCTTGAAACACTATCCTTTTATAATGAATAGGCTGCCCAGAGATGTGGAGTTTCTTTCACTGGAGACATTCAAAACCCGCCTGGACACATTCCTGTGTGATGTGCTCTAGGTGATCCTGCTCTGGCAGGGGGGTTGGACTAGATGATCTTTCGAGGTCCCTTCAAACACCTAAGATTCTGTGATTCTGTGATTCTGTGAACTTTTTTAACTCATACCAGCTATTTTTTTGAACTTCAGGTTTTGGAATGGGGTATTCATATTAAATTAAAGCAACTATGACTTCTCATTTCCTTTGTTAGGATATTTCGTAAGGTCAAGGAAGGTCATTAGTAAGTGATGCATGACAGAATGGTGTGAGCTTCTCATGACAGATATTACTTGCATACAGATTTCAATCTCAGGACTGAAATTCATAGAATTCTCTACAGACTCTACAGGGATATGTCCAACAAAATTATTTTTTATTCTCAGCTGGAACAACATAGTGTGACTTGGCAGAAAACTGTAAACATTCTATTGATTATATATCTCTTTCTATCTTCTTTCACTATCAGTGTGAGACAGACCTGTAATAAATTTGTTTGGAATGCCTGAAATCAAAATAAATTTACATGAAGTAATGCTTTAACTGTCACAAAATATTAAAATGTCAAGTTCATGTAAGAAGCTGGCAATAAACTGAAAAAACTGTTTTATCACTGAAATAAACAGCAGATCTTTCATAGTGCAATTTCAGCAGTGCAGAAGTTCCTAAAATCACTTCATTTTTTTAATTAATTTTTTTACATTCTAAATTGAATTATCTCATTATTAGTGTGTCATAACTTAAATCCATTCTTTCCATAAAAGTGTTTCTCATTTTCTTCATATAACTGGTCTCACAACTCTTAATGGCTTATGACCATGTATTTTATTATAACTTCCTAATATGTTTTTGTCATTTGCTGTCTATACATTCCATAATATTTAACGGTTCTTTTAGCTAAGGATTTTGCCAAGTTAGAAAAGATCTATACAGCCTTTTAGTGTTAGCTTCTGTAAAGTATATGACCCTAAAAAATGAGTATTTTGAGAAAATTACAATTTTTGCTTAAAAACTAGAAATTGAAAGAAAACTATTTTGTATCTAATTGTAATGATACTGTAATTTTTCAAATACACTCATTTTACAATTTCATTTCAATTTCTGTGAAATAGGACCATATTTCTTCCTATCATATCTGCCCATAAAATGACTGTATTTTACTTTAATACAAAATTATAATTATATCTTACTTTGAAAACAGTGCCCTCATAAATAAAATGGATGCTTCTGATTTTAATGAAATACTGTCTGTTCCTTAAAAACTTCCTACAGTTCTATTTATACTGACACTTCATTATGTTTGGCTCTTTTAATCTTTTATTTACCACTGATCTTCCTGTCATGAATCATTCGGGAGTCTACTACATTAACAGTGCACTATAGTTCTAATGCTGACCCCAGAAACATTATCCTCTTTTCTGCTAAGGGCTCTGTCAATCAGAAATATTGCATAATTCCTTTTTTTTTTTTTTCTTCCAGAAGTTGAAAGAAACACATTGCTTTGATACACTGATTGTTAATACAGTTATATGCATGTCCTCACTAACATACAGTTGGATATAACATTCAAAGATCTGTGATCTTTGAGATAAATCTATATTAAATTTGACTATTTAAAATGGTATCTTGTAAATGCCATTGATTCTTATTTGGGAGAAAAGTGATCTGAGAAGTACTGACTGAGACTGTGCTTATACTTAAAATACATTATATGAAAAATACATTTAATGAAACTACAGGTTTTCCAAGATGCTTAATAAATAACATGAAGTTTCCTTATGGCTCCCCAAATGCATATCTACTTCAGCTGTCCCAGTTTTTAATCCTCCAAAACTCTTCAAACAAAAGAGCTGTTGGGGCTTATCCTACCCTATTCTCTCAGAAACAAGCTTGTTGTGGACGTGGCTGACTGGGATGTCTCATTCCCTCTAGTCATTCTGGAAGCATGTTTTATATAAAAATAAAAATAGCTGGCAGTGGCCTATTATAACCTAGTTAACCTGAAGATGTATCAATGACTTCAAGTTATATGACTTTAGTTACATTGCTCTAATTAGGGATTTTGTACATTGATCCAGACTTCTGCGCACTCGGAAATCCAAGATGCATCCACTGTAGGTGTAAATGTTCTACTCAGTCATGTACATGATGTAGTCAACACATCCAGGAACTATCAACCAAATTGCTTGTGTGGTGCACAGGTGGACAGAATCTCTCCAGTAAATGCTATTCTTTCAGAATGCCCCAAGGAAAATGTTGGTACTGCCTTCCAAGCAGACTGAGAAGTTACATACAAGCCGAACTATCTGGATTTGTGAGCTCTCTGATACATAAAAAGATCTTTAATGAAATTATAGGTTTTCTTACATCCTTAATAAATAATATATCTTCACATTCTATTACATTCACCTCTCAAAATCGTACTCTTTATTAAGCAGAGCAGTTTAACATTTTATGATTTTTTAAATTATGTTAGAATCAAGATCTGAAACCACAAGTAGAGCTGTGATGAAAACTGTATTAAAACTTACATTATTTTTTTTCTCTGAGAAATTGTTACTAGTTATCTTTTGCTCCCAGACTAAAAAATAGAAGGAATGAGACAACAGTGCAGGACTGTGTGACAACTTTCACTCTTAGAGTCAGGAAGTGGGTATTTAGTTTTAAAAGCACATGAAGGTGAACTCCCTCTCCACTTAGAGACATTCAGAGTTTCTGGGAACATCAACTCCTGTTGATTAAAAAAAGGATATTAATCCAGTGTATTAATCCTCCTGTCTTTTGAAACAAGGATTGTAACTTTATCCAGTCCTATAAAGATAGGCTGGCCTAAACTATTCCTACTCTAAAGTACGAACTCTAACTGTTGCAGCTTTATTGGAAATACTGAGTTTCATTGCAACCTGGCTGTACTCTTGAGAGCATTTGAAAATTAAATATGAATGAAGGAAGGAATTTAAATCCTGACATGGTTGTTGCATTCTCTGCAACTTAAAGATGATCTGTAAAATTAAACTGAAGACTTTGCTCAAGCATCAATTGTCATGTTATGGATAGGTCCACATTCCTGCAAGAACACTGAGAAAAAAAAATGTTTATTCTAGTAATTCAAAGTAAGTAAGTCTCAGCAAGATTATAAATCAGTTGTGTGAAGGAGGTATAAACAATTTTCTTGCTGTCTAGTCACTTAGGAGGGTTAACCATGTTTTGCCTATATAACTCTGTACTTCTCTTTGGACACAAACCTACGGTATCAAAAAGGGTTTTGGAGTTGCTTTTCTCTTCTCTCCTGGAACTGTTTGTAAATTTTAGCTGAAACTGTTGAATATTTAAAAAAAAAAAAAAATAAAAAAAAATGCTGAGAGTGCGGCTAGGATTGTGCAGCTCATTATGTTACTTAAGCACTCACCAAAGATGTGTAAAAAATTGCTCAGGATGGAGAGGCAGAACAAGCATCTTCCACAAAAATGCCCTGGCCACCAATCAGTATATAGAGGGATCATCTGTTCTTGATAATTTTTGTTTATGTCTTCTAGTTTATCTTATTAAAAATACTCGAGTATTAATTCCAGCTCATTTACTGAAACTCACATTTAATCTGCTAGCTGGACTTTCCGAAAGTGCTGGCTACTCTTTTTCTGTCTTTTACCTCTATGAATAATTTACTAAATTTTACAACTCATACATGAGGAAACACAGAGGGTTTATCTGAGAATATCCTACATCCTAATGGTTGGTGCATTCCCTTGTGAGAAACCTTGACTCAAACCCATTGCTCACCTGAGTTAAAGCAACTTCCACCTCTAAATATACTATTTTAATAACTGAGAATTGCATGGTATTCAGGATATTCAATAGTAGAACTCCTTCCAAGTAATTTATTGGAACACATCCAGTTAGAATCATAGAATCATAGAATCCTAGGGGTTGGAAGGGACCTCGAAAGATCATCTAGTCCAACCCCCAAACAATATTGTTTCCAAACAATACATAGATGCTCACAGAACCAAAGAGAAAGCAAATTAAATTGATTCCTCTATTCACATCACCTCTACAGGGATGAGCAGGGAGATGATTTTAGTATGGTACAAAGCATCAGGATCTATTTCTGACACTGGCCTATTTTAGTGGGTCCTGGATGCTGAAAAAGAGGCCATGGAATGGGCTTTTCTGGAAAAGAACCATATAAATCATGTGAAGGTGGAAGAAATGCCATATAATTGGAATTTCATAGTTCAGAGTTCCGAGTTTACTGAAAGAAGACTGAAAGAGGACTCTTCTACAACATTTAGGTACTGTAAAAGCTGTAGAAAATGCTGAGTACTAACCTGTTTTTCTAATCCAGGCACAACAAAAAATGATGGTTAGGTGATGGATCCAAACAATGTGGATGTACAAACAAATTTGAGTGGATAAATACAGTTAAGGAGCTGTAAAGTATCAATTATCAACATTTTATTTAAAGTACACAGCATTTGCTGCTTTCCACTATCTGCTTCTAGGCAGTCTATGAATCCAAAGACATGAAATCAAGGAGTGCACCACCATTTATTGTCACTGGATTCCCCTGCATCCTGCAGTAACATTATTCACAGCTGAGAATCAGGGACTTCACAATAGATCTGGCAAAAAACAGCTCTGTATTCTTGGTGAGGTGCCGGCTCTGAAGTGCCTTCACTGACCAGTCTTCTTCCTGTTGCTACATGGTAGGTAATGTTGTGTTTCAGCACTGAAGGGTACAACCTCACCAGAAAACAAATTAGTACAAATATTGGCCTCTAGTCTTCTTGGTCAGGAACAAAGACTGATTCACAGAATGGGATCAGAATTTCCATGTGAAAAATCTGGAATATGCCAAACATGAGGGAAGAGACAATCCTGATTTCACCTGTTTCTTTGTAATATACAAACCAAAGTAAACTTCAGATTTTGAGGGCGACATAAAGACTAAAAATACTCAGTCTTGCATTCAGAGGTAAAAGTGTTGCCTTGTCTAACCCCTAGGCAAGTTTATGTGTATCTTGGGTGAAGGTTAAAAGGCAGGATGGTAAGTATAACAAGGTATTATCTATCTATCAAGTAATCATGAAGAAGACAATCCTAGGTTCTGGCTTGTACAATATCTGGCAGAGCCTGCTCTGAAAGTCAATTAGAATGTAATTTATTAGATTAGCAAATTAATTAGGTTGATTCTGTAATCAATTAAATTAGCAATAAATCTTCACTTGAAGACAATTTAGTTACAATTATAAAATTTTAGACTGTGCAAATGAATAAATATTATACTGCTTGGAAATTTTGGATAATGGAAGAATTAAATTATTCATTTATTATAATAATTTTATATGCTACATATTATGTATAATAATTTTAAAACTCTATACAAAAAGATACACAATATATTTATACAAATATAATGTACGTGTACTGTAATGTTTATAGTCATTTTAAATTATTATGTAATTAATTAAAAAATCTAATTAACAGCAAAATTTAAAATGTCAGTTGCTTTAATATTTTCAATTACTGCCACATAATCACAACTACAAACTGGTAGGTACTGCTATTTGAATCAGTGATCAAATTTTTTCTAATAGTTTGAGATAGCCATGGTTTGAGCACCCAGTTACTCTTAAGGCTCCATTTTTAAGATCTGAAAATATCTAAGATGACAGTGAGGTGGACTGAGAACTGGCTGTGTGACAGAACCCAGAGGGTTGTGATTAATGGAGCAAGGTAGAGCTGGAGGCTTGTAATCAGTGGTGTCCCCCAGGGGCCAATACTTGGTCTGGTCTTGTTCAATATAGTCATCATCAACTACCTGGATGAGGTGACAGAGTGTAACCTCAGCAAGTCTGCTGATGATACAAAATTGGGAAGGGTGGCTGACTCTCCAGAGGGCTGTGCTGCCATCCAGAGTGACCTGGACAGGCTGGAGAGCTGGGCAGAGAGGAACCTAATGAGGTTCAACAAGGGCAAGTGTAGGGTCCTGCACCTGGGGAGAAAGAATGCCATGTACCAATACAGGTTAGGGGTGGACCTGCTGGAAAGCAGTTCTGAGGAGAAAGATCTGGAAGTTCTGGTTTACAGTACATTATCCATGAGCCAGCAGAGTGCCTTTGTTGCCAAGAAGGCCAGTGGAATCCTGGGGTGCATAAGGAAGAGTGTGGCCAGTAGGTCAAGACAGGTCATTCTGCCGCTCTACTCTGCCCTGGTGAGGCCTCAGCTGGAATCCTGCATCCAGTTCTGGGCTTCCCAGCTCAAGAGAGGCAGCGAACTACTAGAGAGAGTCCAGTGGAGGGCAACAGAGATGACTGGGGGATTGGAACATCTCTCTTGTGAGGAAAAGCTGAGAGAGCTGGGACTCTAGTCTGAAGAAGAAAAGGCTGAAGGGAGACCCTCTTAATGCCTATAAGTATCTGAAGGGTGAGTGAAGGGAGGATGGAGCCAGACTCTTTTCAGTAGTTCCCAGTGACAGGATGAGGGGCAACAGGCACAAGCTGAAACACAGGAAGTTCCATTTAAATATAAGGAAAAACTTCTTTACTATGAGAGTGACAGAGCACTGGAACAGACTGCTTGGGAGGGTTGTGGAGTCTCCTTCTCTGGAGACATTCAAGACCTGCCTGGATACAGTCCTGAGTAATGTGCTCTAGACAATCCTGCTTTAGCAGAGGAGTTGGACTTCCAACTCTGAGAATTCCATGATCTGTGATGCATATTACTTAATTCTAGAAAGTGGCAATTTAGATACTAAGTATCATCTCTGTATTTCTCTCTAACTATATAATGAATATGTCTGAAATCCCTTGGAATAGTTACATTAAATTGCACAATATAACTGATGCTTTTGAACCCTGAAAATAACCAAATTTCTTACTACTTATATTGTGCATCAGCAGTCACAGCACTGCAAGAAGCAATCGTTGTATCAAAAACTGTAATACCTATTCCTATCATTGTATTTGAAAATCCATAAACTATAAATTGTTTTTGGCCTAACGGAGCTTGTACACAACCCATGTACCATCTCCTGCACTAGAAATACAGACATAGAACTAAAAATACCCTCCATTTCTCTCAAAAATAAGATGCACTTAAGAGAATGTAAGGGAGGTACATGCTGTCCATTCTGTCTGCATGGAAAACATGCTTCCCAAATAATCACTTGCTCTTCTGCAAATCGTTACTTTTCACGTTTATGTCTATAAACACAGTCACATTTTGCTGTCTCTGGACAAGTCCTCTTTAGATTCACTCATTTCATATGATGGAGGTATTGGTCTTCTCAGAACAGCAACTCTCAGATTGCTCTGTCCAGTCAGCACTGTTTCTGGATTCCTGACTAGTTATTAACAATATCTGAGCTCTGATGAAACTAGTTTAGGGCACTTTTGGAAAAACACCCTAGTGGTCCTACAGGATACAAGCCCTGAAACAACTTCTTACCCATTTGGAAAAATTTTTGCATATAAACTGGTACTCTTTTTGAGCTCTTGAAATGGATAGAAATGGGTATATAGATTTGTAAATGGCCCTGGTTCTGCCACTGCAGTAAAACAAAAATGTCATGATATCCAATGCTTCTCAGCAACTCAGCCTTACAAGGACAATGCCTAATGAAGAAAGCAGGGAAGGTTTCTTCATCTCAGATGGAATTCTTACTCACTCACTAGACTCTGAGAAACATCAAGACTGAGCTGAGAAAACACAAGAGGGTGCAAGACTGGTGACTGCAGACAGAGCCAGTTCAACATGCCTCAGCACTGTGAAACAGCTAGTATAAGATATAATGGCTGAAAGCACACAAAGAGATAACTGGATGAGACACCTGGTAAGGGGAGGACCTAATACTCATCTTCAAGTAGGTTTGCCCAGTCAGACCTGGCTGACTGTTAGTAAAGTATCCAGCATCCAACTCAAATAGAGAATATAGATTCTGGCTCAATACCCTAATGAACTGTATGAAAAAATCTCAGGCCAGTATTGTGATACTGAAATCATACACCTTTGCTATGGTGTAGTGAAGCAGACCATTTCTGCTGTATTGACCTTAAGTCATATAGGACTTTAAGGGAGAAGAGGAAAGGGAGGAAGAGAGGGAGGAGCGGGAGGGAGGCACCCTTTCTCCAGTCAGGGATCTGGAAATGAATGGGCAGCCTCAATGCTGAGGGAGGAAGGTAGGTACTTTTTTGTGACTACAATAACAAGCCTCAGAAACTTTCCAATAAAAGAAAAGCTTTTAGGATGTTACTTTTGAATGCCTGCTCATGGTCCACCAAAGTGAGGCAGCTCAGGATCTCAGAGTTAACATTAGCCAAGTCCTGTGGTGGAGTTCCCCAGCTAAGCAGCTGCTACTTTGGACCCACAACACCCTGCAGAGATGCTGAGTGCCACAGACAGACTGAGCAGCAGCATAGTGGCCTTCCAATTCAAATAGAATTTCTCAAAAAGTTCTTTGCTTTATTAATTAAAATAAACACTAGTGATGCAAATTAATCACCCCTTCTACCTTCTCAGATGAATTTGAGGTTGTAAATTAAGTTATTTAACTTTCTAAAGTAATTTTTTGTTTCATATCATAAAAAAATTCTACAAAAATTCTATCTGTCTCCATAAGGGGCCTACAGTAAAGATGAGGAGGGGCTCTTTTATCAGGGAGTATAATGAAAAGATGAAGGGTAACAATTTTAAACTGAAGGAGGGTAGATTCAGATTAGATATTAGGAAGAAATTTTTTAGTGTGAAGGTGGTGAGACACTGAAAGTGATTGCCTGGAGAAGCTGTGGATATTGCCTCCCTGGTTGGATGGGGTTTACAGCAACCTGGTCTAGTGGAGCTGGAACTAGATGATCTCCAAAGTCCCTTCCAACCCAAACCATTTTAAGATTATGTGATTCCATGATTCCTCTGAAGTTAATGGAATTAGGCTTCAATTACCAGAAGGGGAAATAAATAAATAAACAAACAAACAAATAAATAAATAAATAGAAATCTTCCTGCCTTCTGTCACAATACTGGAAAGCATAGTTACTGAGGAGAGTAGAGAAACATTCACAAATTTCATGTCATAACCACGAGTTCATATGGGGATGCATATGCCAGAGGCAACAATGATTCAGTACTTAGATAATGTGGCCAAATAACCAGCAAAGACAGGGAAAGACGAAAAACAAGGTGAGAGTGACACTGGGACAAAGACATGGCTTCTTATTCACACTTCAGATGCACTAATTCAGGGTCAGAGGACATAGCACTGTGGAAATGCTAAGAGATTTTTCAGTAAACAGACTTGAACCCTGTAACTCTGAAACTAAACAAGGAAGAAATAAACCTTTTGGAAGTTAACATGGGGACCTGATGCATGGGAGTTGTACAATGAAGACAAACATTCACTTGTGTCATGTGATAAACACCAAGAAATCTGAAAGTAACTTAAATAACTGAAACTATTTTCTCTTCTGCAATAGTCTAGGCTAGAAGACTGAAGTCCTTATATCCTGTAGGTATTCATTGCTGTGGCTAGGTTCACAGCAATATCATCTGCAACATCTAAAAAAGCATGAGGAAAAGGCCCAAAGGAAAGATAAGTTTCTAAAATTCCCACAGCCATAAACTCTTCCAGTCAATGCAGAGCAGATTTTGCACAAATTTCTAAACACATTCAAGTACATTTTAAATGTATCAGCTTTCAGTGGAGAAACTTTGAAATAGACATTTCCCTAGTATGACCAGCACTTTCATGTATTTTGTAGATCTTCGGCCCAAGGCTATATGAAGGAAAGGACAAAATGAAGCAGAGGATTTTTAAATCCCCAAGGTGCATTTGATGGTCTCTTTTCTTGTTCTGAGTAGTGGATGATTTGAAGATCTTTCCTTTATGTTTGACAGATATCAGAAGGCATCAGTAGTTCATCAAATTACTATTTGTTGCAAGCACCCAGAAAGCAATGAGATGATACACTATACTCTGTAAATGCTGTTTGAGGAGCAAGTGACCCTCTTTATTAAGTCTTAGGATTATTTTATGTCATCATTATACATTTAAATACAGGCAAAATGTCCTTTTTGAAAGGTGACATCAATTATCTGGAGCTTCTGATGATTCCTGCAGTCACTAAAGGAGTTTATGTGAAAAATAATGTTGCAAGTACAGGAAAAGGCTGCAAGTGTTAAGACTCCTGTAATTTATTTGTGTTATTCTGATGTGAACCAATGAGCTCTCACCAGCTGTTATGCCAACTCCTTCAAGTAATGTATGTCAGATTGCTTTCCTCCTATGCAATAGAAGCCTCGAAACTGAGATGAAGAATTTAGTCATCTAAGGAGGAACACAGTGTGCTGGGAGTAACCACAAGTTATAGTAGATTGTAAATTGCAGATAATAGCAATGAGAGATACATAAAGAATTCCGTTAAGAAGTAGACTCTGTTTGTCTGTTCTTGCCTAGTCAGGAGAGGGAGCTTCCTTAACATGAATGAAAAGAAGACGTACTGAAGTTTACTCTCATTTTATCCTGGGTGCCAATTTTATGGAATTTACCTTTTTTCAACATCCTTGTAGTGCTTGAAATAATCTTTTTCCAGTGTCAGCAGAGTACATGATATTTGCAAGTATCATCTTGATGGTAAAGTTCATGACTTTCTGAAACTACTAAGGGATTATTTTTTTAATTGTATCTGTTGTTTGGCCACAAAAGACCAGAAAAACAGAGCCTTAGCTCAGGAAATGGACTTAATCCAATAACAGAGTTTGTGTGGGTATCAATATGGATATCCCTGTACTGGGAATATGCTTGTCACAGAAATGGCAAAGTTTAATACTGCCATGGAGGGAAGACACTGCCAGAAAAATATGCAAAAATATAGAGGGGAGGGAGGGAACAAAGGGGAAAGGAAACAGTATTTGGCTAAAACTGGTATAGTCATTCTCCACCACCTTCACTGAAATGTAAATAAAAGTAGCAGGAAAAAGAAATGTGGAAATAAAGAAAATGAAAAAGAAATGTGGAAATAAAGAAAATAAGAAAGATTAAATCAAGCAAAAGCCGAAGAACAGTATGGGAAGAGAGTCAGGCAGGAAAAACTGCCAGTGCAAAGAAAGTGCTCTGACTCAGATAAGAACTTGGAAAGAACTGAGGTCAAATTGTTCTTCCACTGTTGCACTACTGGCTTGAAAGTAGGCATGGGCTGTCCTCTGCACATTGCAGAAGCAATAAGAAAGAGTCTTCAGTTTGAATTCCAAGCATCCCATTTGAATCTACATATGGGACAAAAATTTTTTAGAAGTAGGTGCAAGGCTGAAAATCTGTGTTCCCAGTTGAACAAATGTAAGAAAGAAATGTTAGCATGACTGCCAGTCATGTGGATGAAGCACTGAAGAATTCAGTTTAAACTGAACAACATTCAAAACAAGAAGCATTGAAAGGAACTTCTGAAATTAATTCAACAAAGCCAACTTTCTTTGTCAAATTTCACTTGTGGAAAAAAACTACACTGACACTTCATAGTCGACACCGCATGACTGGTAGAGAAAGCCAGGAGATTATGACAGCATTTGGGGCCCAGGGCAGGCTGCTTATATTGCCAAATAAGCATGAGCAAAGACGTCATAGACAAGGGATATAAAAGCAGTACACTATCATTTATTAAGAACTTTTCATATTAAGGCATAGAAGAAGCCTGCCAAAACAACCTGTACTTGTTTGCAGTATTTTTCACTAATCTCTGTTAATAGGAATTAAAGATCTAAATAGTAAAGACTTTGGATGTAAGACAAAATGACAAGGCTAGAAGATCAAGCTTTTGGGAAAATATCCTATCAAATGGGACAAAAAAATTGACAAAAAACTAGTAGCTCAAAGTTTCCTGAATGTAGTTGCCAAACCATAGCTATGCCTCACATTGTTTATTTACATACCTTAAGCACTTAAAATAACAGTAACTATGTAAATGTAGCAACCTTGATTCCCATTCACACCACCCTTAACTTTGGGATGCATTTTTCTGATGTAATTTGTTGTTAATATGTATTTTTTTCTCTTATAATTCCAGCAATAACTTTTATTCAATATATTTCATCTGAAAAAAAAACCTGGCGCCATGTTTCATGCTAGTCATTTTGCCCCATTAAAATCATAGGCTCAAAGGAATCTGCTTTTTTCCTGAAGTAGTTAACCCATTATTTACAACACTAAGATAATGGTACTCTTTACATCTACAGATATTAATCTTACCACCAGATCAGAACCACATCTGCAATTAAAAGTTTATTTCCAAGTACAGTTCACAGTTTACATTGTCCTAAGTGTTGCTTCATACCATATAAGCAAACTGCTCTGAGCACAATTGGAACTTATAACAAAATAAAACAAAAAACATATTTCAAAATAAGCTACATGAGATAAAAGAGTAATGTATGAGAGGCAGACACCTACATACCTTTAAAGCTCTGTTGTATTTATTTTAAGTAGGCACTTGATTATCTTAGTATGCACCTTAGAAGTTCAACAGAACTGACAATGTGAACAGAACTAGTTTAAAATACTATCCCCGTCAGTACAAAAATGCTTTTAATGCTATAATCACCATTTATTTGCCTCGTCTATTCTTTACTGATAATCTTCTATCTTAAACAGACAGATGTGAGCACCAGAGTGGCTTGTCTAGCTCCCTGCATGCTGTAGCTGAGATGCTGACAAGAATAACAGATTTCCTGAGTTGCGATGCCAGCTTTGACCAAATGTTCCATCTAGCAAAGAGCAAACACAATGAATCATGAAAGCACATCTCAGGTGTTTGCTGGTGGCACTCCAACCATGGTAGCAAAATCTCAAATATAAACTGCACCTTCTGCATCTCTTCAATCTTCATCCATTTCAATCAGTGAGAAAGCATATTTTTTGCTATACAATGTTAAGAACCTCACTAGACTAGAAGTATCCAGGTTTCTGAATGGAATCAAAGGTTTAAAACATTTGGTTTCCAATTTTTGGAAGTTCTGACCCAAATTTTTCCCCCTTCTTCACTCAGTTCTTTCATGGGACTCTAAAATAAAATCAATCTCCTTCCCCGCTTTCAAGCTTCACTTTACCCCTTTCGATCCTTCCCATTTAAATTCTTAACTCCCATGTTCCTTCCTGAAGGTTGCAGCTCCCATTTTGATGACCACTCTGACCTCTTAGATGAATATAATCTCTACTCGTTGAACCTCAAAATATGGCTCAGTGTTCATAATCAACAAAATGGCCATTCTTTCCTTTTATTAGCTTTTCATCCGGGCCTCTGTCTAATCTTTTTTTAATTACTTGTTTATCCCTAGCCAACTAACACTGTGACATCAGTACAACAGAATCAGTTAATTTATTCACATATTATTATTCATTATTTCATGACTTTCAGATCACTGGTATTGATGACTCTTCTACCCTCTCTTGCCTCTTACCTGCCATTAGTTACCAATTCTCTCTACCCTTCTAAAGCTTCTATAGTTTTGTTCCTCCTTCAGCTTTGTACGCTAACAGCCATGTATTTTGCCTGCTCATTTGCTCCATGACAAATTAGCTCTGACATCTGAATAGTTAACCAAATATATTTCTCAAGCTTAATGGTTATTTGTTGTCACAACTTTTTGCCACCTTTCTTTTCCAGCTCTCTACTCCTTTTATCCCCAAATATCTCTGCATTAATTACAATAAAATAATACACACACCAAAAAAAAAAAAGAGAAAAAAAAAGATAATCCAACATGAAATTTATTATCCCCTTAACATTTTCTCTCTGATGACTTATTTAGCAATTCTGTCCTTTCCATCAGTGGTGAAATTTTTACTGTCCTCTCTTCTTCTATAAACTCTCTACTTTGGACCAGTAACACCATTTTGTTCTTTTTCCTGATCCACTTCTTATCCCAATTCTCTTTTTAAGTGTCTCATTCATCTTAAGAGCTTTCCCAGATAGTCCACAGGAAATGTATTTTGCCTTTCTCACCACAGAAAAAACCCCACAACTTTGACACCACTGGCCTCTCCAACAACTCTACTATCCTTCTGTTTCTAAAGTCATTAAGCACACTAAGAACTGATTGTAATTACCAGCTTCCACCCAGTGCATGTCACTGAAATGACAATGTATCAGTGTATCAAATCAAAAGATCTATTTAGTCTAGTAACTTCTCTCTAGAACAGGCCAAAAGCAGATACATAGGAAAAGAAATTGAGTGTGAGAAGTGCAACTACTCTATCTATGCTGATGACTGACAAATCTACTTTTCTGTTTCCTTTTCCTGTCAAACTAAATTATTAATCTGTTTCTACTATCTTTCGTATGGATCTTACCATATATTTAAGTTCCTTAAAATCTCTGAGATTTTCATATCCCAGCCTTCCTCAAGAAGTATAAATTAATCCTCCAATCCATTAATCTGTCTGCAACCCAGGAATCATCTTAAATTGAACTGTTTTTTTGGATCTTCCCATTCACAATATTTCTAAAACTTGCATGTGTTTTCTATGTAGCATATCTGAGACTATTCATATACAAAAATGTAATTCCTCATCATCAGTTTCATCTTATGTCTCAATTACTGCAACACAGCTTTTAACTCATGACAAATGTAATTTTCTCAATGACCACAAGACTACTTCAAATACAATTTTTTTCTTAGTTCACTACTTTGGCCGTGTTACTGCCCTTCCTTCTCCTCTATGCTAGTTCCTCTCTTCCCCATCACACCAAATAAAAAAGACTTGACTGTATTTTCAAGTCCTTCCAAGCTTTTACAGGCACATTAATTACCTTCTAATGACTACTCAGACATTGAATCTCATCTCTGTTCAGTTCATGATACCTGTTTCAGCCAAGTATTTTATTTTCTAACAGTCCTTCCACACTGCGCTCACCCCCAAAGGGGGCTGGCAAAGCTTTATTTTCTTTCCAAGAAGCATCTTAAAACTCATCCCGTTTGAGATGCCAAAATATCAATGATAGTTAAAAATTTAAGAGTAGAGGCCACTGGTTTGATAAATCCCCATAGACTTGTCTCTTATCTGGTGTTAAAATTTCTTTGTAAATTGTCAAGATTGGGACAATAATTTCTGTTCTTTGTGTGCTGATATAATGAACAGCACAATCCTGCTGGGCATAGTTATTAGCTACAACTTTTTCTAAACATTTACTACACATTTTTTCTCAACACTGGCTTCCATACTGAAGTATCTGAAGAACCTCACTTTTGCATGTTTTAATATAACATGCAGATAAACACATGCAGTCTGCTACAAAGTCTTGTTCATTCTTATCTAACTGATGCCAGTGAGATTACTCAAATGAGTGAGGACTACTCACATAAACAAGACAAAAATTGGCCCTGTAATTCACAAAAATAGTAATTTTTATGGTCAGTATCTCAAATACTACTAATAAGCACTATTTGAGCCACTGAAAACCACTGAACTCATGAACCACATTTCACTTCCAGTAACTACATACTTGCTTTAATAATACTAAGTGCAACCTTGATTTTTTTGTCTCTATCAGAAATGCAACCAGGCATAACAATTAAGAATTTACTTTTAAAAATAACTGTTTGCTTTGTGATTTTCCTGATGTCAGAAAATGTGTTAAATTGCCATGCAATTAGCTTTTACATTAACACACCAATCTACTGTATCACTTTTGGAATAGGTCCAGTTCACCTAAAGTACCAAAATATAACATTTTAATGGAGAGAAGCACAAGGTATATTAAACATCTGACATAATACTATTGTATGACAGACTACAGGAACAGTCAAGAAAAGGCTACTCTTTAAGTATATTTATTGCTCACTTTAATAAAAATTATGAGGTTTAGCATAAAAGTATATTTTCTCAATCTTATTACTATATTCTACTTTTAATCATTATTTCTGAATCTTAGAAGAGAAATCACATTTTTAAATAAATATGTTTAACTGCAAGTCTACTGAACTACTCTGCTAACAGCTTCATAACTAAATAGCACCAATAAAAAAATAGCACTCTTCATATTTCCTTTAGAAAGGAAATCTATAGTAATTATAAAGCTAAATGAACCAATATAAAGATATTTCTGCTTGTGATTTCTTTCTTAATCAAAAAGTAATTCTAAATGGTTTAAATTTCTAAGTCAGATATTTAAAGTTTCTCCCTACTTTTAAAGTAGTTTCAAAAATCTTCCAAAACTCCCTGCCCAAGCCAATATTTGTTCCATCTCCCTTCATTATAGCTTGTTTTTTTTCCTAGGTATTAACATAACCTTTCCTATTATTGGATCAAATTCCACCCCAACTGTATGGAGCAAGTCCAGCAATGTGAATATATGCTTTCATTAATGTACTAGTGCAAGTATAAATGTCTTTCTGATATGATCCTTAAAATGATTCTGAAAAAAATGCAAATTGACATTTCTCTGTGAAACACGATATCAAACATCATCAGTTTGGTTGTGTGGTCATCTTCCACTGTTGGCCTATTGGTTAATTTTATATCTTTAATGTTTTAAGTTCTATTCTCATGTTAAAAGTCTACGTGTTTCCAGAGTTGGATTCTTAAAAGTGTATTAAGTAGTAGTTTCTGAAATATAAAAAGTGACACTGGAAAAATGTCTATTGGAATAGTCACTTACCATAGTACATTTTGTTCCTTGCATGTACTGCCTCCAAAGAGGCCCCCCTTTGGGATTACTTTCCCTGCCATGAAGCAACAGAAACCACAAAAACCGTTAGATATTAAATGGAATATTCACATATATTCCAATGTTCTGGAAGAAAACATAGAAAAATCTCCAACTTCTTAACTCCCTAAGCATTGTTACATTCCAGAAATACACAACATAAAAGTAAGCCTGAGGAGCTGGTGTAAACCTGCATAGACAAATCACTTGAGAAAAAGTTATTTGGGTAAGTAGCATCCTTTTTCTCTCTGATAACACTGCCTGCACAGATCTAGGAAGTAAAAGACTGGTAGAGACAATCCTGAGAACCTGATCTGAGGCAGACTACTAGTTGTAAACAGAGTTAGCTACTCCTGTTCATATATTGTATCTAATGTAATGCAAGAAGTCTTGCTTGCTTGGGAGCTTTTAAATAAATTAGCTACCTCAACGAAGATGTTGTAAACTAGTTTTATATCAAAACGGTCTAACACTTAGCTTTTTATTAAAACTGACCAAAGTTACCTTAAAAAACACTAGTGTAGTCAAGCAAATGATTCAAAACCTCTCCAAAAGCTTAAACCAAGAGCTGTTAAAAATGGCCAATACTATTATAGTCAAGAATACAGGAGAGGAGTGAGGGCATTTTAAGATGATCACCCCTCTGAAAATACACAGACAACTGCAGTTTTGAGAGTTCCTTTTAGATTCTGCAACTACAAGAAGAATATTCCTCCAAAGAGATGTGTGACCTTTCGGGTGCCAGAAGTTTGAGCCTAGGAATGTATGTCTCACTTACTATTTGAGTATGCAACTCCACAAAATCTTTTTGTATGCTATCTGGTCAAGAATAAAAAAAGACAGAATTAAATAATTTACATTTAAAAAATGAAAGACAGAGTTATGAATAAATAAAATATATTGTAAGCTATCAAAGGAGACTCTACTTCCACCTCTCTGCCCCAGAAAGGTGCCATAACTCATTAAGAGAATGGCATTTAGCGTTTGGCTCTTTATTTGCTTTCTAATTCACTTGTAGCTTGGCCAAACACTGTTGCATACTGTGTCACCTACTGGCACTTTCTTCTTTGCTTCTGTTTTCTACAGAGTTCCACAACAGAATAGCTGTTCTTCAAAATGGGGTTTGATTCTGTTGTCCACAGATATGTCAGATGTCCTTTAATATCCTGTTTGGCCTCCAGCTGCAGTACCAAAGTCTCTCATATCTGTCATATCTACTATCCCATGCAGATGTTTTGGCTACCTTGGGGTATGTCAAATATTAATTGTTGCCTCTTTGCAGGCAACCATGTCGTGCTGTCAAACAACTATTTTCAAAGACTAGCATTGCAAACTCTTGGTAATTACATAACCTTTGCTAGGAAAAGAATGAGATTGCTGTAGATAGACTGGGAATAAAGATTTTTCAGCCATCAAAAAAAAAAAAAGCCAAAAGGATCAAAGAGGATCCCATGCCAAACCATCTGATAAAGTCTATGTAGAAACAGAATATGCCACCTTCATTTTCTGGAGCATTTTACAAATCCATGACTTTTTTTTACATCTTCATAAAGGTTCTACCCAAGAAAGCAGAAAAACTGGAAGCCACAATGAGCTCTGAAAGTACTTTCACCTAATCTGAAAAGCTGTAAGCAAAAACTCCAGATATTCTACATCCAAGGAATGCTTATCACGCTCACACAACTGCCATTACCATCCAAACATGTCTTTTCTATAAAGCTCAAATCAAATTCAGGCACAGAAAAATGACGTGAGTACTCTAGGCTTTGAGAACTCCATAATCTCTGAGCTCATAGGATCAAATTTTTTTTTTTTTTTAAAAGGATACAATTATCTTATTGTGTTCCTCAGATGTATGAAATACAATTTCTAGGATGGAATTTTATGCCTCTAAAGAATTCTGATATGTAAAGTGGTATTAAAGCTTTCCTAACAGATCTGCTAAAGCTTTGAGTTTCCCTTCCCCTCTCCCTGAACATGCTAGCACTGCAATATTTTAACTTCCATCTGCATGTTGTGATGCTGTTAAAAGGGCGCTGTGAAAAATGTTACTACACATTTCAGCTTCTGAAACAGCTATTGGTGGACAAAACCTAGAGAGTATTCTGCTACTCTGCATTGTGCCAAGACTGAAAAGTCACCTCATTTTACTTTTTATTATGGCAGATGAGTACACAGGCAACAGAAGTTTTCTTTGTCCCTCTTCTCTTGACCCCAAGCTTGAAGAATGAATAAAATCAACCTTTGACTGAGTCTTTAACAAATTATAGAGCCATGTTAAAAGTTCAGAAAGTGAATCAGGGAGTTCTAAGTCCTGCCATGTTTCAGTATGACTTATCTAATTACAGAATGTAACAACCTCTGAAGACCATTTCTATGTCAAGGCAAAAGCTAGAAAAACATAACAGAATCAAATGGCTGCACATAATAACATGTAACTGGTCTTAAAAACTAACTTCAAGTGGGTGTAAGTGCTAATGGTAAAGCATACAGGTTTTTCCATGGTGTTTTCCAAAAAAGCTTAAAATAAGCACAAGAATAATTTTGGTTTTTTTAAGTGACTGGAAAGACACATTTTTTTTTTAAACAAGCAAATTACCTGGCAAGGCTTCTTCATTTTAATTGCTATAACATGGTATCTGTAACAGCAGAGTTCACAGGTCCATGACCCTCTTTCACTTATCCACTTTAACAGGCAAAGCTGATGTGTGTATCGTACTGACCCATCGCAGCGGCAAGGATTTAACAATTCACCCTGAAAAGGCAACACAGAAACATTAACTTTGAAGGAGTTTTTTTAAGTACATGCATGCTCAAAGTATTTACAGGTCTGTAAGTATGAATGAGTCTCAATTTAAAAAGGTGAAAAAGCATGTATATTTGGCTATAAAAATATTCAACAATTAAATTGTCTTAAAAGCATCTAGGTGTGTAAAGCCAGGTAACTGTCAATGCATGTATATGTCCACATGTGAAAGATTAACATGCATCAAAACCCAGTAGAATTAGCCCTTTCAAATACCTCAGATGGTACCAAAAGTGATCAGATGTATTTCTCCAATAGTTATTTGCAGTCGCCACTGGGAAAGAAACGGGTGACGTCACAGAAAGCCAAGCTCTTGGAGCAAGGTTATGTGCAGTTCAGCTAGCCAGCTGTCAGGCACGACCTCAAACAATGTAACTCAAAACTTACCCGGTAGTTCGTATATTTCTACATTACATTATACTGTCTTCTTTCCTTGATTTTTTTTTTTCAGCTAAACTTCAGACATGCTATAAAATGCCCGTTACAGACCCATTGCTAATACTGTGACCTGGAATGTTATGACAGAGGAGATCTTTGGGGGTCTTCTCAACGTTACGTGTAAGTCAACACTCTCGTTTTAAAGTCTGATAGGAACATGAGAAATTGGCGTTGTCTAAAGTCCCCGAGGGTGCCAGCAAGAAGACGTGCTGCCTGCAAGCCAGCCATAGCAAATCTCTGATTTCTCCCAAAGCTCAGTGCCGCCTCAGAATCGCCCCAAGCGCCTGCCACGACCACCTTGGTCCAGCAGCTGAAGCTCGCTGCGCCCACCTGGCCACCCACGCAGAGGAGGGCAGCTTCTCAAGCAGGGCAAGCCGCGGGGGACGCGCGGGTCCGCGGGAGCGGCTGCGGCGGGGCGGGCGGCGCCGAGCCCTGTCCCTGGTGCTGAGGGTGCCGGGCCGCCCGCCCAGCCGGGCCCGCCGCCTCCCGCAGAGGGGTGGGTGCGGATGCGAGGGGGCTCGGCCCGCTCTCCTCACCTGCTCGGGGCCCTGGAAGCAGATCTTGCAGATGGGGCCGGCCCCGCCGGGGTGGCTGCCGCTCTCGCTGCTGCACACCGAGCGGGTCTCGGGTTTGTCGCCGCCGGCGGCCCCCGCCTCGGCGCTGCCGCTCTCCGAGACGCCCCTCCGGCTGTCGCCGGCGCCGGGGCCGCCGCTCTCTCCCTCGTCTGGAGTGTCGGCGCCCGCCTCCTCCGCTCCGGCAGGCAGCTCCAGCGGGGCGGCGGGCTCTCGCTGCGGCTCCCCGGGAGGGAGGGCGACGCTCCCCGCGGCGCCGCTCATGTCCGCGCCGGCCGGGGCAACCGCTCCCCCGGGGCCGGGGCCGGGCCGGGCCGGAGGGATGGGGCGGCGGGCGGCAGAGAGAGGCGAGTGCGCCCGGCTGGGTGCGGCGGCCGGGAAGGTGACCCGGCGGGGCCGCCTCCCTCCGCCACCGGCTGCGGGGCGTCGGAGCGGCCGCGAGCGCCTGCGGGGAGGCGGCGGGGCGGGGCGGGGCGGGTCCGGCGCGCGCCCCGGGCGCCCGGGAGAGCCACCGCGGGGGCCCGTTAGGCGGCGCGAGCCCTGGCGGTTGGCGGGGGGCGGGGGGCGGGGGGGCAGCGCGAGCCGGTCACCGCAACCGCCCCCCGCGCCCGCTCCAACCCTCCAACCACCCCCCCCCCCCCTCCCCCCGCACCCGCAAGGCCCGCCCCGCTCCCGCAGAGACCCGGGCCAGCACCCCCGCGTCTGCCCGCGCCCGGCTGAAGACCCTTTCCCTCCCGCGGAGGCCAGAGCCGCACCTGCCCTCCCGCCCGCTCCCCGCCTCCCTCCGCTCCGCAGCCCCGGCTTCCCGACGCGCCAACGGCTGCGTCGCGCCGCCGCAGCGCCCACCGCCCCCCGGGGACGGCTCAGCCCTGCGCGCTGTCCTTCCTTCCTTCCTTCCCTCCCCTCACCGGAGCCCTCCTTTCCCCCCCGCCCCGGCCTTGGGTCAGCTGCCCCGGGCTGGCTTCTCCCTCCCGGCCCCCGCACAACCCACCCCTGATCCCGCTGCCGGCCGCGGCACCGCCGCGCTCACCGGGCTCCTCGGCCCCGCCGCCCCAGGGGAGCACCCGACCCTGCAAGGGACGCTTACAGGTCTGTTCACTTTATCGACTTTTTCGTTGCAAGAGATCGCGCTTGTGAAAGCTCAACAGAACGAAATGTTCAACAGTTGCTCTTTGAGCGTCTTCCGAGTTTTTCGTGGCTTTTTTTTTTTTTTTTTTTTTTTTTCCCCCAAATCCGTTACATCACCTCATTTTCAAGCTTAAATCTGCTAAAAGCATCATCATCCAATATCTTCTCAAAAAAAAACCCCACCCCAAGCAAAACAAAAAAAAACCGAACCAACAAAAAAACCCCACAACCCACTGTGGTGAGAAATTCTTTGAAGTTTGGCTGGGGCTGCTAAAGTAAAACATGTGTGAATTTCAGCATCAAGTATAACACCAGTGCACATTTCATCTCGTGAAAATGACAGCAACTGTCTACACAGAGAAAGAAGAGATCTCTAAAGCAATTGTGAAGCCATATGGTCTTCCACAGCCCCGTTTAGATTCAAAGTGTGATTAAATCACCCGTCATCTCCATTGGCTGCATCTCAAGATGAAGCTGTACCTGGATGAGCTCAGCCACTGCCTTTCCCAGCCACGTTTTGATAGTAGTGGCTTCCCTGGTGTGGACGTTTTATCGGGAGACTGAAAAAGCACACAGACCCAAAAGAGCACTTCCTGGCCAATGACCACACGGCTTCCAAGCTCTCTGGAGAAGCTTGCTGAGCACACACCAAACACCTCATCTGGCTTTTCAGCCTGGCTGGAGCCCAGTCAGGCAACACGCTACCTGCAGAAAAGCAGCAGCCCCATATTGCAGGACAGTTCAAACCAACTGGGGCAAGCCCTCCTACAGTTTGCATCTATTAGGAAGGCCATGCGGTAGACACACTAAGGACAAAGAACAGCACTGCTATTTACAGCACTGCTCTAAAAAAGTGTACATTTCGAGGTTGTCTTCCTTCAGTGAAATGAGAGGTATCATTGCATCTTTTCTCATCATCCAGTAGAGCCCGTTCTTGTGAAAATCTCTGTTCTGCTGCTCTCCATTATCTAAGCCAGCATTAGCCATTTAGCTTGGTGTTAGCACTAGATGCTCTAACTCTTAAATTACTTTTGTTTACAAAGTGGTTGTTAAGTAGGTAAGTAACATGGATTCATCCAGAATTGATAATGTAAAACAAAAAATGTCACATTGGTAGTAATGTTTTGATGAACTACAGATGCTGCAGAGTTAAGAAGTACTTGTATATGTAGTTTTCTCATAGCAAAGCAATAGCTGACTAAAGGAGGCTAAACAGAACTGGAGATGGAATAAGTCAAATAGACTAATTCTAAATAAAGAAGGGGCAATCACAACCAGTGAATAAACAGGAAATGTCAGAAAAAACAGATGAGTCCAAAGCACTGGGTTGAAGAGAACTAAAACGGAACCAGAAGGAAAAGACAGTGGAAATAAAGTAGCGAAGTGAGGAAAGAATGCTAAAAAGTTACTCATCTGCCTCAGAGGAATGCAGCATGCTCTTGCTATTTGCTATATATGGGGGCTTATGCAAGGTTTTTTTTCCCTCAGCCTTTTGTTTGTCAGCAAAAATTCAATGCATAGCACAGCTTTTGGAAAGGTTATAAAGAGAAGATAAAAATGTCAACACAGAAATGGAATTACTTCTTAATGTCAGGAAAAAATGAAAGATGCATCTATAGAGAATAATAGAGTGTGCCAAGCAGGTCAAGCTTTTCTACTTTATAACAAGACTCTTAAAAGAGAACACATCTAATGGAAGATGTTCCTTTCACACATATGTAATTAATTTGAAGAGCTCATTGTGAGTGGGTATTTCATAGACACGAGTTTTTTAAAGCATCACCTGTTTGCACATCTGCCAACAGCTACTTAGCAGTAGCCAAAATAAAATAGCAAAGGCTATCGACGCCCACGTTTTGGAGTGCATTAGCGTTGTTCAGCATGCTGAGGAGGTGGGGAGGTGCCGATGCAGGAGCTGGAGGGGTGGAGGACATTATGTAAGCCAGCCTCCAACCGCAGCAGCGATCAGCCTTCTGATGAGCAGGAGAGGGGGACAGGAGCCAAAACCAAAGACTGAAACAGAGAGAGGAGAAATTTAAAGCAGGAAAGGATATTCTGCATCGTAACAGCAGTAGTGTAGGTGGTTGGAGAGAGGAAAAAAGAGAAGCTGAAAACAAAAATTAATTTGTGATTAAGACAGTGAACTGGAGCTCATTGGATTTATGTTCAAGCACACATCTTCACTACATAGCCCTTGATCAACCTTGAGCAAGTGACCTCAAGTGGGCTGAGCATCAACATATAGATTCCCAGACACAGGCACATCTCCCTTTGTCTTTCTCTGCCTTGTTCTCTACACAAAACTGAAGCAATAATATTTGCTTTCTCTGTTCTTATTCCTGCTTCTTCCATTAGAATTTGCAATATTTCTCTGGCAGATTCAGGCCATATTTGTACAGTCTTGATCTTGGCTGAGGTTTCTAGGCATGATAACAAGTCAAATAATAAGGAACAGTGATACAGATAAAAATAACACCAAGGTAATAAGACTGTGGGACAGTAAAATGAATTGCATTTTCAGCAGCCAATAGAAAAGGCAGGAGAAGTACAACCCTTGAGGGAGTGGAAGTTTTCTCTCCTCTATTTTTCCCTCAGTTCTGTGCTGGGTACATTATTTTTCTCACTATGCCAACTCAGCATTGTGCAGTTTTTTCCTCCAAATAAACTAATGGAAACTGAAGCCCAGCTATTTTAACTAAGGATGATCAGCTGTAGGTAGAACATCCAGGAAGAAAACACAGGAGAAAGTGTTTGAGTGGAGGGGAAATGTTCAGGGAATGGAGAGAACAGGGTGATATTTTTTTTTTAATAATTATCTACCAGCATGTGCAGATAACAAACTAATCAGTGTATATTGTAAGAACAGAAGCTCTGTGTTACTGCACACTTAGAAAGCAACCCTAGCTCTTTTCTCAGAAAGTTTCCATAATACATTGGCCTGTACCAAAGATAAAGAAACAGAACAGATCGGTGATGGGTTTGTTCCACTTTGCTGCTTCCTGTATCTCTGAGGATAACAGGATGATATAGTTTTAAAATATTAATAAAGGAGTTAAGAGAGTAATTGTCAGTATATTACATTCAGAACAAAATACTAATGAGAGTAGAAAGTGAAATCTACTTCAATAATGATACAGAAACATTATTATTCTTTTTACTGAATAGCATGTATATGTCCCTTTCAGAATAAAACTTGGGTTGGTGGAGATCACCAGTAAACAAAATAAGGCATTTTGGCTGTAAGCAAATGCTTCAGTTAAATTTGAAATGCGTTTTACATGTTTAATGCAACGTAAAATGTGCTTCTGAGTAATATCCCCATCTGTTAAATTTCCATGTTCAACTTTATGACACTAAAAGATCTGTGCAGATGGTTAATAGCCGTGCTAGTGCTTGTGTATTACTTGCTGGTTTGCTGAACATGCCTGATTTTTGTTACAAACACACACTCATCCTGCAGTCGCACCTTTCACAGTTATGTCAACCAATTAAAATCTTATCCAGAGTGAAACCTATTGTCTAGCAAAAATCTTTATTTTCACATTGCTCTCTTGGTTTTTCAGAAATGCATACCTAGGCTCCCGTCCAGCCCAGTCTTGCTCAACACTGATACCCCTCTATCTGGCAAAAACATCTAGCCTTAGTTGCTACTGGTGTTTCTTCCACAAACCCACACAGGGATTTCCTGTCCTTGTTGGGGCCTCGAGTGCACCCCCTTTCCTTACTTCCAGCCACAGCCAGCACCAACCATTACCTGGGGGAGCTGCTTTTCACCTGAGCCTCTCTCTTTTCCCCTCCACCTGAGCTACAGCTCCTGCCATATTGTAGGCCATGCCTGTCCATGGCCACACTGCTCCAGGGTCACTCATGAGGCCGCATCCCTTCTTAGCCTCATCCCCATCTCCAGGGAGGTGTTCCATTGCCCCCAGCTGCCCTGCTCCTGGTTCCCAGCCTGTTCCTGGGACACGCTGTGCCTGCCAGACCCTGCTGTCACCCATGTGGGAGCTCCTCGCACTCCTGGTGCAGGGGCCTGCAGTTCCCTGACAGTTCTGTGTAGCACCTTTTCTTCTGTATTGCCCAAGAAATGGTGATTAGTGTCCTTTTACAGGACACTTGTGAAAACATGCATACACTAAATACTTAAACATACTTCCAGATGCCTATATGGATGATGATATAAAAGTCTCAAAGGTTTATTTTAATTTATTTTTTCTTCTTTTATTATTATCATACCTTTCATAATTACTGTGCTTCGCTTACTGAATTACTGTCTTACTTGCAAGTATGCTGTTTTTCTTCAGAGCTGCTAGTTTATTTTTAAAACATTTGAAACTACCTATGATTAATTTTTCTCCACCACGAAATATAACTTCCTGTGAAATACAGTCTCCCTTTTCATCTTTAACTGCTTAGAAGTAATTTTTTAACATTTTCCTTGTACCAGTTTTTGAAGGGGAAAAAAAAGGCTTAGCATGGCTTCCAGAATGAGGTAATCTTTGTTTGCAAATAAATATAGTTCTATGGTTTATTTTGGAAATAGATCAGCTGTCATGGATTCTAGAGGGCGGCATCACTGAGTTCAGTTAATTGAAACAGAAATGACAGAATGTCAATTAGCCTTTCCATTACATGTTATATGAACAAGAGCTACTGCAAGGCTGAAGTGAATTTATTTTAGTATCAGCTGTACAGATCCCTTTTTATCTGCTTACAGAGCAAAGAAGAAGAAACCTTGTTTGTATGTTGGTGGTTTTTTTGGTTTTTTTCCAAAGTGTTTCCCTTGGATTGCCTTGTCTATAGGTACCAGAATGACTATAATATGTGGTACAGGCAACCTCAAACCTTGAAAAGGAGTGGTGAGACATCGAAAATAATGGAACAGCTTCCCAAATCCTTACGCATTGGCTTTTAGTCCATTCTATATGTGTCTAGCTTATGTCTGACAACTTTAAAAGCTGTAATTTGTCCAATGTTTGTAGCAAGGTGGTGAAGTGTGTCTTCTACTGCTGAAACGCTTTCTGGGGGTACCCCATGATCTGAACTCTGGTGTGGTCAGCACAGAAGGCAGCAGACGTAAGTTTCAGGCAAGAAGGGAACACAACAGTGAGTTTTGTGATGATGGGAACTGGAGCTCGGCATACTTACATCATGGTGCCAAAACTCACATCAGATACCTATTAAATACAAGTAAATGTTTTTCTCCATACACCAAACCTCAAAGGGCAACACAATATGCATTTTGCTGAAATATTTTACTGCTCTTTATGTGGTGAGAGGACAAGGACATACGTCCAGATTTGAGATGTTCATTCCTGGCCCAGGAAGCATTGGTCTGGTTGTTTCTCACACCATAGACAGTTCTCAAATCTTTTGTCTCCAAGGACTCAATCTCATTCTGGAAGCAAAAATACAAGCCCCTTTTAGTTGAACTGAAGACCAGATCTTCCATCCTTGTTGCAGCAGCAGTCATAAACCTCTTTGTGTGGTTTAAGCCATAGAAGGTGTCACAGCTATGAAGAACCAGTATAATTTACAGAATTACCTAATGTAATAAGTACTTTCTGAGAAACCATGACAAAAACATGAACTGTCAGATTTGCCTGTGGTTGGTCTGAGAGTTTTGCAGCTCTACCAGAAGTGACCTGTGGAAACTGTCAGTTATCTGTTTAATAATTGCTAAAAAAGATACCAATTCCTGCAGATATAAAACTGCTTCCTAGGGCATTGACAAACATTAATGTGAGTTGATAGAAGAGCTGGAGATAAAATTTATAATTTCAAGGTTGTGACTTGTCTGTGCTTTCTGTAACCTAATCTCTTGTTCTCTTTATCTTGCTATCCACCAGCTCTCTCAAAAAAAGAAATAAAGAACACTATCTCATGAGATTGCCCAATTAGGTTTGTAAGAAAATGTATAATAGTCACCACAGGCCATGGTGGATTAGATTAGGAAGGTGTTACATCACTGAAGAGGGTCTTCTAGTTCCTACAAACTTAACTATATTTGTCAGTTAAATAATCTTGTTTTAGAAATGAATTAATGTAAACCAGGAAAAGTGACATCTTTTATGCTTCTTAAAGGGGAAACAGTAAATACCTCCTTCTTGCTGATCCCATGGTCCTTCCAGATTATGACCTTATTGAACTGAGATTTTAGCTAAATCTGTTATTTTAGCCTTTTTGTCTTCATTTTCTTCCTCTGAAGACATTTGCAGAAAATGTGAGGTAATAAAGAAGTGTATCATGCAGTGTAGGAAAGGAAAAGGAAAATGATTGGTTTTGTCAGAAGCTCATGAGGATTTAACCTGTGCCCTGGAATCTATAGTTAAGGAAATGTAGGATTTCCTGTGCATTGGTGATCAGTCCTGGATATGAGTGTTGAGTAGAGGTTCCTGCAGAGAACTGAAGATAAGATTTTAGGAAGGATTCCTTAATTATGGCACTGTGATACTTTGCAAGAAATGTAGGACAGAGCAAGGACAGAAAAGGGAACTGTGGACATGCCTACAGTGCAGTAGCACGCGGAGCTGGCATGTGGCAAGTGTTACTGTCTTACTGAACTACTTTTATGCATGTACTTCCAACACACCAAGTACACAAGGGGCAAAGCACAAATCCCTTGGATACCTGCTTCCTTCACTGCACACTTTCTGCTGCCACTGCAGGATGGCATGCTAGGAACAAGTGTTCCCACTAGCAGATATAGCTTCACCCTCAGAATCTACAAGGCTACTGAGGTTACTGCAAAGAGAAATTGGACAAAATATGGGAAAGAGCTGCAGAACTGGTGGTTTGTTAACTGTCATCCCCCCCCCAGTGAACTGTGCATGGTCCAACCTGAACCTGAATTCAATAAAATCTGCAGAGATGAGGGCATGTGTTAACTACAAATGTGAGCGTTTTGAAGCGCAGCTGCAGGAAAAGGATGGACTAGGGATTAGTCTGAACATTCCCTGACTGCCAAAACTGCAAAATGAAACACGTCTGAGTCATACCGGGCACTGTGGAAGCTATAGGACATGAGTGGCTTCAGATCCAGTGGCAGACACTTCAGAAAAAACTTTTTGTGCTCATCTGAAATGTGTCCTTCAGACACAAGCTTTCATTGTGTTCCTCTGACATTCACACAGAGCTTGCAGATACACCATAGAACCTCTAAGAAACCCGTGGCCTTCTGGGGCAGCATCTGTAGGTCTGGAGATGAAGCAGGATGCCTAAGGGCAATCAAAATGGCACTAATACCTATGTGCATGCAGCTAATTAAAACCTGAATCAATCACCTCTTGAGGAGTAGGAGTGGGGTAAAGTCAGACTGCACTTGAGTGCTTCTCAGCCTCTCACTATTTCTCTAGACTTCTTGGGAATTAAAGCATTACCTCTCCCACTTCTGTTTTGGCACAGTTCCTTTGCTCGCTGTCATTTTGGGTGGCGATACGTGGGCAATGCTAAACTGGGTGAACAGATCCTGGATACAACTTTAAAATTTTCTTAGGTTAAGCCTAATGCTAATCATGAATCTACAATTAGTGAACTTGACCCTTGTTCTCCTGGTAACAAACACTTCAATCTGGAACAATTGCTTGAAAAAGCAAGCAATTACTTTATTCTGTACATTTGATTACTAATTTCTTACCAGAACAATAAAAACCAAATCACTTCTCTTCCAGTCCTCATAATTTCATTTCTGCTGCCAAAGCATGCCTGGCTTCTGTTTTGTATATTTGATGTGCAGCTGTGGTAGGAAGCCATAAATAGCAGCATCTTTAAGAGCTGTGCTGCCAAGGGTAAAAGGACCCTGCAGGGCAGGCATTCTGAGGGAGTCATCCTAACTGTTTGGAAAGCAGCAAGTCATGTTGTGATGACAAAGGTGCAGAATTAACTAGAAAAATGTTCTTTTTCCAACTTTTCCCATTGCAGGAAAGAAAGTGGCTTTTGGCCAACACAGACAAAAGAAAATGGTACTTTTTATCACTCGTTTTAAAGGCAGCCATAGGCTGCTCTAGCTGTGTTATGTATTCATGAAGGCATGATGCAGCATGGAGGTATTGTAACAAACATTGCCATTTGGGTTTTTTTACTTGCTGCAATAGATGAGGGACATTTACAAAGCAATTCATCTGTAGGTTACCTTAGGATTAACTAAAAGGGTTTGGCTTTTGACAATAAGGATGGACATGTGGCATTTATTTAATTGAAGAACTTCATACTCTAAAGAAAGGAAACATCCTTAAGGTATGTATGTTAGACACTGATTGCTATGCCTTATTGAATGAGAATACTCAATATTCATGGACATTCATGTCTGTCTTCAGGTTAAATAGGGCAGCCTTTATAAAACTTACATGACTGGGTGTGAGCTTTTCAAATTCTGTGTGTCCCAGAGCATGTCTCTTTTTAGCCAAGTGCTTGAAGTATAGCTGTACTTGAAAGATAAGCCTAGATATTTAATTAAAATCTGAATAAAATTGCTTTAATATGTTACCTTAAACTTCAGCCCTCTAACTATTTTATTTTACTAGATGCTTCTCCTGACAGCATTGGCTTTTTTGACATTTGCCTGTCCTTGTTTATTTGTAATAAACATTCCCCACTCTCTCTTGATAATATTGCAATGAATTATTCAAAGCGCAGAGTGAGTTGTATTATTTGGTCCAGAGTAAATCATAGTACTCAGTGATCTTTATCTTTTTATGGCTGGGTCATGTTTACCTGAATCACAGGGAAAATGAGTTTTAGTATCTTTAATAAAAAATGTTCCCTTGGGATGTGTACCCAGTTTGCAATGATAGTCAGTTACAACAGCTGATACAGATATAAGAAGATACCAGCTAACCTTAATTAGCACTTTAAAGCTGTAGATCCTGGGAACAAAGTACAGTACCACCATTAACTGACCTGCCTATTTATGTACTTTATCTTCTGCCGATGTACGTTCACTAGTAGCTTTGATATCAAACAAAAATAAAATAAAATTGTGCCTACATTCTTATCCAAATGCATACCCTTATTGTTCTTTTCTCTAATTGGATCCTGTGTTCTGACTAAAGGATTGCAGGGCAAGCAGATAAATGGAAGTCTGTAGTAACTTTCAATATTCATGGGCTTCAGCAAGCCTGAAAACATCAAGAGGCTAAATGCTGAAATGTATCCTCTGGCAATCATCTTTAAATATCTTTCAAAGAAAGTTTACATGACTTTTTTTCACATCAGGTCAACCCTATTTCGGTAAAAATATATGTTCAAATATGAGTCATATGGGTGATCTGCTTGTGCCCTAAAGCACTAGATTTGCTTTCCAAAGTAATTCAATATGAGTTCAGGCTTTTTATTGCTCTCAACCACACTCCTTAATCTTATCTTTGATACTTAGGAGAAAAGTCAATCCAAAAAATGAGATTCCTTTAGCTAAGAGTTTCCACATTATTTCCCTTTGTTTATTTGTTTGTTTGTTTTTCATTAGAACACTGGCTTCATTATAGAACAAAAAGTTCTAGCAACATAGAACTTAATTGCTATACTTTTTCTCAAGGGATCTTCATTGGACTCTGTATCACTACTATTGCTGCCTTAACTAATAACTAAAAGAGGTCATGTTCTACGTTAATAGCCTCCAGATGCAATGTAGAGAAATCTGCAGTACTAAATACTGCTGACTAAATAAACTAGTATAGCTAATAGTGCTATCCAATGATGGTGATTATTTGCTCATGTTGATTAATGTTGACATTAATCTCAAGTGCCTGTTCATTTCACTCTACTTGATTTTATTGTATTTGCACCTATGTTTAAAAACAAATCAGGTTTGGAAACACCATGTTGGTCAAATAATTATTTCAAGCTGAGGAATTCCTGAAGGTGTCCAAACCAATGCCTTACATGTGGTCTCAGCCATCTTAGTCTTAACTTTAGATACTTTTACACTCACTGTCAAAACAGACTTTGTGAAGGTATCCTCTGTCTGTTTGAGGGGAAATACATCACAAAGCGCACTTTAACTTGAATAATACTTTCCAGTTTTTAAAAGGGACAATGACAGTGTCCAAAATTATGCTATACTCAGAACTTATAGAGTACACCATAGTCAGTCTGCATATCCTTTCCTGTCAAACCTAACAGCCAAATTTCTGTATATATCTGATCAGCTGTCAGGAAAGGGAGAGAGAGAGAGTCAGAGAGAGCTAAATAAAAATAATCACTCTCCTGTATCTAACATGCCCATCTTGGTCCATCGTCATAGAATCATAGAATAGTTTGGGTTGGAAGGGACCTTAGAGATCATCTAGTTCCAATCCCCCTGCATGAGCAGGGACAATTCCCACTAGACCATGTTGATCGAAGCCTGAACACTTCCAGGGACAGGACATCCACAACTTCCCTGGGCAATTTGTGTGTGTCTCACCACCCACATAGCAAAGACTTTCTTCCTAATGTCTAACCTAAATCTATCCTCTTCCAGTTTAAAACCACTCCCCCCTTGTCCTATCACTACCAGCCCTTGAAAAAAGCCCCTCCCCAGCTTTTCTGCAGCCCCCTTCAAGTACTGGAAGGCCGCTATGAGGTCTCCCCAGAGCCTTCTCTTCTCCAGGCTGAACAGCCCCAACTCTCTCAGCCTGTCTTCATAGGAGAGGTGCTCCAGCCCTCTCATAATCTTTGTTGCCCTCCTCTGGGCTCACTCCAACAGTTTAATGTCCTTCCTATGTTGGGAGCTCCAGAACTGGACACAGTGCTCCAGGTGGGGCTTCACAAGAGTGGAGCAGAGGGGCAGAATCACCTCCCCTGACCTGCTGGCCACACCTCTTTTGACGCAGCCCAGGATATAGTTGGCTCTCTGGGTTGCAAGCTCATGGTGAGGTCCTTATCTACCAGCACCCCTAACTCCTCCTCCTCAGTCAAAACAATTCTCACAGTCTCTTCTAGTGCCTTCATGATTCATTATTATGCAAACACATGGAGTCTTTGTTGTATGAGCAAAGCCACACAAACACAGATGATAAAGCTACTAATGTCTCTTACATTTGCGTTTCATACATGAGAAATTGATGTAGAAAATTGCAAGAGAGTGACTGGAAATTTCAAAATAAACTGCTATGCCCGTTAGACTTACCCTTTAAGGTGGTTTGGTTTATGTTTGGGGTTTTTTTGTTTCTTTAGGGTTTTTTTTTCAGCTAAAATAGTTATGGGTTTGGGTTTTTTGTTTATATATTTGTGTGTTTCAATGTCTTCTGAGAAAGAACTGTCACCATTTCTTTGTTTATATAGGTATTTTGCAACCCTCAATTCCAGCCATTCTACCTAGTGGAGTATCCAGAAACTGTTCCTGAGATGAAAACATTAGACTGTTGGAAATGTGCCAGAGAATGGCACTGAATTAAGAATGAATGAGATGAGAATGTAAAGAATGGGAGCTATGTTGCCTATGAAGAGGGAGTGGGATATTCTTTGCACCTACTAACAGTGGTCCTAAATGAGTCCTGACACTCAGATGTCCCACAATTCTGGAAGTCAGCTTTGATGACAATCCCTATGGAAACATAAGAGTCTTGTTACTGCAAGCCTTTCTGCAATTGTCTAGCTGAGACTAACACACTTTGCAGCTCACTGCTTCCCCACACCCCTCATCAGCTACATGTGTGCAGCCTGGTCAGAGTCTGGAACTACTTCTTGCTCTCTAGGAGAGAGAGCTCAACCAGCAGCTGGTGGGCAGACACAGACCTTACCCACTTCACAGTTCCCTCTCTGCAGCAGGAGAAATAAGTATGAAATTAAAATAAGAAGGGCACTGCACCACTGATTTTCCTTGTCTTCTGGTTTTGGTATGTTTTACAGGTTGCATTTTGTTACACAGAAAGCACAAATCATTACTGTTTGCAGCCAGCTGGTTTGTCTGCCTTGTTCTTTTCTTTCAGAAAGTATTCAAGGCACACAAAACTATTATTGACTTCCACCAACAATTATACCAAAGAAATCCCCTTAAATTAATAAATTGTCATTATCCTCTTTGGCAAATGCTGGAAAAAAGCAAATAGCAGAAGTGCTGGTTCTGTGGCATGCTATGTAATCAAGCAAGCATGCATGGAGACTAACAGTTTGTGGGATTTAATTCAAATAAAGATTAGCATTCCCACCATCTGAGAAGTTCAGAAATGCAGCAGAGAGAATAAGATATCAAGAGTATCATTTTCCTGGGCAAAGCACATAAAATTGCAGTGGATTATTCATTAAAATCATTGTACCTGCCACCGAAGTGAATGCACGTGGCATTGCAAATTTCCTTTGCCCCCCCAAAATCCTATTGTGTTATTATTTATGTGAGTACTTTCTCATACAAATTGGGCTGTCGATTTCCAGAACTTTCACCATATGGAAATAGTCACTGATAGCTTTACAGATGTTGCACAGAGCACAGATGGCCACACACACACAAATAGTGTTTCTAACATTTACATCCCAGGTTCTCTGGAAACACCACCATCTTGTCTTTAACCTCTAAAACGTACACCTTACTATTGCTGCACAGCTACAGAGAGTGTAATTGAATTTTCTGTGTGTCTTATCAGTGCTACAGTAAGATTTTGTAATCAGTGACAGCAGAAAACGGGAACACAATGCAACGTTTTTATTTCATTTATTTCACAAAACAGTCAAGATACCTACATCACCTTGCAACAAGGTGAGATGAAAAACATCACAGTTTATCCATGCATGTACACACCTCATGTCTTTATCACCTCTGTGGCATTTTCTGTGCCAGTTAATCTTATGTGACAGCTGATGAACCTGCCTTTGCAAGGTCTCGGTGTATTCTCAGCCCCATTCAAGGGCTCAGGTAAAGGACATGAATGTCCTGTCATATTCCCAGAGGAGTTTGAAAACCCTGTTCACTCAATGGCACCTGTCACCAGTGTGTTTGATGTGCCCCAGTCTGGGAGTAGATGGATCTCATTGTTGCTTCACTGACCTCCACCGTCATCGGACAGATGATTGACTTACTACAGCTAATTAGCTTTGTTGGCTGAGTGGTCAGTGTCAAGGCAAGCATAGCCCCTTCGTCTCTTAGGACACATACCAAATTGGCTGATAAAACTTCAGCACTGTTAAAAATTACCTTTGACAGGAGAACAGGTGGCATTTCAGAAAATGGGAAGAGCAAACTTGTTTCAACCTTTAAAAAGAAAGGAAGAAAACATGGATAGTCAGAAAAGCTTCTGTTTCTGAAAACAAAAGTACTTGTACAGCAACTAGACAGACTTCTTGGAGAATAACAAGGAGATGGTAAAAAACAATGTCACTTTTTAATTAGAATAGATTGTGTCAGAATAATCCACTTTCCTTCTATGATGGGTAACAGATGCTACAGACAAAGGAAAAGCAATTGCTATCCTATTTCTTGGCTTCACAAAGACTTTTGATACTGATGTTAATAACAATCTCCTTAGCAAATTAGAAAACATGATGTAGATGAGTCTAGAAGAGAACAGACACAACTCATATTGGAAAAGCCATTCTCGGAGATAGAGACGGTAGTGAGGGGCAGTCAGTGTGGAAGTTTGTATTTAATGGGTTACATGAGGGTCCAGTGACATTTAAGTGACACTCTGTGGCAAGATACTGCAAATTAGTTCCTTGGGAAATCTTTCCTGCTAAGGGTAAGGATAAATATACTAAATGCCTCTCACAACAGTGGCATTCTCATTAAAAGAGTGTTTAAACAAGAAGCTTGGGAAAAAAAAAAAAAAAGCTGAAACAAACACTGGTAGGAAGCTGAGTATCATAACCTCTCAACAGCCATTTCAACTGGTTGTTTTGGTACTCAAGGACATAGATAAATACATCTCAGAACCTCTTAGACGTTCATTTACTTAATTATCTAATTCTAACCTTAAGAAACAAGGCAAATAAAAACTAATGCATAGTCCCTCTATATGCCTTTGTTGCAGTTTCCCAATTTCTGTAAATTGTTTAAGGCCTGTTTAAGCATTTCTCAGGCTGGAGGTTACATGTAGATCTGACAGCTTCTAATGCATTCATGGATCTTCTGAAGCTCTCAACAACCTGCTTGTAGTTTTGACCTGACACCATGCAGAATTATTGAAATCTATGGTGAAGTCATACCTGAAAAAGTATTTCCTTTAGTTTAATTTTAAACCTGCTGCCTGATACTTTCACAGAAGTAATTTAAACCTTATCATACACAGTGAGTAACAGAGTCACCTCAGGCAGAGGAGCTGGAGTTACTACTACTTACCCAGAGTGTCAAGGGACCTTTCAAGAAACATCAGTGCACATCTGATGGCGAATTTCATAGTATCAACTAAAAGTGTCCCTAATTTTTCAACCTCATTCTTTGCATTTCTTACTCTTCTGCCTCACAAATTAAAGTCTCTCCCTACCTAAAACATAGGTGGTTCACCTGTTCACTAGAGCTAATTTAGGTAACTAGTAAAGTTACAAGTGCAAAGAGGATCAGTTATTTATTGTCTTTTCCATGGAAGAAATTAAAGAATATAAGATGGAAGTAGTGGGTAACAGTTTCAGAGCAATCAGAAGGCAGTGGTTCTTCACACCAAGTATTTACACTGGCTATGGAGCACCTTCCTGCAGAATTTTGCAGATGTTACAGCTTTCACACTGGGTTAAGAGAGAATGAGCCTACTTCATGGAAGAGAAATCCCCTGAGGATAACTAAATACACAAAAGTCATGTTTGGCATTAGGAATCCCTGACTCCAGTGGTTAGACACTCAAAGTCATACTAAGAAGTACCATATAAGCTTGTCCAGTTCTTACACCCTTCGCAAAGCATCTGATCATTAGCAGAGAGGCTACTGGGCTAGATGAATCTTTGCTCTGACCACTCATGGCTGCTTCTGTTCCTGCAAGTTGGTACAAAAATAAAGTATCGAGTAGCATGAAGATAAACCAACTACTGGATTTTCCCAAAGACAATGTCTAATAATGCATTACATATTATTTTCTAAATATAGTGATGAGGCTTTGAGTCCTGTCCCCACAAAACCCAAACATGACCACTGACAGACATAGTGGTTGTTTCTGTGCCTAAGGGGGCAAACACACTGCAGTGTGTCTCACAGTACTGGTCTAGTGCTTGTTCAGATTGAGGTGTTTGCTGGTGTGTGCTGCATCTGCCTTCCTGCCTGCACTCTTGCTCTTTGCAAAGGAAGCCACATGTGCAGGAGGGGAAGGGTATCACCTGTGTCTCAACCTGATATCGAACCAGAGTACTTCTGAGAAGCTCATATGGTATATCTGCCCCAAACTGTCCACACCAGGCTTTGTGAGGTGATGTAAACACTGCTTACCACATATGACAATGTGGCCTAGCTGATCAGAAGCCTTCCATCAGCTAGGAAGTGGGGTGTAGATGTAGCCATAGCTCCTGCTCACCACAAATAGGCTTGCCACACCTATGAGGGTATTAATATTTCTCTTTGCATTTATCGATATTTTGGCTTCATTGTACATCTAGATTATACATAATCAGTGTTGTGCAATTGTGCAAATACTTCTGTAAATCCAGAACCAATTTTCTTTTAAGTAATGTTATTTTTCAGTTAAGTCTCTTCTAAGTAACTGCACTTGCTGAAATTAGCACCATGTTTTTCAGTCAGTGTCTGCCTCTAGGGTTGATAATGATCAATGTTTATAGGTAGTGCTGGAGAATGGTCTACAGAAAGCCTCTTGCTTTTACTAACTCCTATAGAAACCAAGGTCACCGTTTGGTTCTGCTAAACTTGTGCACTGAAAACAGAAGTGAGTAAAAGTGTCACACCTGTGACCCTCCTGTGGGGAAGAGTGTGTCAGACGGGTGACCAAAATTGACCAAGCGAATTATCCCATCCCATATGTTTTGTACTTGGCATAAAGCTCAGAGGTCACAAGGGTCAAGCTCTCTTTGTCCATGGCTGGTGTTTTGGGAGGACTCTGACCATGCGGCTGCCTTTGATCCTGATCTGTTAATTTCTGAATCTGTGAATTCCTGAATCTGTGCATTCCTGAATTCAATCCACACCTGCCGCTGACTCCAGGAGCCCCCTCTGGGACTTTCCCAGGGCTGCTCTGCAGCCTTGATGATGATGTGTTATTGAGGAGTAGAGAAATATTGGTTCTGTGTATATCTGTATATATTTCATTTACTTCTTCTTCATCATTGTTTTGTTAAAGCTGTGTAGTTTAGTTTCCAACCTGTAACTCTCTCTCTCTTGGTCTCTTTCCTCTTCTATAGGGGAGGGGAGAGGGGCTAATAGAGACCATCTGTCATTTGTTTAATTGCCTGTCCAGTGTTAAATCTTTACAATCCCCTAGAATGACACTGTCTTGCAATGCTAAGCTGGTGTACAAAAGAGTGACTGTGCTGTTGCATATTATCATTTCCTGCAAGTCATCTCAGCAGAGTCCCTTCAGCACAATGGATTTTGGGCCAAGCCTTAGCCCAGCATTTTGTCCCTGTGCCAGTCTAGTGAGGCAGCCATTCACATCAGTAATGCTCTGCCAGAGACTGGTATCAATCAGTGTACTGTATGTAGCACATACAGGACTGGTCCTATTTATATTTGAAATAGTTTTCAACTATAGTGCTAACACACCACCATCACAATATCAAACTCATGTTCCAGAAACTCCTTCCTGCTTGTAAGAACATAGTTTTATAATAATCATAACAACATTCAATAATGCATAAATCATCTTTACCTATTTTTTGATAAGCTAGATTTTGCCACTGTTTCTATAAATAGCTCCTTCTCTAAGAATGGTCCTCTTTGGTTCCATTTTCAGGTTTGTTTTTTATATACTACTGACAGAAAAAAATTTGACTCAACAGGCACAGGAATATAATTGGCAAGAAACTTAAGATCATTAGAAAAGAAATAACTCCAGATTTGCTATCAAGATAGAATTTCTCTAAAGCTCATATATGCTGAAAAACGAAATGTGACTGACATGAAGAAATAATTGCAGTTTTCATAGTTCCTGCACCTTTAGACACTGTAGTTTTGTGGAAGGGTCTTTCACAGGTAGAAATGCTTTTCTACACACGTGACGTGGCTGCTTGGAGTCCTGTAGATCCTGTGTTGTTGGATGGACACCTAACTTTTGGGCATTCCACTGAGTACAACATAATGTATTTCAGCCTAGCGGCCTGAAATCATTATGAAGACATTACATTACTTTCATTGCTTTGGATCAGCTCTCCTTGTTAATGATCATCCGACTAAACCAGGACTACCCATGTAAGAGTTTGCAGGATCCGCTTTACGCAGCTCCTGCGGTACTAACCCTTTGAAAACTGCTGTTGTCAAATGCTGTTCCCAGACAACATGGAATAATTCAGTGAGACATGATGGATGAATGCCAGATAACATAAACATAAACTATCAATTATTTTTTATTCCACTCTTTGAAACATGTGCTGATTGCAAAAAGATGTGTGGGATTGGTGAAAATGTGGAAAATGCAGTTTGCTGGGCTATTCTGTACACAAAAAAACCCTGTATAGAACCAAGATGTGTCTTCAGTTAATCTTTTAATTGCCAAAGGCAATTCATAGGGCCTCTTCAATTGCCTTTACTTCTCTCTCAAATGTCATGGGCTGCAAAACCTGGCGTGTTTTCTGTTCTGCCAATTAGAGAGAGACTTGCAGAACCTTCATGTTGTGATTAGCAATATCATCTCATGTTACACCGAAGGTACAACATTTATTAATGCTAGAAGAACACTGTACCATCAAATTATACCCTAATTGAAGTACAATTCTTGCTATGTCAAAGTTCAAGGATGAGTTTTTCCCATTTGGCACATTTATATCAAGAGAACTGAATAAAAAAGCTACCATTCTGACCCGACAGCATCTTACACAGGCAGAAAGGACTCAGGTAAGCTTATTATAGCAATACTGGAAATTATAATGGTAATGAAAATCAGATGCTTTTATCAGACATCTAAGTCTAACCAGAGCAGAATAAGGGGAAAAGTAGTGAAAGTGTGCAGGAAAATTACTTTTCATATTCCTAACAAAATTTTAAAACTTCATTTTTCTCCTCTCATTTTACTCTTCTTAATCATCTCACTGAAACAGGTCTTCTCACATGTTCGAAAAACCTTTTCTATGAAACCCCTGGACCCCTGACCCTTTGCAACCTGGTGTTGTTTCAGATCAGCTGGAAGGGTCTGCATGTGCAACGCTTTTTTTAAATCAAAATAAAATCTTTTATCTCCCTCATCATCTCTTGAAGTCTATGGGCTGCTGTCACCTTCTCCTTCAAGTACTGCTCCTATAGCACTACCCGCAAGTCTTTCTTTTCTCTGGCACTTGCTGGTCCCATTAATATGTCCCCATAATCAATATAGGGAAGAAGTGGAAAGTGTGAATGCAGTGAGCCTGAGGAGATCACTCAAGCATTAAGACAGTTTGGGGAGGTGTATGGAAGTGGTGTCTGATCTCCCTGAAACAAACACATGAGAGAATATGGTTTAGCTATAGGCCTTGGGGGCAGGCTCTACCCAGTTCTTTTTATCTGCTCCATAGAACTGCTGGCAGTTATTGTGGTCTCTCCCATAATCCCTACTCTTTTCATTCTCACTCAAAGAGTCAGGTCACTAAGTGTCTCAAACACACATACATTCATGCTGGCCTAGATCTCCTCATCCCTCTCATTCTGCCTCCCTCCATGAGTCTTCAAGCAGAAGCCACCAGCTCAAATGAGAGTGTAACCAAGGGGCCATTTTGGCATCCTAACTAGGTCAGTCTGGCCTGTGATCCTCACAGAAGGCTGAGGTTGCAGATGACTTCTGGAGATAATCTGGTCCAACACCCCCTGCTCAAGCAGGGCCACCTGGAGCTGGCTGCCCAGGATATTGTATATCAGCTGGCTGTTGAATATCTCCAAGGAGGGAAACTCTACAACCTCTCTGGGCAACTCAGGCCAGTGCTTCATCACTCTCACAGTGAAAAAGTGTTTCTTGATGTTCAGAGGGAACCTCCTGTACTTCAGTATGTGCCCATTGCTTCTGGGCTTGTCACTGGCTGCTACTGAAGAGAGAGCCTGGCTCTGTTCTCTCTGTAATCTCCCATCATATACTTACATTCATTAATAAAATTCCCCCCGAGCCTTTTCTTTTCCAGGCTGAACAGTCCCAGCTGTCTCAGCTTTTCCTCATAGGAGAGATGCTCCATTCCCTTCATCCTATTTGTGGCTGTTCATTAAATTTTCTCCAGTACTTCCATGTCCCTCTTGTACTGAGGAGCTCAGACCTGGATGCAGCACTCCAGGTGTCACTTCACCAGAGGGGAAGGGTCACCTCCCTCGACTTGCTGGCAATGCTTTGACTAATGCAGCCCAGGATACCATTAGCCACTTTTGTGGCAAGGGCACATTTCTGGCTCATGTTCAACCTCGTGTCCACCAGCACCCCCAGGTTGTTTTCTGCAAAACTGCTTTCCAGCTGTGTGGCCCACAGCATGTACTGGTGCATGGAGTTGTTGCTTCCCAGGTGCAGGACTTTGTACTCCTTGTTGAACTTCCTGAGGCGCCTGTCAGCCCACTTCTCCAGCCTGTCCAGGTTCCTCTGGATGGCAGTATGACCCTCTGCAGTGTCAGCCACTCCTCCCAGTTTGTGTTGCCATATGATCTCCTGGGTACTCCTCAGCTTATCCAGAGAAGATAAAAGAAGATGAAAGGTATCCAAGTCCTTTAAATGGTGGTCTCTGGCTTACATGCAGTTTTGCAGCTGCTTTAATCAGTAATTATCCTTCCCCATCTTACAGCTTAGTAAATCCTGACCGTGTTCCCTCAAATGGAGAAAGAAATTGGGTCCTTTTTTACTATACTCTTTTTTTCATCTGGTTTCTTTAAAATGCATATAAGACTTCTAGTTACAAAAACACAGACAGGAACATACAGGTGCCACTATGTAAATGTGTTCTCTGAGACATGCAGACATAGCTTCTAAAAGCTTAAAAGACAGTATTAGGGCATCTGCTAAATGTTTGCAACTTCAGTATGTGTAAGATTCCAAGAATAACTGTAATGATGGTGAAAATTAGTATATATAATTACTGCTATGTATTTGCTATATGTCACCCTGCTTAATTCAGTCTAAAACACTAATACTTCTGCTAAGCCCAGCTAGAGGGACAGATGTGTAATATTTTTCTCAGGACAATGCTTTGAAGAGGGGCTGTGTGTTCAAGAAATGAAAATCAATATTAGTTTAAGCTCTGCTACCTGGCTTTAAACTGGCACAATTTACTGAGAAAATAGAAGTATATGTGGTGGCCCCAGCTTTTTTCCAACTTTTCCTCATCCAAAGGGAGAAACACAGTCATTACAAGCAGTTTACACACATCCCCAGATGCAGCATCATCCTGCCAGGAAACAAAAAACTTCACATGAATTATAACTGATCCCAGAGTTCAGTACTTCAGTACTCAAGTACTTTAAGGCTACTACTCCAACAGCAATAGGAAGCAGGAAGCAATGTGAGGAATAACTCTCCAAATGTGACTCCGGTGGAGCTGCTCACTCAGTCATCTTGAAAGGCAGCTTTTTTTGTTGTTAGCAGTGGGATTGCTTACAAATTAAGGTGAAACACCTTAGGTGCTCACCTAAGGTGAAACACCATAGGGAAACTAGTTGCTTTAAGGGCAATGAGGCTAAATTAATCTAGTTTATAAGTTATTAATTATAAATTATTTTCTCAGCTAAAATAATGGTTTTTATTAGTGCCTTTTGTTAAATCTGCTAGAATAATGAGATGATGAGTGCAGCACAGAGAGGAAGCAATACATCTGGTTTTGTTTGTAAAATAAGTGCTTTCCAAAGCTCTGTATGTGAATCCTGGAAAAGAATGGGTTTGATTTCCCCTGGAGAAATGGGCTGAAGTATTTTTGTCAATAGGCGTCCTTTTCAGATAGAACCCTCATTCATTCTGGCCCGGATGAATGGAATCAGAGCCATGCACACTGGCAGCAACAATACTGTCAGCTTTACCCTCATATTAAATTCACACTTGAGGAGCTGTAGATGATGAATGTCAGATTTCTCCCTTTGATGCAGTTTTTAGATTCTGAGTAGATGAAAGCAAAAGCTGCTTACTGAAGGAAGCTGATCAAGAGTCTGTTGATAAGGGTCTGAGGCTTGGGGTCACATAGTTAGACTTTTTCTTTTTTAAAAATATATCTATATATAAAGGCATTGTATCAATTAATCTATAGGTAACATAATGGTCTTTGTTTATGTCAGTTTAAATCAGATATTTTAACCTTCTCTCTGTCTTTCCTTTTACATATGTGTATGTACTACAGTATATATGTGTAGTTCAGAAATCCTCTAAGAGAACTTATGTTGGAGTCAATTAAATAAACCAAGGAGGAATCTGGCTGTCCAAATCCAGGACAACAAAGACATAGAAGTAAACTTCAGTTTTAAGCCTAAACTTTAGAAAAACAGTGTTGTTCTCCAGTCTGGTATGCATGTATCTCAGTGAGGGGTGGGAGGGAGGCAGTTTCTGTGACTTGAATGTTTATCCAATGTCTTGAACATTTGAACAAGATGGGCCTTTCCAAGGTACAAGCATGATTGCTTTACACAGTGGCCTTGAGCTCAGTGTTTACTTTTATGGACAGAGCATCAGAATGAAAATCCAATGGTCAAAGGCCTGTGGTCTGAGCAGGAACTGGCATGGGGAGCAAAGCAATTCCGAGGAGTCAGAAAAGTGAGTAAGGGGCAATTCTGTCAAAAAGGGCTCAAGCACAGTTAAGAAACAGAGGCTTTCCAAAGATGAATTTGTATCCTGTTTCATGTGAGCTTTTTTTCTTGCGCATATCGGAACAGCACTACTAGTCTGGATATAGCTTTCCTGGCTCAGCTGGTATAATTACTCTCTCTTGAGAATAACTAAGTTGTAAAAACAGAGGTAAGGTTTTGGGTTTTTCCATTCACCAGGGGAAGCAGAAAGAAAAGACGCATTGAGAGCAAATGGTTACCTTAATGACCTGCTCAGCACCATGTTCGTTTTCCCTTCCCAATACAAGCCACAAACTATCCCAAACCTTTACAATGTCTGTTCAGCTGAGCTGTCTACCACAGAATTCTTCAGAACTGAATGTTGCAATGTATTACTACGGAATGAACTTTCCAGCCTTGCCTTGCCATAGAACATGGCTGGATCTCAAGCAGGTTACCTAGAGATTTTACTTTCCTCCTTAGCTCTCTTTATTTGTGTAGAGCTATTAATTGTTCCTGATTTACTGGACCCAGCATTTAGGAAGCATGAACCTTAAATTCATTACAATGAATGGTGAAAAATATTGGTAGGTTTTAGATTGCCAGTTAAGTCTAAATTAAGTAATCTTACAATATTCACTATTTAATATGGCTTGTTCAAAAGCAGATTAAACTAAATGCAACAACATCATTGCAGCATGATCATGGAAAGAATTATATTATTTGTTTCAGTTTTGAGGAAATTAGACTCAACTGGAGAAGAAAAAATTCCTCAGCCATAAGAACCAGCTGTAGCACTAAAACACAGACAATCAAATTTATTCCCAATTAAAAAAACCCCAAACATTTATATGTGGGGAGATGTTGCTTTGTAGTTTAGGGTGGCAGGGCTGTAGATCTGGGTAGACCTTATTTGTTCATAAGAAAGTCCTCTGAAACTGTCCACTCAGAACCTGAAATAAGTAGAGTAGGTGCTTCACATCAGCTTCTGGGCATCAATTTTAATATCTTCCTTTTTAGACCACTCAGTCCAAGCTATGATGCTGTCTCACAAATCCAGCCACCAGAGGCACAAACCCAATGTGTTTCTACTCATTTGGACCCTAATATCATAGAAACTGGCTCCTCACCAGGGTTTTGGAAGGTACAATATTTAGCTGTATTACACATTAAAATGGAAAACATTGCAGTTCACTCAATAGAAAGTACATAGAAACAACTTTGCTCAGAGCACCAGGTTCAGGTAACCCCAGGCTGGCCCCAAGCACTGAAGAAAGCTGAAGCACTCTGAATTGCCTAAACCTATGTCTTGAAACCTGGTAGCAGCCAGGTTCTCTGTACACAATAGATACAAAGATTCTGCAGAGAGAGTAAATGTTTCCTAGTGTATTGCAGGCAGCAGGTGAGCAAAGCTCAGAACCAGGCACACATGCAAATGCTGCTCTTGCCAATCAAGTAGAATTCTTTCCTATGCCCAACAAGGAAAATGTTACAAGGGAAAAGAAATCACCAACAAAAAAAGTCTAACAGAGAAGTTTTCTCTACACTGAGATAGCCCTAAGAAACACCAAATGTAGGGAGCCTTCAGATTAAATTTCACACTTGAGTGCTCAGGCTTGGCACAGGTATTCGTGGCACTTGGACATCATTAAAAAATTATTAAAAAAAAACCAAGAAAAAAATAATAATAAAAAAATATTTCCTGTCACTGAAATAATTCTAATGTTTGAGGAACTCCTAAAAAGCAGTGATATATAAGTATCCTGGGCTAAACTGGTGAAATGCTGCATTTGCGGATTGACCATGGCTGCGACTCAGTAATAATGAGCAAAAAACTACCGCATCTTTGTTCCTGCTGGGCATTTTACAACAGGATCTCTCACTTGGTCTTCTCACTGTGACTAGACACAGAAATGAAGCAGCATCAGGACAATACTAACACAACTGTTGGCTACTGTTTTGTGGTTTTCTCCCTCTCCACATTTTAGCAGTATGTGGCTGTTTCAATTATTTCCTGATCTGTGTCCTCTCTGTGTGTAGAGATGTTGCTAATGGCTAATTCTATTAATTAAATTCTAGCAAGGAATGCATTTCAGCATGAAATACAGTGCATATCCTGCATTTATTCTTCATCAGGAAGCTCAGCTACTAAGGAAGTGTGCTGATACATCTCTTTCTGGTTTTTTTAATGTCTGGCACCTCACAAAAAAACCCAAACAAAAACAAAACTCTCTCTCTCTATATATATATATATGTATATATGTATATACCACCATATATATATATATATATATATATATATATATATATATATATATATGACTACTATTTGAAATGAAAAGGTGGTATCTGATTCTACCTGGCAGCCACACACAAATGGATGCCCTGTGTTTCAGTGCTGGAAACCACACAAACACGCTTCCTGCTGTCAGTGTGAGTCTCGCCTGTTATGGTAAGGAACTGGAGGTAACGTGGAAGCCAGGAGTCCTGTCTCTTTCCAGAAGATTTTCTTAAATTAGCTCAAATAACCATCAGAAGAGTGGAAACAAGCCTCTAGTAACATGTCATGCCTTCAAATTTTAATTTTAGGCCCTGACAACATGCATGGCAATTTTTAGCTCTGAAACTTTGGGTTCAGCTATTTTTCAAAGCGGGTGCACTTTATCCATAGACATTCATGAATTTACTGTATCAGATGGGACCATACAGCAACTTAAAAAATCCGAGGACTCTTTCAACACCAGTGGAAGCTGGTATAGACGATGACATTGTGTGTTATTGTTACCTAGTAAAGTGAAAAAACAGTTGGGCATATACAAAAATGCACTCTGCATCCAGAGTAAAGACGAACATTTTGTTTGTACTGATCACAAAGAATGTTCCAGCAGAGTGCATTTATTTAGGCTACTGTATGGCTTAATAGGCAACCAGTCTCCAAAGAGAAGCTGAAAGGTAAAAATGTGCATTAGAATACAGGGTCATAAATATTATGCTGAAAAACCTGAAGAGTCATGTTTATGTTTCTCAGAGAGGAAAACTCCTCTTATTCCATGACAGCAAGTATAGTGGCAGCCAGGAGGGTTTCTAGTAAAATGTGCTAATAACATATGCTAATTGTCTAAGACTCTCTTAAGGAAAATATATAGAAAATGCTCTTGTCAAAGCTGGTTTATATTAAATTTAAATTCCAAGGAAAATAGTTTTGAGAACAGTAACTTTCTGCAGAATTCTGCACGCAACTCGAGAAATGGCCTGGTTAGAACTGTAGGTAGAACTGTAGTTCAAACATTTGTTCACATTTGCATAGTGTCTATGTGAATGTATATGCAACTCTATGTGGATGTACAGATGCATATGTTATGCCCTTCAGTGCTCATGCAGAAACACAAATAGATCAGAAAGCATCAAGGGATTGGGAAATGGGAAGCTGGAACAGAGAGTATCATACTGGTGGCAAGAGGGCCATTCACTCAGCTGAGAAAATGCAGGAAGAGAATCAAGACACAGGCTGCCCCACAAAAGCCCATATGACTTACCCTGAGGTCTCCCAAAATATGGAAAAAATACTGGGAGATGGAACAGCCGCTTCTCTTCCACTGGCTTAGGGTAGCAGCAGATGTGAGCCATTGCTTTTTGATTACCTAACAGTGCTTTTTTCCAATGGATGGTTTGCCATGCTTCAGTAATGCAGCCACCTCAAACATACATGATTGTCAGGATTGCACAGATTGGGGGCGGGAAGGGGGGATATAGGCAGTGCAAGTGCTTGTACATCGTACAGTTATCCTAATAGCTGCTCCTAAAACAAACCTACAGCTCTAATCTATGCTTTGGCTGATAATCTTGTTAGCATTTATGGGAATTGCTGTGTAAAGTTACACATGGTGTTCCTTGCCAAAGGATCAATTTAATGTTCTGCCCTTAAGGTGCATCAATTGTCTGAATAGTTTCCTCTTTATAGATTTGGGCAATATGAGACTGCATTTTCAGATATTCCTGGCTGGGATCCAGTCCAAGGTTCACAAATATATTGATTCAGAGAAGGAAATGAAGGAGATAGGGAGGAACAGGGGGAAGTACAGACCTGATAGTCTCTGTCAGACAGATTGAATCAGTCTTCTATTACCTGCATTGGAGAGACTGTATCAATCAAAGATATGTTTTGGCTCTGAATCACTGAGCTCTGTTTCTAAGTAACCAGGAAGCTTACATTACTGTGATGTTTATCGACCTTTTAAAATTCGTCTTTCAAAATATACTTAAGATTGTGTCTACTACTCACCAGACTGGCAACTGTCAAAATGAACCTACCTTGGGTGTTGAAGCAGGCTCCCTTCTTCCCGTCATATAATCTTCTCAAATCACTTTTATTCCCTAGTATTTTGGATTGGTTAATTTACTGGATGACTCTTCCCCAGGATCTGGAGTGCCATTTTTTACCATGTAGCTGCCTGTAATGGGGTCATATTCAAGAATGGTGCCCAGGTTGTGTGTCCCCACTGAAGCTAAATTACCATCAACACTTTTCCCCTGTAACTCTTTATCTCAGCTAAGGGTGGGAAAGTCCTGATTCAGTCTGATTCCCCTCATTTGCACAGGGCCTACAGAGCTAAAACAAGAACAATAAAAATATTTACATATTAATAACAGAGGGACATGTGGTACACCATAAACCAGTCCAGCTAGGTTTGCTCAAAAAGAGGTATGTTTTGTCAGATAAGCCAATTCTTTCAGATAGAAATAATTTCTGCAAATTATATAATTTCTCTGGAATTTCTCAGGAATTCTGCCAGAAACCTGTCTGCTTTCCTGCTCTTCTTCCACCCAGCTCCATGGTTGCCTTTGTTGATAGGCATGAGGAGAATGGAAATGCCTGATTCTCAGCATCCTGAGATCCAGGGTGACTTACGTGTCTGTGGTTCTAGGGTTTTCTCTCCTTTCATAAAAGGAGAGGCATCATTTCATTAAGAGATACTGTAGATACTGATCTCTGCACAGGACCACCCTGGATTTTACCATAACCCAGCTCTCCATGAGATGCAGAAATTAATTCTCTAAGCTCAGTTATCCACTGTCTTTCACATCTAGCTCTTCAAAATCAGGGGAAAAAAGCAGAATTTGTTATTTAAGTGCTTGGAAAGATGTGAGTGCACAGCCAACCCACTCAAGAACTTTGTATTACTAAGGGAGAAAAAAAGAAAAACAAAACAAAACAAAGCAAACCCCAAATTAACATGCCAGCTATTGGTAAATGGTATGTAGAAAAATGAAACCCTGAAGATATGTTTGTGAGTTATGTTTGTGAGGTGCAACTGAGCCATCTGTAATATATACCCCATGCTGCCTGGCATGGTGCCTGAGTTTTAAAGAGTCCTCTGAACATTTTAGATGACTCTTCTTTTTTTTCTAATCCTTCTCTTCCTCATGTTTTATAGTGCGTCAGATAAAAAGTGTTTCTTACCACCTCAATGTATGCTAGTGGTAATAATCTGCTGTCCAAATATCTCTGATGTATTTGATATTTATGCTTGTAAGGGTAAACTTCATACCAGGTGTTTTCTTTCTCCACAGATATTGTCTCCCTTACATCTGTGTTGGTGTTGCCTAACTAAAAAAATAAAATAAAAAAAAAAAGGTCTGTTGCAGATGAACACGTATATTTCTCCTCCGATTAATTGTTTTTCCACTAGAGCTGCTTATCCACCTTCTGCTGGAAACTGAAGTGTTCCCACTTTCTGGAAACTGAACTATCATTAAATTTAATCTTGTGGCATTTTATCCATACTGTGCCTCCTGGGAGTAATGGAATTGCTTTAGAATGGAAAGGGCAGGACAATGACAAATAAAACTACTTATTCTTCAGTCAGGTGAGCTTAAAATGAGAACAAGTTCTTTCAGAAAATACATTCCATTTCATTAGAAGAGGCTGGCCAGGGAGGTGGTGGAGGCACAGTCTCTGGAGGTGTTAAAAAAACAGGTAGATGTGGTGCTTCAGGAGGTGGTTTAGTGGTCACGGGGGTGTAGGGCAGATGGTTGGACTTGATGATCTTCAAGGTCTTTTCCAACCTTAATGATTCTGTGATTACAGCATCCTCTCTTTGGTCATGAAACAGCATGAGCACTGTTACATGTATCTGCAGCCAAATGGAATCAGCAGAGTAGGAAGAGCTACTTAAAATCTGTGTACTGATGGCACAGCATCCCAGAAGCCACTGGAAAAGCTGGCACGCAGGGAAAAAAAATGAAGTGTGTATGAAAGGGATAGTAAAGGAAAAAGAGAACTAGAAAAATTAATTTAGATTAAAAAATGCTTCTATCTGTTGTTGGGGTTTGCATTTCTGACCTGTTGCTATTGGTTTTCATGACTGCAAATGTGTATTTTCAAATGTTGCTGGAAGGGTCTGTCCTGTCTGTCGAAGGAACTTGCTCCCTTGGTGATGATGGGCAGAGAGAAGCCTCTCATGGAGACTTCAAATATACCTCTGCTAATTTCTCCATTAAGTAACAAGCTCAGCACATTTGAAACCTATTTCTGAACTTGGCAAGAATTTAGTACTTCACTAAATTTGCCACATTATCAGTGACAGGTCCATCCTGTAAAGCATCTGAAAATGTTCTCAGGGTGAACTAAAACTTCAAGGCCACCTTCAACTAGCAGCACTACTGCGTGCAGAGATGTTTTCTGGGCTATTTTCCTGCTCCCGGGCATCTGTTACGATGGCATCCAGGCAGCTCAGAAATCCTTGGGCTTGTTTCATTGATTTAGATGTGACAGTGTAGTAGCAGTGTTGTTATTGTTATTGATAATAACAATTACAATAACAATAATAATAAGATGTTGACTTGGGCAGGCTATCATAATTGTGCAAGGGCCACTTCTCCTTTTGGAAGTCTCATGGAAAAAACTGCCAACTGCCTGCCTTATTTCCCTGCAAGTCCTTTTGGTACCATGGTGATCAATGCACAGAGAGGATCAAACATTGCTTTGCTATCAGATGAGAAATCAGAATCCTTTTAAGCAAGGGGAAAAAAAAAAAAAAAAAAGAAAAGGTCCATACCATTAAAACACTTCAAAAGTGCAAGAACATCTTTTCATTGCACAGTCTGACTGTGAAGCCCATTTACTTTTATTTCTTGGATTATTTGCCTGCATAACTTCCATCAAATCTATAGTCATGTTTAAAAAAAATGAATTCTGAAAAGACTGCTCTGCAATGACAATATATCAAGAACAATAGTCACAGGAAGAGCATTTAATGAAAGCTCAATCAAATGGCACTTTGTAGTTACTGTGTCAGTGAAATGCAGCCACCTCTGGGGTAGATCACACGTGCTATTGAGCAGCGCACATTAGGAACATTTAATCCTGAAGAGAACCACCATTGTGTATCCATCTGAACAGAAAAGCCTGTACAGAAGACATTATTTGAAAAGAGTCAACTCTGTTGCCCACGGGTGGTTTATACTGGTTGTTTATTAATCGTAGCATGGATAGAGATGCTCTCTCATTGGTCTTCTTTGTACCTTTGGTCTGGTCAGGCTTTTCATCAATTTTTCCAGGAAGATGGGCATTCTGGTGGAAGGAAAGATCTTTGATGAGATTTGCTTTCTGGCTCTTATTACTGCTCATACAATCCATTGGGACAGGGGACCTTTAAGGGCACGAAGAAGGTGTTGATGGTAGTGGCTTTATTACTGGAAACAACCAGCTGGGTTTGTGGCAGCTGAGAGGACAGCATGGCAACTTGCTCACTAGGCACCAAGGTAATGAAGCCTGATGCCTGGGGAGGGTACTGAAGAGTGCAAGAAAGAGCCTGTGAGGTGTAGATATGTTGACACCACCAGCGAAGGGCAGGAAGGTAAGCTGCAGGATAAGATCTGGCTGTTAAGAGTAAGATTGAAATCCAAAAACTCTATCCTGACATTTTCTGAATACTTCTTGTTTCCTGGGAGAAAGGGCAGTACTCACAAGTGCCTTTGCACCAACACTAGAAGTCTAAAAATTGCACAGGGAAGCCATAACACTTGGCATCAAATGGTAATCCTGATCAAACTGACACCTTGGGGATGCACTGGGAGGAAGATAATGGTAGTTCTGCCACACTACCCATTTTACAGGAATGATAGGGTGGGTTGTACAGATGGGGGAGTGACACTGTACAGGAACGACTATATGAACTGTAATAATAGAATAAATATGCCATAAGAAAGAGACTTGTTGTAGAATGGTGTAGGGTGAAATAGTGTGTTGTGTTGTACTAACACCAAAAACTTGCTAATAGTAACATTTAAGAAATGCTATCTCAGATCAGAGAACCTGAGAATTTATGACTGGTGACTGTAGAATTTTTAAGCTACCTCTACACAGAGTGAATAAATGCATCATCAGGATGAGACATAGAATAAATAGTTTCAGGAAACACTTCAATAATTTTTTCCTAGATTCTTCAAGGGGTGTGGGACCTAGTTCATGACATACTAGCTAAAGGGCTGCTCTGTAATAGTACCCGTAATGCTACTAGGTTTAACACTTCAGTGGGGAAGAACAAGCCAAAGAAAGTCAAGCTGTAGCCATTCAATTGCAAATGAGAGAGCTATATAGAAATTAGAGAATTGATCAAACATATAAAGATCAATTCAAATTCCTTCCAGGAGCCTGAGGGTGTTCAAAGATACCATATAAGAAACCCAGGTAAATGGTGTAGCACAGGTGAGGAAGAGAACAATAAAAACCCTGGACAGAAGTAGAAAATAAAATAGGAAATGGAACAGACTTAATGGAAAAGACTCAATAGAAAAGTCAGGTAGGATACTATTGGAGGAGGGAAAGTCAATACTTAAAAATGTAAACACTCAAATAAGAACAAGAATGGCCCTAAAACAAGTCAGGTCAAATGCAAACAGGAAATTAAGAGGGCTAAAAGAGAACCTGCGAAACACCTTGGAACAGATTCTTAACAACAAAATGCTCAAAGGCAGAAAGCACTAGAAATTGTGAGATGGTTGGATAACCAAGGTGTAATAAAGACATTCAGGAATTAAAAAGCCTTTGAAGAGAAGCTCATTTAATTCTTTGCTTTTCTTTTTTCTGATGAAGATGGTGGGGAGACACCTGGTCTCAACCTACTCTGTGTAGCAGGTAGGTCAGAGAAGTTAACATGATATAAGGTAAACCGACATTAGGCATTAGATGACATAAGTAAGTTAATGTTAACAAGTGACCAGGGCTAGTTGATGTTCACCTGGGAGTCCAACGGGAATGTGGCTGTGCAACATATCCCATACCTTGGCCAGCAATGCTCCAACGCTGCAGCAGCATGCACATGGTCTGCCGGGTAAGTCCCATCTGCAAACGCAGGTCAGAGGAACCGCAGAGTTGTGAGCCTCCCTCCCACCCCTGCTGAAAGGGACTCAGGATCTCAGAGCATGAGATCGACATAGCTAGTTGGGAAAGAGCCAGCATGACTTCTGTAATGGAAAAACTCTGCTCCAGCCTGCTGGACCTCTGTGGAAGTCTCAGTAAGCACGTAGATAAAGGAGATTCAGTCGGCTTCATACAACTGGATTTTCAAAAAGTCTTTGACAAGGTTCCACATCAAAGCTGTTTAAAGATGCTGAGATGCCTTTAAGAAAAGCTCCTTCTGTGGATTTGAAGGATAGAAAGCAAAGGGTTAGCTTAATGGTGACTTCTTAGACTGGATTACTGGAGAGCTGTCCTGGTCTGAGCCAGGACAGAACCAATTTCCTTTCTAGCAATTTTTCTTTTCAGTTAAGTCTATTCTAAGTAGCTGCACTTGCTGAAATTAACAGCATGTTTTTCAGTCCCTTTCTGCTTCTAAGACTGGTAACACTTGATGTTTATAGTTACTGCTGGAGAACAGTGTACAGAACCAAGGTCACTGCTTGGTTCTGAAAAACATATTATGCTTGGAAACCTGCAAGGAGGAGAGGACCAGACAGGTGACCAAAACTGTCCAAACACAGTATTCCATCCCATACATGTCATACTTGCTATAAATTTGAATGATCGTAAAGGTCAAGTTCTCTTCATCTATAGCTGACATACTGGGAGGAGTCTGTCCATTTGACTGCCTTTCATCCCAATCCATGTGTTCCTGATTTGCTTCATTCCTGAATCCAGTTCCTGTCTGTTACTGACTCTAAGAGTTGAGTCCAGGACTTTTCCAGGGCTGCCCTGCAGCCTCTGTGATGATGTGTTATTGGGGGAAAGAGGGGGAGGTGGGGGAAGTGTGATATATGTCTACATAATTGAATTGTTTAATTTTCTTCACTGTTGTTGCATTAAACCCAAGTAGTTTAGTTTCCAACCTCTAAGCCTCACTCCCTTATTTTCTTTCCTTTTCCTACATGGGAAGACAGCGGGGTTAATAGAGACCATCTGTCACTTGTTTGTCAGTCCAGTGTTAAACCATGACAAGAGTTACCTAAGAACTAGTGCTGAAATAATGTGTTTTTTATGTCTTCCTAAATGCCCTGGAAAAAGAACATTACCTCCAAAATCATGGATTTCATGAGAATGTTCCTAGTATCAAAATTCCAGCTTGATGGCAAGCATCTTCTAAAAATGTGTGTCTGTGTGGTGGGATTTGGGACAGATGAGCTTCAAGGCAGATATATATATGTTATGCATCTAGAGGGAAAATAATCTAATGCACATGTACATGATGCTGAACTTGTGACCTGCAGTTGTAACTCGAGGTATCTTGGAGTCATCACTGACAGTCCTCTGAGATTGGCTTTCACCGGCTGCTGCACACTTAGCAAAAAATATGGGGGGAATCATGATGAAGGAACAAGACTTCTGGCCCTAATACTCTGCACAACCACAACCATCTTAATTACTGTGTACAGTCCTGTTCACTGCATCTCAAGAAAGGGCACAGCAAAGTTCAAGAAGTTTTAGCAAAAATCAAGGGAATATGCACCTGTCTTTGTAAGAAGGCACTAACAGAGGCTGTTTGGAATCTGGAGATAGGGAAGGCTATTCACAGTTAACATCTGTGGGAAACTTAGCACAGGCAGATGTTGGAGGCAGTCTGTATCAGTAGGTTCAAAGACAAACTCATGGACTATAAAGAGATGATAAAGGCAATCAGCAGGAATGGATCTTCAACACTGCTACTAAAAAAGTGTGACTGCTAAAGAAATATGAGGAGAATGGATCACTGAAAATGGCAAAGATCACAGACTCTTGCTAAATAGTGTCCCCTGCTGCCTTTGCTGGAGATAATATTGGGCTGGACAGGCCATTGATCTGAGTGGACCTTTCACAACATTATGGTTGCTACCGGATACAGGATACTAGACTAAGTGGACTTTTGATCTGATGCAATACAGATGTTCTCATGTCCCTAGCGAGCTGGAAAATTATAAAATTATACAAAAGCCTTTGTCTAGATAAAACAGATCTGAACAACCAAACTATTTGTTACAGGTAATGACCAGAAGGAATCGCTGTGACTTGCTGCTCTGAAGAGATGGGCAACTGAAGAAAATCTCAGCAGATGTGAATGTGCACTGTGTTTGTTTGTAAGACTGTAGCCCTACAGCAAATTTAATAGAATATAACCAGGTTGAAGGGCTGAGTCAAAAAGCAAAGCAGCAGATGAAAACTAAAATTTCTCCAACTACATGAAGGAGCCTGAGAATACTCAAACTCAACTTCATCACTGTGAAATAAGGGAGGATGTAACACCTGAGTCACCTGCCTAGAAGACAATCAGCATTAGTCAGCTGCTTCTAGGACAGATGTTGGACACTGAAGTAAGGTAATCAGAAGGGGAAGAAGTAACCAGACTTACTCTTCTCTGACCTGCATTACAAGTTGCGAACTAAAAGACTGTCCTCACCCTAGTGAGCAGGAGTCTAAAACAGGACACAGCAGGGAGCAACACAGGTGTAGAGTATAAGAAAAACTAGTCTAGAACAGGCAGATGTCCTTAGAAACCTTCAAAAAATAGACCTGCTTTCATGATCTTACACTCTTGGAGATGTGTATTGAAAGTACTTATAGGATACAGCCTAAACTACTGGGCTGTGGGAAGGGAAGTCTGTAGTGACCAGGTTTGGGGAAACTCACTTTCTTGAAAAGATAACAAGAAGAGGGTATGAAGGAAGTACGTTTAAGAAAGCAGAGCCAAAGATTATTGGAACCCAGTGATAGTCAAGGCATGCAAGACAATAGGGAAGAAAGGCTAGTGACAGTATGACAAGGTCAGCATTAGCTGAGCATTTCAGTTGCATCCTGAACTGGAAACACCAGAAGAGGAACCAAAAACTATTTATAGTAAGCTACTTATATTTTAAACCCCTTAATTTTTCCTTAATACAGGCGTTTGACCACCATCTTCCCATCTTCATGATGGGTATTGAAAACATGAATGAAAACAATGCACAACTTGGTATGTTGGGTGGGCTTGCAAGAAGCTAACATTATTGCCCCACTCTATCAAGAGGTACTCCCAGGCTCTCATCTGCTTGCTGTGCAGTTACAAAATAGATGTGGAGGAAGAAATCATGTGAAGGAGAACTGTGCAGCTGTTGCAGAAAATGAAATTGTCTTAAGTACAACTATGACAGTAGAGCAGTTGTGTGAGTTCAGAGGCTGATGAAGAGCCTGTGTGAGATACTCATTGTAGAGTAGGTTAAGAACATGAGTAGGAGACCTAGAAGGAAAAGAGAATCAAGGTTATATGCAAAGATTGCATGCTGTTGATGCAAACTCCTCCTCAGGCATTTATGTGGTACCCATGGAGCACTGCTGCAAAAGTTTCAAGTCTTGAGGCTTTTAAAAGGATTTCCATTAGTTCAGTTGAAGTCTCTCCTTCAATGTCTTGTGGAGTTTTGTGTTGCCTTAGGAACTATTGCTATTTCCAGTTATAAACTTGAGGACCAAGGAGGAAATTTAGCAAAAAAAATGTAGTCAGCTCTTAGAGCTTTGGAGGGGGAGTAGAGGGTAAGGAGGGAAATGAGTAGGGGCTGCTCCTTAACTGGTCCTTAAAGCTGAAGATTCATGGACTGCTTCAGCAATTTTCCTCTTGTATCCAATCAGAGTCTGCCCTTTGAGTAACCAGCACCCCTAGTCTTTTCCATGTCACTCCTTGTAAAAAGGGAGCCTCCACCTTCCTTGTAGCCACCCATCAAGTACTGGAACATGGTGATGAGGTCTCCTCTAAGCCTTCTTTTCTCAAGGCTGAGCAAACCCAGTTCTCCCAGCCTTTCCCCATATGGCAAACTTCACCGGGATATATTTGATCACATCACCCAGTTAACTTATAAAGATATTAAGCAGGATTAGGCCTAATGTTGATCCCTGGGGAACCCCACCTGTGACAGGTTGCCAGTTTGAAAAAGAACTATCAGCACCCTCTGGTTGTGGCCATCAGCCAGTTCCTTACCCACCACACAGACCATTTGTCTAGACCATGATACACCAGTTTTTCTAGGAGGAGGCTGTGGGGGACAATATCAAGAACCTTAAAGAAATGCAGGTAGACAATGTCCACAGTTCGCCCCACATCAACCAAGCAGGTTACTTGGGTAACCTGCAAGTCCACTGCTGCAGTTATATGTTTTAAAGAATATAAAGTTCAACAAGACATATTAATCCATTAAGAAAAGAGCATGGAGTTTTTCCAACTAAAAAGCAAAAGAATCAAAACCTTAAGCTCTGACTTATCATTCAAGCTGTATAACCAATGCACTTTAAAGTAGACTGTAGTAAGAAAATTAATGTTCCTCTCCCTTGCCTTGGCACTCCTCCAATTACATATTAAGCCTGTGGGCTTATCAATAACAGACTTTGCACATAAAGATACATCACATGCAATTCAATATGTGAGGCTGATTCCTCTGATCAACCCATTAATTTTTGCCTCTTTGATCCATGGTCATGGTTCTTGCCATTCTGCATTAGCTGTCACTCTCCAAATGAAATTTGCTTGCCCAAAGCAGCCATCAGTAAGCAAAATGCTGCTAAAACACTGCAAAATATCTTGGGGTTTTGTTCTTGACTTCAGCACAGATCTCAGGTTGAGGAAATTTCCTGTGGATCCTAAGGATAACCAAGTCTGAGACTGCATAAAGCCATTTCTCCAGTACTTGGTTTCCCCTTCCCAGAAGAGTCCCTGCACTGTCTTACACCTCTAGAAATGATGCAGAGGAAAAGTCAGGGTAATGGACAAAGCTCTACTGCTGAGTATGGAGCCTGCTTATCTGTCCAGATAACAGAGGCTGTTAAGGTTTGCAAGTATAGTGCATGTGAAATGGCACTGGCAAAACAGAACACCTAGAGACACGTTGTGCCTACTGTGATAAGGTATTCAGCACAATTCCCATTCACAAATAATTCACGCTTATCAGCTGGATCAGCACCACTCTTCATGTTCTTCTGCATGCTGCCCCTCCTCCATTCAGTCATTAACTGCTTTAAGCTTGTTCAACTACGTTATAATATGAAAAAAAAAAAAAAAAAAGTTTGATTCACAGGGCTATCTTCTCAATGTGAACATTTTAAAGTTCATTATCGCTTACAGGTTGAGGCTCCAAGTGAGATAAAAACTTCAGCTCATGAGTATTTTTAATACGGCTCTGCATGTTGTCTAGCTCTCACACAGTGACACTACAGCCTCCTGTTTAGTCATACAAGATGACAGTACTAAAAGGAGATAAAGGCAAAAAAGGGCATTTGTGAGGAGGCAACAAATCTAAAAGCTGCTGCAGTTCAGCTGGGAGGTTGAGGAGGGTGTGCTGGACAGAGAGGCTGTCATTTCCTTTAAGATTACGCAGGGTTTACGTCTACTGGATTTGGACCATCAGGTCTTGACACTCAGCTAGAGCCTAAATGTGGATGTGGACAGGCTGCAGCCTGTCTGTAGAACTGGAGCAGAACTGGAGTGGGGCAGATAGAGACAAGATGTATGAAACCAGCAGGAGAGTAGGGGGAGGAAGCAGTGGAGAGCACAGCTGCACAGCTCCAGAGGGTCCCATGGAGCGGGTGCCAGCGGGATTGCGCAAGCCGCCTGAAGCACGGTCCTCCAGCTCCGTGCAGGAAGCCTCAACGCTTCCCACCCATATGGTGCCTGAGCTAACATTAGAAGCATCCGGCTTGTGAGAAGTACCCGCTCGTGGAAACGCAGCAAGGCTGCTCCTAGCAAATGTGAAACTCTTCATCCACTTGCCCCCACATGCCATCTGCCCAGTTCACCACCCGTGTAAGAACAAGCTGGAAGTAGTTCCAGAGCAAACCGCCTAGTGAAAACAGAGAGAGAGAGAGGGGAGAGACTTTGTCCTCAAGAGCCCTGCTGGCACCATTTGCCACACTGGCATCATGACTGGTGTCCGTGATTTCTGAAACACCCATCTTGATGCTTGCTGAAGTCTGGTTTTCTGTTATGGTGGCAAATAGTTTGGTCTGTCAGTCAAGCACTCATGTGTCCAGAGTAATCAGCAAGGTTTCTCTGTATTTTAATCTCCAAATACAGGACTTATGCAGACAACAGACAGTGGGAAGAGAAAAGCAATCAGGTGATAGCATGTCCTATGTTAGCCAAAGGTAACGAGCAACTAAAATCCTGTTTGCAAATAGGACAAATTATGTTATTCCATCCTCAAAGGTCAGCTGGAGTTAGAGCCCTTTCAGAAAGATAAGCTTTATGGGAGAACATCCCCAGTGTGGTATGGACCTCCAAGCTGTAGAAGAGACTTTGGTCTCTACTGCAAGATTTTTCCTTCTGTCTGGTTGCCTCTTTCTTGCTGTAACCTTGTTCTGTAGCTGTACTCCAGCTAAATCATGTCAGATTGGAAGATGAAGAGGCATGCAAGAACCCTGAGGCTTTTTGCAGTATCATCACCTTGGCCAAGGAGAAAGACTTGATGCTGTTGAATTAATGAAGGAATTCCAGTTTAGTCTTCAATGGGTCCATAAAATAGTCAGTCAAAGCACAGTATAGAGAAAAAAAGGCAAAAGCCCTGTGTACATTATGACTAAGAAATAGGAGAAGCAAGGAAGTTAAAAAGGAACTAAATCAAATAAATTATATCTACTTGAGAACCAATTCCATAGCTGGAAAATGCTGAAGTGGCTACAGTTCATATTTTTTTGAAACATTTGATTTGTTTCTAGGAATAACTCACTTGCTTCGTCAATGGACTTTCAGAACATTAAACATTGTTCTCTAAAGATCCATTTGGACTCTTCTTGCAAGCTGCAAATCTTTACACATTTAATATGCAGGGGTCTTGGTCTGTACAAAATCTCCTCCCCTTATCATACTACTTGTTTCTTTTCCTCCTTACCCTTTAAGTTGTGGTGCAGATTTCATTTTTTGCTCTGATAACCTTGAGAGGTGCTGTTAGGCAACTAATGAATTAAACCAGGGAAGATAAAGATGTGTGGACTCCTGAGAATATTCTCAAGAGATTCCCTTTGCAATAGTAACCAAGAGGAATGAATGTCTTGGTCATGCAGACCTTGAAAGCATCCCAGGTGTAACTGGTACACAAAAAAATCCTGAGAAGCAAAAATTTATTAAAGGTGCAAGGTCTTAGCAAGAATGGAATGCTAATGAGGGGGAAAGCCCACAGACTACTCTTGTAATGTTGCTTTTAACAGAAACACAGTGAGATCTTATAAAGTATAAAAATGCAACTATTGCCTTTTAATCCTCCTTTTTTTGTTTGTTTGTTTGTTTCTGTTTTTTTTTTGTTTGGTTTGTTTGTGTGTGTGTGTGTGGTTTTTTTTGAAGGTTTGAAAAACCTATGGGAAAATTGTTCATAAGAGCTACTGACCACGTAGGCAGGTGGGGCACAGTTAAGCTGGATACTCCAGACACATAATTTAATGTATTTGTATGACCTTGAATCTTAGGCATGGCGATTTCTTGCACTTGCCACTGGACATCAACAAACCTACCCATTGAAAATGGAATAATTTACTCACAATCAATGAGCCAGTAAAATATTATATAGAATAGCAGAGGATTTTTTTATTCTCTCTGCTTGAATGATCTGCTGTTAACAGCAGCAGCTGTCATAGATAGGCATACAAATGGACCTGGAAGTTCAAGATCCTGCATGCTGGAATGCCTCACTAAAGGGAGCATTCAAGAATGTGAGCTGTGATCCACTCCTACTGACACAAACTGCAGGAAGAAAAAAATGTAACAAGTTATTTTGCTATATTTCCTTTGGTTGTTTGTTAAGAGTTGTCAAGAGGATTCTTTTACTCTACTTGGAGTTCAGTCTCCTAGCAGGGCTCGTGTCAAGGAACAAAGCATAAATTTGGGGCTATCCTACTGAGCTCTGGGAGCTATTCATCAGCTTGAGGTGCCCTAGAAACAAGGTGATACAAGCAGCAGCAAAGAAAGTGAACCATGCAAGGGTATCAAAACATCAGTAATAACAGGTGGATTCCAAACCAGTGACCTCCTAAGTCCTGGTGATATTGCTGCTGAGACATGATAAATGTTTGAGGTGGGCTGACTGCCACTACTGGCACTGATTTCCTGTATACATGACCCTGAGTAACTTGGATATGCACATATTGCTTTGGCCATAATTCTGCCCAAAGTACCTCAGCTATTCTTAAAGGCTGCATTGGAATCACTTGTTGGAGCTATGCCACAGTTCAAAAAAAAATGGATGATTAATGGGGCCAAAAGACAGAGTAATTTAAAATAAAACTTCAAAGGCATCTGGCTGATTTCTATATTTAACTGCTTAGTAACAAAGAATTTGAAAAACCAGCCTATTAATTAAGCAGTAGGCACCCTCCTGCAAGGACTTAAATGTTCAAATCAGTTCTCGTCAGTTATCTGAGAAGCACCTGCTCTCAGGAGAGGACTCCCTGCTTCAGACTGCAACTAGAGATAGGTGCCCAGGTCCTGGGGCAACATGAATCTTGCATTAGATCCTGTTGATTGATTCTTGGTAGCTCCTTGCAAGAAAATTGTGTGGCCATAGACGAGCCATGCAATCCTCTTTTGTGCTCTGTAAATAGCTACAGAACTAAGCCATGATCATACTGCTCATGCCTTTTCCCAATAAAATGCTGTTTTTCTGTCAAGAATCATATTCCAAGAAGGAGCCACAGTGGCTTAGGTGTTGGAAGAGTCAAGGACAACCTTAAGTGTAACATGCTGTCATGCAGCCACGCCAGGCATGGCTGAGCCAAGCAGCCAAGTAAGGGAACAAAAATACATTGTACAATGAACCCTGGGACTTCTACCAACTCCAGCTGGCCAAATGCTAAAGCATTTGAGGATGACCAACAGAGCACTGCACACTACAGGTCACTTTTCCCCTCTCTGTGGGACAATGAACCTTCTCCTGGCAAGAAAGCAGATACAGCTGGCAAGTATCTGGCATTAAAGACAAAAAAAAAAAAGATTATGCCATTTATCAGGCACTCGGATACGGGATCAACCTACCTTCCCTTCAGGGCTTGGTAGGGAAGAGATGACACCTCTTGGCCAGGGGCGGTGGTGGGGGCTGGCAAAGAAGGGCCCCCACAACCCTTGTTAATCCACAAAGGAAAAGGTATATTGGTGGGAGGGGTTGCAGGTGAGCCCATGGGGAGTCCAGAGGGTTTGTTTTCAGCCAGACATGACTTACCCTTGGAGCCCACGCTGGCTGTGACCAGCGGCTGCGCTGCCTCTCGTGCCCGGGGCTCACACCAGGTCTCAGCAGGCAGACACGCCAGGGCCCCGTGCTGCTTCCCTGGCGCCCACAGCTGCGTGCGGGACATCACCGGCGGTGTGAGCACGGGCCGTGGCTCTCATGGTGCCGGGGGGATGTTCCTCCTCCGCTGCTGCCCCTTCTCCAGGCCCCTGGGAGGCACGTTCCTCTCTGGTGGTTGCAGAAACTGTGTCCGTGCTGTCCCACCCAGGGCGGGCAGCCACCCGCCCGGCTGCTCCGGCTGCTCTTCCTTCCAGCCATGCTTGGCATCCCAGGGCCTGGGAGCCGGAGGGAGAACTGTGGGCCGGCTGCAGGGGCCCTGCTGTGATAGGGCTGGTGACATCAGGAGGCCACTGTGATGGTGACTGTGACTCTGGCCGATGGGTGGGGCCAAATAGGGTGGGTTTGGGCAGGGGGGCCCATGGCCTGGAAGATGCCCACATGTGGGAGGAGGAGGGTGGCAGAGCCTGAGGGCCCCTTTCCTGGGGCTCGCTCCTGCCTGCCGTGTTGCTTGCTGAGAGAAAGGCTGCCCCTGGGTACAGGGACCACCCTCCACCTCCTGTTATGAGCCCTGGGCCCACAAAAAATAAAAGTCCACATTATCTATAGATGGTGTATAAACCTTAGCAAATTATTTACAGGCATTGGCAAGCCTAGGAAATGTGAAATTGTTTTTGTGTAATGGAATTTGGTTGAAGTAGTGCTGTGTAAGGCAAATCAGCCTTAGATGTACAAGCACACTCTCCTTTGTAGCTTAAAAAAACACAAACAACAGAGGAAACCAAGGCAAGGACACTACACTTGGGCCACAGCTGGTATTTGGGGCTGCCCCTGTGTGTGTTACAGAGCTTGACATTAGTTCGCTACAGAGGCTGAAATCCTCTCTGGAGTGCTGCAGCTGATATATTATGTCTATAATGCTCAGGAAGGCTCCCTTTTCTTCCCCAGCTTGCTGGAAAACTTCCCCAGAGCTTCGTGCCAGCCTATTCTGCAGCCTCTTCTTGCATATCCAAGGTGTTTGGTTTACCAATTTGCTGTAGAAATGCAACTTCTATTAGTCTGGTGACTATTTACTGAGACACTTGGTTTTGTAAACTTCTAGCTGGATCTTCCAGGCATGTTTTAATTATTAAATTAAAATAATAATGATAATTTAAAAAAACTAATTGAGCTGGCAGAATAAAGAAACAAGTGTTCCATGGAGAAATGCATCTTGCTACAAATTCCATTACGTAAAACATTAGGTTACTCTTCGTGGCCTCTAGAGGGCATAAGAAATGTAGACATTTTTTTTTCTCTCTTTAACCAACACCATTTGCTGTTGCTAATTCTGTTACTCAGGTTGTTGTTTGACAGTAATTCCTACCTAGACCTCTTTCCTGAAGGTCCTTCTAGAAAGGAATGTTAAGATATGACGTCAGATATGGTGTGAAAACATGCTTCTTCTGAGTCTTGGTACATATTCACTTTTGTCTACTAACATACAACACAGAAGAAGCCATGGAATATATGGATATGGAATTTAACCCTAGATTCTCAGCCAAGATAAAGATGAAAAGACAAATCTATTAAACTGGAAAGTAAATAAGACTCCACACAACAAAAGTAACAAATGGTAGAAAATACATCTCATTATTAGACAACTCTTTTTCTTGCATAAGGGAACTGTACAAAAACATAGATGTTTATTTCATAATGTTATTATTTAAAAATGTGTTTAATGATCCATTTTTGCTTTTGGGAAGAGTCACATAACTTCACACTGAGAAGTGCTGACTACTTTCAGAGGAGAGTGATTCTGAATCCCTTCCTGGCTCTGTTAGCATTTATTACTCTGCTTTTAGTCTGGTACCCTAGACATGTGCAGAAATCCTTAAAGCAAAACTGGCTACAGGTCTCCTGTTACTGTTTCTATGGCTCCTGAAGTGCCAGGCTGCTGCATCCTACACAGGGTAGTTCGGGATGCAGTGGGAAAGACAACAGTCATTTCCTCTGGGTCAGATTCTTGAAAAGAGATAGTTTGGATTGCTCTGACATATAATGTGTCATCAATTGGTCATCATAGCTACGCAGGCTCTGTGAACTGCTAAGGATTCAGGATTTGATAACAGTCTGGTGACTGCTATTCTCCAGCTGCAGCATGGTAGTCAGTTGGACTAAAGAAATTAATGACTAAGATTGAAAGCTTTTAAGATACATTTTTAGTTTTCAGTATGAAGTGCCCTAAATTTTCTCTCTAACCTGTCACCTATTACAGGTCATAATAGTATAAATCCACTTAGGTCTCTCAAGTATGGTTTTCCACCAGCAGCTTCATGCAGATAGTCTGGAGGAAGATGACAAAACTCAGGAGCAGATGAATCCATTAGCACAGGATGCCTCAGTTTTAATATATTAAAAACAACTCTTAAAAGTTGTAGCAAAGAATCTCACTCAAATGCCCCTCAAGCAGCAGATACTTACCAGGCAATGGTCCAATTCCTTTATATGTCAAGCCCTCTACCTTGTGGAAACAGATTAGGGATCAATAACACACCGCTGAAAGGAGTACTTGCCTTAAACAAATCATTACTTTTTAACTTGCAGCTTCAGTGCAATAAGCTGTTAGGATGTTTTACGTATCTGACTCTCTGTGTCTGTGTCACTCTACATCTCCTATGCTTCTCCCTCTTTCCTAGCCCCTCCCTTCCAGATAATGGGTACAAATTTTTCCCTCTAGTACCACTTGCTTTTAAGTAACTTCAGTGTACAAAACAAAAGTACTTCCAAAAGGAGACGGCAGATGTAGTCTATTTGCTCCACCAGGTTTTTCATTCTGCTGATTCATTCTGCAATGCCTGATGCAGCATCAGGACCACCTAAACAATCAGCTATTACTGGATGGACAGGCAGACAGAACACCAACCTTGCCCAAAATGGGGTACCTTTTCTATGCTTCTTCCCAACCTTTCCTACAATGGATGCACCACCTTGAAAAGTGATCATCTTCTCCTCTGGGAGTAGCACACCCACAATCATACTAGGAAATTACTGCCCCAGAGAAGCCACTATATTCAGAGACTGTCTCAAACACACTTGGTTGCCCTAAGACTTTACTTTCTTCACATTCTGATGTTAAGAGCCAGAAAACGGAAGGTCAGAACAGGGTGTACACAGAAGTGTAAGGCTAGATTATAGCCTGAAACACAGCTCCTTGATGGGAACTATCGTTAGGAATGCCTTAAGGAAACAAAAAACTCAGCTCTCCTTCTTACAATCTTCAGGATTTAGGCTCTGGAGGAAAAAGACTAAACTGTAACACTGTCATGTGTGTTTAACATAGACACTCTCAGATGCTTTCACATAGTTGGAGTTACCTGTAACAAGCTGTGCAGTCAGTAGCTCTGTTGCTGAATACTGTAGACAATCTGTGGACTTTTCTAGCTACCCTTTGCTATCAATGCTCTCCCTGGACCTACATAAAGATACTAATAGCAATCCACCTCTCAGAAGTATAGTGCTAATCTGAACTCATGGTAGTGGCAAGCTCTGTCTTCTCACCCTACTGCTATCCTGCATAAATGTACCCTTACTAGAATTTATTTATTTTCATAGAAAACACAATTCTGGGAAAAGCTTTCCTACGCCCTCTGCTGGTTTTCTAAGGCACCCATTTTCAGCTTAGAGTTAACTAGTTCAACTAGAGTTAAAATACTACCTTTAACATTCTGGTAGGGTTTCCCCACCTCTCCTCCATTTTCCTTTGACTAAACTGCAGCAAGATGTATAAGACAGAATCATAGGTGCATATTACACAAGTTGCCTCCTTCAGCTTCCCTGTGACTTGCCAAATGACCACCAATTTTTCTTGCATTTCTTTCTGAACTAGACTGTTAAGGAAATTCAGGCAATCCCCATCTTTTCACAAGCAGCAGGTGTCTTTGAGCAAGTCTGCACAGAGAACAGGAGTTTCCTTTGGTTGTCCTTTCATGTTGAAAGCAGCAAACTCCATGCACCTTCAGCCTGAACCTTATTATGGACCCAAGGTCATTTGTCATTGGATCCATTATCTCCTTGTATTTCTGCCTCCACTGCCACGATGCCTCTAATTTCAGCTACCTCTAAGACTTCAGCAACTGTACCAGATTATGCCCAAGATTCTTCCAGGATAATCATCCTCTCCTTAATGTAAGTTTTGGATATTCCACAAGTGTTTTACAAAAGCTCCAGACTGAATCCTGCTCTGATGCTCACTGCTGACTCATACTGGTATTCAAAGCCAGTTCAGCAGGCTTCAAGTTAAGATGCTGGCTAAGAAGTCAAACCCTTCCATTTATTCATTTTTGTGACACTTCATTTTGGTCTATGTGTAAAGACAATCTAACTTGTTCATAAGCATAAGACCCTTTGATAGCCATCTCTAACTTAAAAGAAAAGGATACGAGCAGCTCCCAAGGGCCAGATTCTGACGCTTGACAAAGACAAGTAGGATATACCTTCAGTGCTAAAGCTAAAATAAATTCAAATGTGAGCTAGATACTGATGTGGATACACAACTGCAAGTCTGCTTTGCCAGGAAATGATTTATCAACACAACTTTAAGATTTTGGATGCAAACGCAGCCTTTAAGATCCTCTCTTTTTTAATGTATAAGTCACTCAACACAGTAAATGCTGTGTCAAATCTATAGCCTGCATTACTGATCAACAAGTTCTGCTTTCTAAGTAAAAGCAGGAACAGCAAAAAAAAAAAAATAAATTCCAAGGCAGAAGATCTTACTAAAAAAAGAAAACAACAAAGAAAAAAACCAAAACACCACAGACAAATCCACAAAACAAAAATACGTATCATGCACTTCCATTGTGAAATGATCATGTTCCTAAGCATCCCGTGAACATACCACTCCTTCAGAAGTACTGAAAGGCCAACATACTACTTGTCCTGATCTCACTTCTCAGAGACACTTTAGAGTGGGCCTACGTGCCCACCTCCTTACATGAAGGTCAGAAGAACTGGTAAAAGTTCATGGAAGATCTCAACACAGACAACACCAGGAACAACACTAGTGCTGCTGCCTCAGCTCTTTAACAAGCAGGTTCTCTCCACATCTGCCTGTAACAGTTCAGCTGCTCAAGTGCTCCACTCTAGCCATTGCATGTCTTGGGTCACTTTCCTTCAGCAAAATCATATGGAACACCAGTACTCACTGGGATCAACAGAAGGAATAACTTCAGAGTTTTAATCGGGAGCTCTTGAGCAGATCATTAGAAATTTAAATTCACTTCAATGTTACACTATTGTTGAGAAGTTTTTAGGAAACAAAAATTTATTACATTAAACATGGAAGTACTGCACTGTAAATTATTAATCCAGTCCTGACCTGGAGCATTAAGTACAGTAAACTTCTGAGGATAATATTAATCCTGGAGTTATGTTTTCCAACAGTGCATTTCTTCAAACAATTATCACTTAACCTTCCCAGAATATCTGCTCTCAAGTTTGCCCCTCAATAATGCCAGACAAAAGTCCAATATACCCAACTAACTTATGTCTGGCACCACAAGTAAAAATCTTCCAGAAGCTTAATCTCAAGCTCTTAGATTTAGGGTCTTCTCTTGACCCAACCATTTTGCAGAATTGGAAACTGAAGATATTCAGACAAATGACAATGTCAACTGCCCCACATAAATGGACTGCACAAAGATGGGCAGCAAGACGATGAACACATCTTTTTGCCACATATTCCATTTAAGACACTTTATTTTTTTAATTCAGGCCAACCATAATTTCACTGGAAGAGACAACCTCCTTGCTCTTTTTCTCATTGACAGAAAGGCACACCACCACACACATTCCCATTTGATAGGTACCAAATCAATTTTAATGATGTCATTCTCAAGCCAGAAACCATTAAATCCCCCTTTCCAAAACCAGTTCCACGCAGCTCAGTTGAGAACTCAGAATCTGACTTGTGCCCGGAAATGCATCTGCTTTGTTGCATTGTTACTCATTCCTGTCTTGAGCATCCACTTTGACTTCATCCTCTGCAGGTACTGCATATCACGCTGCTGAGCAGAGACTGCCCCTGCAGGGAGAGAGGAGGAAGAGAAAGGGATCAATGTCTGTAAGGTTACTTCCTACCTACACGGGACCAATCTGTCCACTTACATCAGCACTTTTTTTTTTCCCCATACTGGTATACTTATTTTCACTTTTCTCTTGGGAAAGGCCAGTTCCCTCTATAAATACCCATGACTATGATCAATGGAAAAGGTTGTTTTGCATTCCAATGTGCACTTATTTTGTTTCAAAAGTGGATATACGTCATTAACACTTCTCCCCAACTGGAGGAGTACTCTAACTGTCCAAAAATGGTTTCTGCTGCATTGTTAAATAGCAAGGGGAGTGGTGTTGACAGGCAGGAACCAACAAACCTTATAAAGAGTCCACATCACAAACACACATGCTAATTTTACACACAACTTCATACTGCATGTTGTTTCTGTGTCAGGAATAAAAGGGAACTGAGTGGAAGACAAACTACTGCATAAAACTCCACAAACATGAAACAAACTTGACCTACTTAATTGTAGAGTGATAACCTCCTAGAATCTCCTCCTCTGCAAAAACTTCACATTGTCACTTACCTGTCTGACCTGTCCAGCCCAAAGCTCTGTACTGCTGCAACACCCGACCCACTGCTTTCTTGTTTTTCACAACAGCCACTGCTCTTGACAGACCAAACCGTTGCTTGTAGTACCTCATTAAAGAACGATGCCCCACTCTTGCACCTGTTCAGAGGAGGGAGCACTTTATTATTCACGACAGTTTTTGAAATGCAGTATTCAAGCATATCCTGAAAACTGTGGAAAATTCCTATGCTGACAAATGCTTTCTAAAGGACCAGAACATTAAAAACTTTAGGACTATTAGAAACTCAGTGTAATTACTGTAGGATCTGCTGTACTGCACTCTACTTCGAAAAAAAACACCCGAAGACTGCTGTTGTTCAAGAGAGCTTTAGCTCAGGTAACAAGCAGGCAGCTCTCAGAAAAGAAAATTATAATTAGGAGACTGAGCAGAGAGGCAATGCTCTTTCAAGCAACCAGGGAAGCAAGCTGCTGACATTCAGGATATCATCTGTAACTGGCAGCACTCTTCAGCATGAAATGGCTGAGGTTCCCTCATACAAAAAAATGCCAAAACAAAACAAACAAAAAAAAAGCAAGCAAGTGTGCCAAATGCTTTACAAGACTAAAGTAAGGTTGTTTAATTAATTTTACTGAACAAGTTTACTAAATTAATTACCAGCTGCCTCCCGCCAAAAAACCTACACTGGATAACCTAAGTTATAGGCCTTTCAACTTGCACTAAAACAAGATGTGGATGTTCTTAAGAGTTTATGATGAGAGTCACATGTTAACGAAGAGGTAAAGTGGGTTCCAAAAGAACCCCCCAGCCCAGACCACATATATATTAAAGCTGAAGAAGTTGAACTATTTGGTACTGAAAATAATGTGAGGACGAAACCCAAGACACTTAGATGCAAAATTACTTTCTCCCTTGCCACAAGAATCACTTACAACAACGACCTACACTGCAGGTAAGGGCTGCAGCTATGAGAAATGCAGAGAAAGTATTTTGTAACACAAATCCCAGGCCTACCAGACGGAAGGATCAGCTCCATGGTGTCATCATCATAATCCAGCTCTCTCTCTGTTGATTGCTCTCCAGGCACCTCCCCATCTTCCCCATCCTTGTGATCAGGGTAACTGCTCCTGTGGAGGAGTAGCAGTACATAGTTTCTACATGGTGAGCAGCCACAGCTATCCAGAACTGCCATGCATAGCTTTCACCTGCCTATATATAACAGTAGATAATAAGCCCACAATCTGCCTAAAAGGTAATGGGAGACAGTTATGCTCCTTTATGGTCTTTGCCGGTGCACTGAAACCTACAACAGCGAACATAAAAAACAGAATCCAAAATATATTTCCATGTAGGACTGGTATTAGTGGTCATAGGAGAAGAGAACCAATCATATTGTTACGCTTACCTAGAAAAGTGGCAAACCAGCCACATAGAATAAGCGTGAGAACCAAAAATAGGACTAAATTTTAAGAATTAATAATAGTTTCTGATGAAATAATCAACTGGCCTTTTGTCTGTCCCCATCTGTGCTGCACTCAAAGAAAAGCATTCTCACCTAAAATCATAGAAGTCGGCAAATTCCAGGGCAGCATCTCCATCTGTGAAGAGTTTGCAGTGGCTTTTATCATTCATGTGAGCCTGTACTGCTTCTGTAGAGTAGAAGGATTTCCCTTTTTCATTGCACCAGATGCAGATTTTCCCAACACCAATTTTGTCTCCTGCAGAAAACATTGACACTTCTGTTGGTCTGAATAGAGCCTCCCTAGTCAATACTTAACATTTCTGTGCTGCAGGCTTCCCAGCTTGCAGGCACAAAGCCTGAGAGGGAGCCTTGAGCACTTCATTTCCAGAAAAGCCCTGCTGTTCCTATACCTTGACCACACAGCTCTATCAGGGACAAGTGCATGACGAGGCATGGATCACAGAGCCATAGAATAGTACGGATTGGAAGGGACTTCTGGAGATCATCTAGTGCAACCCCCCAGCTAGAGCAGGATCCCCTAGAGAAGATTACACAGGAACATGTTCAGGTGGGTTTTGAATGTCTGCAGGGATGGAGACTCCACAGCCTCCCTGGACACCTTGTTCCAGTGCTCCGTTACCCTCAGAATAAAGAAGTATTTTCTCATATTCAGGTTACATCTCCTGTGTAACAGGCTGTGGCCATTACCACTTGTTCTGTCACTAGATCATTATGTGTTCTCAATAACAAATTTCAGACTTCCAATACAGTTTTTTACTTGATACTCCAAAATTATTTTATTCTCATCATTACTTGTAGACTTCAAGGAAGATACTTCTTTCCTAGCTTTTAGCTCTCTCACAAGTACTGTAAACCCATGAGGCAAATACTTGTGACTCATTAGTATAGTTATGATTGGAAAATACCTCCAAGATCATCAAGTCCAACCTAGCACGCTGTCAAGTCTACCACATAGAATCACAGAATGAAAAGGATAACACAGTGTATACGCATACTTTAGAAACAGTTTTGTCCTAAATTTCTTGTCAGCTGAAGAGCTTTCTCAACATTAGAAAACTACCTGAGACCTCCAGCACACAGGACATTTGCTCAGTGGGGTTTCCTCTCACTCTCCTCAGAAAGCCTGTGGTTCTGTTCATGATCAAATACTGAACTAGACAGCACCAGATTTTAAACAAAAAAAAACACCTCCAAATGCATTTTAAGTAATATCCAATTGAAAATAAGCAATATCAGTATATAATTACCCTGATCAACAAATCAATGAACATTTACAGGCATACCGAGGTACTTGATTAGTCCTCTGAGATCCACAAGGTACTCTATGTCTGGAATGAAGAAACTGTGAATTTTTGTCATATGGGCCACATTTTTTGTGAGAGATCTTGAATGATGGGAACAGAACAAGCAGTCTGTAACTGGTATGGCCCCAACAGCAGGAGTGCTTTCAGCTTCTGCCTGCTCCTCCTCTTCTTCTCCCACACTTTCCATCTCTTCTTCAGAGCTGATGTCTTCATCAGAATCCATGTCTTCCCAGTCTTTTAAAGGAAATGAAAGAAATATTTGATCACTTCTACCAAGAAAAACAAGTTCCAGTTAAGTTAGAAAAAGTTATCATTGCATTTTCTACTCTTACAGCTAAGTGCCACACAGTCACTTCAAGGTGTGAGAATATACCATTGCCAATAAAACACATTTCTTTCTAAGATGCACAGTGAAATTTAACTCTGCTCATGAAAAAGTTGGCAGAGCCAGTATTTTCTCTTCTCTGTTTTCTCACCTATTAACACCTTATTGCTGTTTGAAGCCTTGAATTTAATTCCATACAGCACATGACACAAACATGGCTCATTAAAAACAATACAACTCTCTCAGAATCATGAAAATACACAGTTCCATCAGTGACTCAGCAGTGAGGGAAAACACATGCCTGTTCAAACATCCATCTTTAACAACAGAGAAGAACAAAGCCAGCTGTCACAGGTATTGTGTTACATTATGTTACAGTACTTTAGTACACTTGCAGTTTTACACATATGCAAGATTACTGCAGAGCTCATAAATGGAGAGAGGAACTAACAAACTGATCATACTGCTAGAAGTAAAAAAAAACACAACCAAAATAATAATAAAAAATCCAAAATCAACTCCACTCCCACCTGCCTTCAACAGATCAGTAAAGGGATAGATGGGACAACAGCAAATGATCATGAATGGATTTTTGTTCAGCTATTTTTCATAAGTAGTTTTAGGTAACTTTTATGCTAACCTTCCTTAAAGGAAGCTTCCCCTGGAATTTTATGCGAGAAATAGCGCTCAGATTAGCAACTGTTTATATTCAACCTTCACACGGATTAGCATTTTTCACAGCTGGCATTTCAGACAATAGCACAGAGACCCTGACTGCAAGCATGGGCCAACCTTAACTCCTTTGTTAAGCTGAAAATTTAACCAACAGGTAGGTCTTTTGTGATGGAAAAATGCTGTCCTACTACAGAAACATAAGGAGGCTTCTACACAAAACCAACAACTACATAGATTACCCCAAGCTACCCCTCCTCAGTATGTTTGCCGCCTTACCTTCTTCTACATCCTCCTCTTCCTCTGCTTGTTGTTTGGCCAGCTTCTTTGCTTGCTGCTCAAACCACTGCAGACGTGGAGGTTTCTCCAGTCGTTCTCTACTCTGTGGTAAGCTGGTGCTTCTTGTAGAAACTGGAGACCTATTTGCAGTACTAGGAGGCAAAGGTGTCTTCTTGGGAGAAGAAGACGGCTGAGCTCTGATGGCTTGCTGAATAGCTGCGTTCATTTCATCTTTGTTTACACTCTCCGGGGCCAGTCCCTTTTCCAGGTTCTTCTCATTTAATATTTTCACCTTCTTGTTGACAGCTTGAACAGCCTTCTTCTCCAGCTCCAGGTGCTTCTTAGACTTCAAGTGATTCTCATAGGCATTGAAAGTGGAGAATCTCTTGCTGCAAACTGTGCAGTAAGTGGCAGTGATTTTATTCTGCTCCTCTGCTACTGCTCTCTGAGCTAAGACTCTCTCTTGGAAATTCTCAGCAGTGACAGGAGGCATTTCAGCAACCTTACGCTTCAGGTTGTATCTATGCCAGTCAGTTTTGTAATGGGCACGCTGAATGTCAGCATCCTTGAAAGCCACACGGCAAGTGATACAAGTGTAGGTTGCCATTACTGGAAAGCAGGGGAAAAAAACAATAATCATGCTACAAAGGTAAGTAACAGCCACAAAAACCCCAAACACAACATCCTGACAGCACCCATGTAAGGCATCGTAAGACATATAGTTCTTGTACAGAATTAAGATTTGTTAAACATCAGCATTAGCAAACGGCATGTTATCTATTAGAAGGAACAAAAATTGGTAAGAAATTAAGTAATAATAGAAAAAGGTTTTGATATACTGATCAGAGACTACTCATATTGCAGCAGAATCAGAGCCCTCCCACACCTGGACCCAGCACCCCCTGTGCTTGTCAGGCCTCGTACACCAAATGAGAGTTCCCTGCCCTACAGTAAAAAGTGCAGAGCTTTCAAAGCAGTACTGAATATCAGCAACTAAAGGTTCTGAAGAAGCTTATATTCTGCCAACGACAGGCGTTTGAGGAGACTAGTGATTGCTCCAAAATAAGGGTAAAAAGGGAAGACATGCTTTCATGTCTATTTTCCATTTTCTACAGCCTTATCAAACGTAAAAAAAAAGTTACTGCATTTAAAACCCTCTCAGCTATTTTGAAGCAGGGCCAGTACTGTCAACACTTAACCCCACAGAACTGTTTTTCTGGAGATGCAGTCAGTCATGCCTAGATCTAGCACCTGAAGCTACTCCTACCCTTGGCCTTCCTCCACTTCCCAGCATCCAGCTGAGCTGCACTACTAGGCCTGGACTCTTAGTTTACTGCTTGGACTATCTGTAATCCCACAGTAAAAGAAAATGCATAAACAGAATATAAAGGTCCTACTATTTTATGTGAAATTCAATAACCATCCATCCAGTGTAATCGATGTTTTTTGTTTCAGAGGAAAATGCATCCTTTGCCCACTGAGGGATCCTGATTGCTCTCTGAAGCATTTCCCTCCCACCTGTAGAGCTCTCCATCCCTTTCCTAACCCAAGCAAGTATTTTACAGCCCAAATCCAACTGGAACAGATTAATGTTTGCTGTTAGTCACAAACTCCTGGCAAAAACCTGAGGGACAGAACTGTTTGATCTGGTCCATTACAGGTAGACAGGAGCTACACACTAGCTTACCCTGGGAGTGATTAAATAAACACCACAAAACAGATCAGAAGAAGAGGTACATAACTGAGAGTATCCAAACCCACAAACCTTCAGATCTTACTACTACATGGAAAAATAATGTTTACAATCCGAATTCCATGAAGTAGAAAAACCACCTACAGAATCCCGTGTAGTCACACCAGCACTTCCCATTACTCACCTATCATCTCCACGCACAGAACCGAAGCACAGAATCTGCCCCTGCCTGTGGCTCAGGAAATCAAAACTTGAGGCACTCGCAAACCTCCAGCTCAAGGCACAGCCAAGCCCTTCCAGAAGCATCTGGTTCTCCCCACAGGGTCTTTATTAGGGCTGATTTTAGCTGCTTTTATTGGGAGTTTAAATTGTGCTGGCGTTCCTAAGGCTGACACCAGACAGAAAGGCCTGACTGATCGGCGGGTGTTTATTATACGGACACCAGAAGCGACAGCACAACTTAAACCAGGGGTCAAAACCGCGAAAAAGAACAAAATAAAACAAACCCAAAGACAAGAGGGTGGAGGCGGAAGCCGGGAGCCTCCAGCCGCCAAACGTGACTCAGACAAGACTCACCCGGAGATTCCGCCCTCAGGGAGAGCGACCGACACCTCCAGGCCGCGCAGCCCACCCCGGGCCGCCCGGGGCCTCGACCCACCCCCCGCTATCGCCCGCTGGAGCTGAGCTGAGCCGGGCTGGGCCGGCCTGGCCGGGCCTGGTCTGGTCTAACCTGGCCTGGCCTGGCCTAACCTGGCCTGGCCCGGCCCTGCCCGGCCTCACCGATCCGGCCGCTGCCCCGCGCACCCTGGGCGCGGCAGCCCAGCGCCGCCCCCCGCTCCCGGCCCCGCGGCACCGCACCTACCGCCGGCGGGACGCGCAGCAGCAGCAGCAGCAGCAGCAGCAGGAACCGGCGGGCGGGCAGACGGAGCCCGGCGGGGCCCGGCAGGGAGGGCGGACTCGGGCCTCCCTCCCCGTCCCGGCAAGCCCCGCCCGCCCCCGCCGCAGCGCCCCCTGCCGCCCGGCGGCTGCAGCGCGGGGCCTCCTCCGCCCCAGGGCCCGCGGCGGGCCGGGCCGGGCCGGGCCGGGCCGGGGGCTCCTCCCGCCCCCCCCGCTGCCCACATGAGAACCACCCGCCTGGGCAGCGGGCCGGAAACGCCTCGGCAGTGCTAGGGGTGAGGCCGAGAGGCGGGAGGAGCGTTCGCTGGGTGCGGGCCGGGGGGAGGGAGACACCCGGAGATGGGAATCGCCTTCCCGGGAAGTGATGGATTCCCCAGCGCCGAACGCTGAAGGCTCAGCTGGACAGGGTGCTGGGCCATCTGATCTGAACGGTGTTCCTACCTAACGAGGTCGCCCCAGGTGATCCTCGAGGTGTCTTCCCACCTGGCGTTCTGTGATGCCATACACAAGGCAACAGCGGAACCTAAATAAAAAGGGGTTGGGTTGTGGCATTGTTTTGGCATTGTGTCCCCCCCCCAACCCCCCTATTTTGGAAACAAATTGACAACTGGAGATGGTGAAAGATAAAAACTAACACATATTTATTAAATGGTTTTACAAACAATCAATATAATAATTCCATGTTTACAAAATAGTCATCAGGCTAGGTAAAGTGCTGCAAAGTATTTTAAATAAAGACATTTTGCAATCCTCCAGTTTCTGGTTACCTGGATGGGCGGGGGTTGCAGGCTGCTGCGCTGCTCACGTGCTGAGAACAGACGGGGAGACGCAGGGGGGTTGTTCAGACTGCGTAAACAGTCTGAAAAAAAGTGCAAAGCAAACAAAACAAGTAAAACCGAGTATTTCTTCATATCCTATTACTTTGGGTTAAGATTCTCTCCCCTCCTCTGCATCGAGCATTTTATTTCCCCCCAGACAAACTGACGCGTGGCAGGTAGGTGTGCGGTGCAGGCGCAGGGGAAGTCCAGCGTGCTGGAGATGGGTGCTCGGACCCCGGGTTTGACACGCTGAAGGCCACCGATCCCACGGCGGCCGCTCCGCTGGTCACTCAGAGGGAACGGCATACGGGAAAGTCTTCCGAGTGCGAAGGACTGCACTGCATCCCACAGTCCTGACTGCCATTCTCCTCCAGCCCGGATGCATGGAGAAGCCACTGCAAGGCGAGGGAGGGTGAGGACTTTCACCACGCTACTGCAAAAAGACCTGGCACCCTCAATTTACTACCAGGCCAGAGCACACCAGGTCACGCAGGCAGAACTGATCCCACAGCAAGATCCTGCCCTGTGTCGCTCCCAGGGCACTTGCTCACGTGTCCACACTCTGCTCTTGCCCTCTAGGCTGCCTGTATTGACTTTTGACTGGAACCTGCACGCAAGCAGGCTTTCATGTTTCAAAGCTACGTGCTACCTCATGCTTGCTTGGTCTTTCTTCCTCTCCGTGTCTTCAGTTTTGGAAGATGGGAAGGTGACGACGACCAGTGTTCGGGTTGGAAAGATGCTGTGGACCATTTTGACAGGAATTTTTAATTAACTGCTATTTTGTGGCTGCTGCTAGAATACAGCAAAATGAAGGTTTCTTGAGGGATTTCCAACTGAAGGCAGTGTGGAAGGGATCTCACAAAGGAGAGAAACTGTTTCTTTGTGTTCTGCTGTCAAACTGCTGGCAGTGGAATGTACTGTGTCTGAGAGAAGTGTTTCTTATGTGTGGTTGTTTGGGAGGGAAGAGGTAATTGCAAAACTAAGCATCTTTGCCCTACCTGAGGAGGAATATTAAATGGTACGGAATTACCTCCTTCCCATTACACAGTATTAAGGGCCTTGAATGTAATTGACTACCATGAGAACAGAAAAATAAAATTCTAAAGACACTCAAATAAGCAATTATGCCCCTAAACTTTAATGATTTGCTTGTTCCAAGTTTTGCTTTGTTTTTCTTTCTGGAAAAAGAAAAAAAATAAATTGAGACTTGTACTGCAGAAAAGTCAAGCTACTTTTCTATCTTGAAACCAGAAAATGGATCATTTACAAAAAGTCCAAGAAACTCCTCCAACTGCTTTTACTTCTTGATCTAATCTGTTATTCAAGAAGAGTGCCCCTGCATTACACACTTTTATAACCACAAGCATTCTTCATAAAACAACAATAAAGTGCATGCTCTTATAATGCCACCATTGATAGCCAGCTAGTCCATCCCATCAACCTGCTCTAGAAGGGCCTGTGAATGACTGACCGCTCCCTCCCTCCCTCCTGCCTCTCCCCATTTCACCTCCTGGCACCAGTGCTTCTCTTCAAGGAAGCACAGTTGTCTGGGTGTCCTATGAAGTTTCATCAACAACTTGGAAGCCGTACTCTTCTAACTTACAGACCGTCCTGAGCATGCAGCAAGGAAACAAGGCTTTCAACTCATCTGAGACATTTAAATGGCCTATAAAGTGACTGATTTCCCAGCAAAAGCTTCTTTTGTTTTTTCAATGGGAAGGACAGGCTTAGGGAAGTGAAAAAAGAAACTTAACATGTGGCCATGTTTTTTTAATACTTCCATAAACTTTTTTAATGTTAAGATGTTATAGTTTCAAAAGCTGCCATCTTGTGGGATCTATATGCAGCATTCACTTACTTTGTAATGGACTTGATAGTGAAGGCACAGGCTCACTTTTTTACTGGTAATGGACAGCAAACACGGTCAATATGCGTTACTGACACAAGAGCACAAGCAACAATAAAGTCAGTGTCAAAAATTCTCAGCATCTTTCCTTTCACTACACTCTTTTTGGCCATCGGCCTTTTTTTTCACCTCAGAAAGAAAAACAAATTAAAATGGAGTTAACTTTAAACACAGGTTTACCTACACATATATGTTAGTGGAAGATTTTCATAATCTGTTGCTGTACTTTTGGAGGGTCCTAGATGACAGTATTCACCTCTTCAAATGCCAGCAAATGGAAAATCACTTCAGTAGTAGCAGCTGACATGGTCCCTCAACTTTGCTAACACTTGATATCATATTCAAAAAACTAGCTTTACTTCTTCCTATTTCTTTGATTGCTATTGCTTGGTATTACAATTCAATTTTGTCACAGGTGAACAAAAAAGCTCTAGAAAAAGTTAAATAAGTTACCTGCTTAAGATCCCAGGCTACTCTCTGAGCATGTGTGGAGTTTAAGCTGGCAAATAATTTAAATGACTTCTTTTTTGTTTGCTTTAAATTAAATTTAATTTAAATGCCAAGAAGACGACTCTGAGTGTCTTCTATAGCAAATGACCTCACTGAATACTTGTAATCTTAAAAAGATTCAGCTTGCAACACAGCTTTTGTTGCAACTGATAGAAGCTGTCCTGGGAAAAAATCATAAATCTCACAGAATCTTGAATTGAGAAAGCTGAACCTAAAAAACCCTTTTCTTTTATTATTTTTATTTTTTTAAACTCTAACCCCTATTCAAAAAAATAACTACCCTCACCTGCTCGCAAGAAGGTTGTTCGGTTTACATGATATTAACTCTTAAATGTAAAAATGTGTTGGCTGACTTTATATGGGCAATACTGCCACGGACCAGACTCTATCAAGTAACACAGCAGGCCTTCGGTCAAATAGCATGCCACTTTACAACTCTACAAGCCTAAACCAGCAAAAACCTTGGAAATGCATCACCATATCCAAAAATAATTCAAAGGTTTTAAGTATGAAATCAAGATCTTTGATAGTGCTGCACACATATTTAAACTAGAGTTGTGCTGGTTAATGTGTTTCATATGTAGTAGATGCATTACACATAATGCTAACTGCAGGGATGATTGAAGGAGGTGAGATTTAGTAAATCTCATTGCAACCCTTTGATAACTCGCCCTCACTGTGTGAATCATTAATTGTATTCCATGGTTGGCAACCAAGAGTAAGCAAACTGCCAATGTAAAAAATTTGGCTCAGGACTCCAAAATACATGGTTGGCAAAAAGATAAAAAAAAACTCTCCCCCAACTCTTTTGAACAACTGACCTCTCCAACACTCATCTGCAACCAAACAGTGGATAGATAATTCATTTCCATGCTATTACACTGAGGTATAACTACTGAAAACATTAAGCTATCAGTATCAGCTGATATTTTTCCAGTTAATTCACTCTGCATAAGGGAAATTATTACAACACATCTAGAGGGATAGTTAAAGCTTACAGCTTAAAATTTCCTTTTTGTTTTTTGTTTTTTTTTTGCATTTGATTTTTTGTGTGTGTGTTTCATTTCTTCTATGTTATCAGCTGCAATTTCTAGGTTAATGACTTCCAAGCAGATTTGAAAGGAAGCCTGACGATTTCTTCTTTTCTTGGGATTCTGCTTCTTGGCCTTGTGAAAGTCCCAATTCCTTCTCAATCTGCTCAAGCTCAGACTGGTCAAGCAGTTCAAAATCATCAGCTTCCTCTGTGTCTGTCTCCTCGCTCAAACTGGGCGCTGCGTGTGAGGGAGCCTGCTGTGCGGCCTGCAGCTGGTCTTTGATGGCAGCAGACACTGCAGCAGCAATGACATCCCCAGCAATTCCACTCATTAAATTAAAGGTTTGGTCACTGGTCAACGGCAAGGACAGCCCTGCAGTGGACGGTCTCTCTTTACTCTGTCTGGAAACATGATCCACCTTGAAAGACGTTTGTTCTTTTTTCCGTTCGTGCTGGACGGGGATGCCGATGCTTGAGTCCTCATCGTCATTTGTCCCGGTGCCATTTTCTAAAGAAGGAAATTCTGAAAGGTCTCTAGCAAAAGCTTCTTCATGATCACTAGGTCGGTCAAAATCTATTACGGGGTTAACAGAAGGAAACAGTGTTAGTAAACATGAAAGGCTTCCCAAAAAAGCAGCCAAATGTAAAAATGTGATTAGCAACTGTTCCTTTGAATACATTTACTAATCCAGACTCTGGTAGCCTTTGGTAGTTGCAGTGCAGAGGAGCTGTGTGTGACATCTAAAATCACATGGGTTTGAAGTCGTAAATCTAGTACAACAAATCACCTGGAATCAGCCTATCTCAGAAAGCTAGTTGAGTAAAATATCTTTTTGAAATGATATATAGCTGTTTATGAAACAACCCATGCAAATCTTTAGCATGGCCAGTTCTAAATACATCAACCACATAAACTCCTAAAATGTACAATGCGACAGCAGTCTCTAAACTCTTTTTTCACCATATATAAAAATGATAAATATGTAAGCATATAGAAATGTACTAACAGCTTTTAATACATTTGTTTAAATAGGTTTAGCATGTTCTCCTTTCTTGGCCAGTGCTTGTATTAAATAGGAATCAGAAAAAGGATATTCTACAGATGACTAGGATTGTTTCATTTTTTTCAAGAGGATAAAAAGCAGAATGTAAACAAATAAAACCTTAGATCTTTACGGCTGCATTAATGGCCCAATATTTGTTATTAGAAATGTGTGAAACATACTGTACAGCACATGGCCTGTGGAAGAGGCTTAAATGAGCATAAGGTAATATTTTGATTTAGTATTTGAATTAGAAGGTAAAAAAAAACCAACAGTTTGAACTTACTTTCTACGAAAACAAGTAATAGAGGCATTGACAAGGGCTAACGAAATTAATCCTAAAAATGCCTCATACGTCATTTTCTCCATTTTCTTTAGGAAGAACAGGCTTGGAAGGTGAGGAAGAAGGGTTGTGCTGTGTGCGGAGTGGTAGCTGAAATGCACAGAGTTTTGACAGGAGATGAGACAGTCCTTGGATGAATCCCGTCTGGTCTTGCACTTGTGTGTATATACCATTTGCTGAAATGCTCCATAGGGGAGAAGAGTGGATGTTGTTTACTTTTCACTTAGCAAGACCTTTAATACTGTTTCCCACGTTATCATTACAGCCATATTGGTGGGCAAACTAGTTAGGTGGACTGTAAGGTGGGTGGAAAATTGGCTGGATGCCAGGCTCAAACTGTTGTGATCAGTGATACAAGGTCCAACTGGAGGGCAGTTATTTTAGTGGTGTCTCTCAAAGGTACTGAAGCCAATGTTCAATGTTTTTATTCATTACTTAGATGACAGAACAGAGTGCACTCTCAGCAAGTTCACAGGCAGAAAGGAACAGCGCTGCGGGAGGTGTATTTGATATTTTGGAGGACAGGGCCCTCAGAGGGACCTCAACAGGCTGGAGAAATGAACAGGCTGAAAAGGAACATAATGAAATTCAACAAAAGAAAATGCGAAGTCCTGCATCTGGAATGGAACAACCTGTGCAGCAGTACAAGTTGGGGGCAAGGAGACAGAAAGCGGCTTTCAAGAAAAAGACCTGTGGACAGCAACTCAGGGGCATGCCCTTGCAGCAAGGAAGGTCTACCACATACTCAGCTATACTACCAAAACCAAAGTCAGAAATTCAATGGAAGGGATTCCCCCCCTCTATTCAGCACCTGAGAGCGCACATTGGGAGCACTTTGTCCAGTTTTGACCTCTCCAGTAGAAGAAAGACAACAAAAGACTGGAGTCAGTCCTCTGGAGGGCCAGCATAATTATTAGGGGGCTGAAGAAAAGGACATATGAGGACATGGTAAGAGAATGGGCTTTTTTTGGCCTTCAGAGAAGGAGCAAAAGGGGGATCACATAGTTGTCCTTAAATACCTAAGGGGAAGGTACAGAGGAGATGGGGCCTGACTCTTCTTAGAGGGGCAAAGTGTAAGGGTGAGAGTAAATTAACACAACCTCAAATATGGGCAATTCTTACTGACTGTAAGAAAAATCTTTTCATCATGAGGGTGATCAAATACTGAAATACGCTGTCCAGGAAGGTTGCTGAATCCCTGTCACTGGATATGCTCTAAATTCAGCTGGTCACAGCCCTGACCAACTTGATTGAGTTGAATCTGCTCTGAAGAGGAGGTTAGATGAGATGAATGACAAAGGCTTATTCCAGCTTACAACTGTGATTATACAATTATTTCTATATACAACTTGAAATATTAACAAAATAATTCAAATTATTAATCTGGCCTTTATGATAAGTGGTATCACTCCACTTCTCATTTTCAGTGAACATTTTCCTAGAAGAGGAGAAAGCTCTGCCAGACAAGCAGAGCAACAAATCCACTGACAAGATCACACCAAACTGCTCTTGTCCTTAATCTCTTCAGGCAAAGTACTAACTGAAAGCTTCGTCTATGAAAAATAAGAACTGCCAAGATCTGGTCAAGACCAAGACAAGTGCTTGACAATCTTTTCCTAGTCTTAGTCTTCACGTCTCATTTAGGTTCCTTGCTGGCTATCTTCATCAGCATTCTAGTAACGAAACCTAATAAGGCTTTATTTAATTGGCTTTTTAGCAATTAAAAGTATTCACTTTTTCTTCCTCATCTTTTCCTTACATAGTCTGCTCACAGAAGCACTGAGATAAACTTAAAAGGTTTACTAGCTTTTACAAGTTTAGCAGAAGAGAGAGCTAAGTCCAGCATATATTGAATGTGTCAGTTTTACCCACCCCTACTTACTTATTTAAATGCTTACAGATGTACTTAGTTGCTTTTAAGATGAGGACATCTCTATCACACAATGATCTAAACACTGGAATTAATGCTAAATGCCTTGTAGGGGGAAAACCAACCAAACCAAAATCATGTCCTAGAATTCTCTAATTGCTTTCAGGTAACTTACATGACTGCAATTCACCGATGACATAGATAAAGCCATTACATACCATCAGATGTGTCTGTCTGTGGAGAATACCCCTCGGATAAATTAAAGGTCCCGTTATCGGTCCAAGAGACTTCTGAGACATCGGTGTCAGACACTGACAGCTCTTTGGCAACAACTGCAGGACTAACCTAAACATAAAAAAGTCCCACACATGGTATTCTTATGCTCAAAAAATCACACTACAGGAAACCAATGCTTAGATACTGAAAAAGAAGCCTCTTGCATGTCATACCAATATAAACTCTCTCCTGTTTAAGCTTTAATTGTAGAAACATGAAAATAATAGTATACAATACTTAGAACTGAAGCATCCCTCTTTGTAATAACTAAAGCTGTGTTACACTGAAGAAGCATACAAAATTACAATTATTCATTCTCAAAGTAATATCCTACTGAAATGAAAGCTGAATGAGCTGCAAACACAAAATACATATAAATGTAAAGAAATACATAAACTAGGATCAACCCCTGCATTATAAGGCAGTCAAAAAAGTAGCTAAATAAAATAAACATTATCTAACAATATTCAGTGATGTCAGCTACCAGTTTTTATCCCATGGGACATAAGTGTTTTTTTTTTTTCAGAATACAAAAACACCTTCAAAACTATCACTGTCACAGTCCGACTTTGTACATCACTGATCAAGTACTGCACAAGAATTCCTAGGAAATTGATTTTTTTTATTATCAACTGGTGTTCTGATTATAATGGAAAATCCTTCGCCATACAGTTATTTAGAATATTGAGAGAAAGGAGATATTAAGAGTGTTCTCATACATATCTAGAAAGATATTTATAGATAATATACTGATTTACACTATCACTAAAAATTATCAGACAAGTGATCACGTAAGTATCTGACAAATGACACAGGTTTGCCATGAATGTTTCCCTCTAACTGCAGTTTCACTGTTGCAAATAAAAATAGCTGCCTTTGCTATTAAATTCCCATGTAATCATTTCACAGCCAATATAAACACATTCCTAGTTTAGTAGGCCAAATAAACCACTACCTTGAAGGTCAGAAGTCGCAAGTGCAGTAAGTTAATTAGTATAAGCCTAAAGATGAAGACTATGAATCACTTTTAAAGCATACTGCTTAGTTCAGGAACACAGCCTCCCGGGCAGGTTAAAGTTTTCTACAGAAAAGAGAGACAGTAGTCTAGATACTCTCCATTATCTATATAGATTTTAAAAGCAAGATAGGGCTGACTGAAAAAAAGTCACCTTAGGACATAGGGCTGATATGTCTAATTCACTGTCATCCTCTGTGGGTTTTGTTTTTGCTGTTTCTGAAAGAAAAAAAGATATTTTATATCCTACTCATGACAACAGACTGAGGTTCAGTGTGCGTTCCAAGTCACAGAGCTTGTGTAGTACCGTAAACTTTCACCTGTTGACAAAGTGCATAATTTATGGAATATGCAACTAAAGTGAGGGGAAAAAGGCTGATTGAGAGGCTGGGCATTTCTCAAAATACACCGTGCGGCAGCCAAAGCGGGGGAGAAGTTGTTGCTCTGAAATACATTCCAACACATTCATTTACTTTGCTTCAGAAGTCTCTGTTGCTCACCATAACATAATACTCCCTGGCAATACATATCTGTATTTTAAACTACATTGCTGGTACAATGCACAGTTGTAACATACTGTTAAAACAGGCAGTGTATTTATCCCAGCACATTACTTTTACATGGGAACAATTTTCTGGATAATTGTGTGTAATCCTCATTCACAAAACCTTACATACATTATCTCTCCTTATATAGCTAAGAACGGTTCGAAGCAAGAAATACCTTTACACCTGAATTCACATGAAAAACAAACTGTCTACGCAGTTAATGAAATCTTATTTGCATACAGACACATTGGGACTATACTTAATTACTCACCAGATCTCTCCTTTTTCTTCTGGTTGATATATTCCACTATTCCAAAATCTAGTTTAATCAGAACAGCCTTAATTTTGTTGCATACTTTCTGTCCAAATTCATTGCACTTAAGGAAGGGACATAAAAAGGCACACAATACTGTGATAAAAATGAAGACAGAGAGAGAAATCGTATTGAAATATTACTTGATAAGAAGTTACTCAATAAATATTAAACAATGCACTTGAGTAAGACAACTACTATTTTTACATAAGGCAATTAGTTTTACATTAAAAAGCACCGTAAAATGCCCATGTCAGAGAAACTGTTAATGTCAAATACAGTTTCCAGGAGCCATTCCCTCTCATCCCAGAAGAGACCATTGTATTCATGTCAACTGACACTTTTTTTACTTCCAATAAGACACAATTTATGATCACTGTAACATTTATCACTATCTTGATTTGGTCTGATTTTGATATCTCTATCTGAGAAACACAACTATGCAACTTTGTGCCAGAATAAACAAACTAAAAAAACCAACTTGTAAGCTGAATCTCATGTGACCAAAAGCACTTGTCAGAACCTACATCTACATGTACATGTGTATATATGCATGTGTGAGTTTGTGTATATAAATATATATATATATATACATACATACATACTTAAAAATAATAACAAAGTATTACTCCCTATACAGAGACCAAATAATGAAGAAACCACATACGTAAATCAGGACTGAAAAAGAGACTATACTTACACAGGACATAAGAGAGGACAACTCCAGGAATGTAACTCCCCAAGACAGTGAAAAATGTACATACACTGCAGACTAGTAGGCAAAACTGGCAAAAACATCAAAATTGGCCATTAACACTTAGATCATTTTGCAAAAGAAAGATGTTGCATACTAAATGAAATCTAGTATGCAGTGGAAAAGTCGAGATTTATTTATTTTTATTAGAAAAACACACAGAAAAAAAGGCTAAACAGTTGGTATGCAGGATAAAAAACCCCAAACTACTAACCGAAATACTGCACTGCATACTTGCTGCATGCTTACAAAGGCAAGATAATCCTTCCAATGAGTACAGTTCTCTGCCCTGTTGTCTTGCTTCATGAAACTGTTCCCTCTCATATGCTGGCAAGCATTCTCTTGATGCTTATTGGCTACCCTAGCCCTCCTCTAACAACTGACTGGGCTAAATTTTCAATATAAAGCTTGAGATTCAGCCTTTGCTGGGACTGAAACAGAGTGCATCTTTCACAACTGCACAGTGCTGAGTACAGAACTGATCTGTTGGAAGTTTACAGAAAGAATCCATTTGGAGTTGAATTGCAATAAAATGGTTGATTCAAACAAATTTTGCACTCAGCGTAAGTGCCAAATTTGCTTGTAATGATAACAGTAAAATAATGATGTGGCTCAGAGAATGAGGTTAGGAAAAACAAAGGAAAACATGCTGTCAAAATCAGCTTTTCTAAATCAGCATTGTATCTAAACATACAGTTACTGTGTCATGTTACTACGTGGCAAAATTATGGAACTGTGTATGCTGATACCACATTTCCTTACCTCAATATATACATAATTATTTTTCATATAAATATTATCCTAAACACACAATTTCTGTTCACATAATTTATACATCTTTGGAATTTGTTTCATTCTGTTGCTCATACGTATTTTCAGCCTAAACTCCTAAAATTTGAGTGCCATATGTACTACCAATGTGCTAATTCTGAATGGCCTGTTTCCATGAAATATTTTGTGGTAAAGTTAACTGAGACCAAATGAGGGAGAATAACCTCCTAATCTCCTTTTATATTTTTAAAATTAGCAATACAGGTATAAAAAATGAAATCCACTATTGCCATTACATACTTCTACATATTTTACATTTTTCTTTGGAAAAGAAAGCTGCTTCACTTTTGTCTAGAACTACATAATAATCTTCTTCCTAGTAGGAAAGAAGAAACCTTACTCTTGCTTGCCGCTTGCCTCTTCCATGAATTGGGTTCTTTCCAGTTAAAAAACACCCAAACAACTATATCTGTATAAAAGAAACATTACCACAATCACATAGGAAGGATTCCCTTCTATCATATAATACTTGTGCAGCTATTTCTGTAAACTAAACTTACAGGGAATAAAATGTGTATGTTGGGGAACTGTGCGCTATTCCTGCTTTTTCAAGTTTAACTAAATGGTGATGTTTTACATTTCCTTTCCATTGAATGACTGGTGAGGTTCCAGCAGCTGCAAGGGGAGGGACCATCATGCTGTAAACATTACTGTGACCAGCTTTGCTTACTGACGACCTGGCTGTATTCTGCACAGGAACAACTTTGCAGAAACTCAAGACTGAATGTATCATAATGTGTATTTGATTTTTCAGGTGTTTGTTTTTTTAAAAATCTGTATCACCAAAGTGTTAATCTTAATTGGGAGTGCTTACCTTGCCAGGGTTTTGTTCCTTGAAGTGGGACATTTCTTGAAGAAATACAAATAAATTCATCAGTGTTTCTGAAATGCACTGATTTATTCTGGGTCTGGAGTCTTGCCTGGAATCAACGACTTTCCAGCTGAGGAATAAAAACAGAAATACCCAACAAGTTTTGTCATCACTCATTTGAAAGTTGAAACTGATTGAAAATATTTGAAAACTGAAACTGATTGAAAACATTTGAAAGCTGAAACTGACTGAAAACATTTGAAAGCCTTATCAACTTCCAAGCCAATTATGTTGTAATGCTGTTGTCTCCAGTAATCACATAGCTGCTGCTATGCTACAGACATCTGTGCTTGTTCCCCTGTATTTTATATTGGGCTAATTCCATCTTTTTTAATCAAATAAATCCTCTTCAGTAGTGGCAATTCCTAGTCTGCAGAAGCAGTTAAAGAAGAAATTACTACTTAATTACTTCTGGCCATATGAAAAACTTGAGTTCAGGGCACAGCTGTAATCTAAATTAAGCAACCGACCCCCAAACTCCTTTCTTCCTATAATTCTTTTTCCAAAAAAAAAACCTGCAGTACTTTTTTGTTGCCACAGGATGGCCACAGATACAAATATATTTAATTTTGTGCATGTACTGCTTATGCTTTTTCTTTCTTATTTTTCATTTTGTTCTGTAAACTATGATGATTTTTTAGAGATGGTTATCCAACTTAGAGAAAAAAAAAAAAAAGAAAAAAGAAAAAAATAGCTCTTAAAGTCTTGATGTTCACACTTATTTCCTTAATGAATTTTTATTTCGCTCATGTTGAAAGGACTGTTTGTAAACCTTAGCTTATTCCTGTTCAGTCCTTTTAATAAAATAAAAAGGAACTGTACTGAAGAATTTGCTGTAGTAGACAAAGCATCTACAACAATGATATTTCATTAAACAACAGAAGAAAGGAAAACCACAGGCAGACCAGTCAATGTCAACCCAACTGGTAAAAGGTATGGATATATAACCATGCAGATATTCAGAATCTGAAATAAATTCTGCACCAGTTTTACCAAGTTATTTTTCACATAATTCACTGCTCAGTACACATACTTTTGATCAGAATGAATGCAAGTAGGCCATAAACAATCCCATAGTCATTTTACTCTGATACATAACCCATTGAATGTTCAATGCATCACTGAAAGCAGCCTATAAGAAGGCTGGGGAAGACCTGTTCACAAGGGCATGTAATGATAGGACAAGGGGTAACGGTTTCAAGCTGGAGAAAGGTAGATTTACGTTGGACGTTAGGAAAAGGTTCTTTAATATGAAGGTGGTGGAATGGGTTGCCTAGAGAGGTGGTAGAGGCCCCATCCCTGGAGACATTCAAGGTCAGGCTTGATGGGGCTCTAAGCAATCTGTTCTACTGTGAGAAGTTCCTGCCTTTTATGTATTGTATTTTATTAGCTATGATTTAATGTTCATTTTTACAAATAAGACATCGTTATGTTGTAGAATATGAATGTGCTAATGTGACTCATTTCCTGATACAAGGAAAGCCACAAAGATGTTAAAATTTTTGAACATATGTTTGCATTTGTGTAAGCCACTGGCAATATTGGTGAACACGTACAATGGCCACAGGTGTTGAGACACCTGGCTCAGGTGTTACTTTGGAGTTTTGTTCCCATCAGTGACAGACATAATAGTGCATACTTAAAATCAGAGTACTGCTTTTAAATTTGCTTAACACCTAATATTTTTCAAAACAGAGATGGATCCCTGTACAGCAAATTTTCCCCTACTAAACTAGGCTTTTTCAGTCTATAAAGCAAAACTGTACAGTGATGTTTTACATGGGACTGAGTTCACAACCCACTTGCAGAGAGAATAGCACTGGAGATCTTTCTAGCAGGAGAAAATGGTTTACTTAAGAGATCCCGAGGAGATAATGGTTGAAGGAAAATAGAGAGGCTTCATTTTTGTAAAAAAGTCAGGAATAACTTCAGACAAAAATTGCTATTTACACACACTGAGAAACTTCACCTTTTTCCATGCCTGTATTTAACTACCGTACAGCAACTCCGCCACGAGATGGTGACACAGCAACATCAGTATTAGAGCAAGGTTTGGGAGCCATTTCATACAGAACATAAATAGCATGCATGGGGGATTCATGTTCAAAATATCGTATGCACAGCAGAGCGCAGGACTGAGTTAAAGAAAAACTAGTATTTCAACCACGGTGTAAAACTGATTAAAGTTCAAAACCCAAACTGTTGCCTATTTCCTGGCTTTATTACATTATTTATTACAGTACTTATAGTATTGCCATAGAGTGACTTCCTCTTACAATACGAAATACTCAGGGCAAGGATTTATTTCCCCTCCTTTGAGAAAAAGAACAATTTAAAACAGTGCACCTGAAATTCATAGGATGAAAATCTCATGTCTTGGACTAGGTGGCTTTTGTAAGAAAGAGAAAATACAACACATTTTGCAGCAATGCATGGCACTGCATGCAGGTATTTGCCTTGGACAGAGAATATAAATGAACCATTATATATCTCTTGAAGAACACTGTAGAAACCCATCAGGAGGAAGCAGCAATATCACACAGAACTTTCTGCCCACCTCCCATCCACACAGCGATTTCGATTTCCATCCTCTCTGAGGAGAGAAACTTCTTGAAAGAAGCAGTATACAAAGGTTTTGTCTTAGAAGAGCTACAATTTTTATGGATGTTACTCTCCTTAAAGAAACATTGCTTCCAGCTTTCGTAAACCACTCTGCAACATTAATAAACATATCTTAAGAGTTGCCTGTTTATTCTAGTGTTTAAAACAGCTTTTATGACAGTGTTCTGAATTACAAAATCCTTTTATAGACTTTACTGCTATCCTGAATTTAGAAGTGTTGACAATCAAAAGTGGAACTTTGTAGAAACACAAAGAAAGAAAAGGGATACGCCTGATGCCTACTATCAAAACAGGACAATTGCAGATAGCTCGCTTACTAACTTCAAGTTAATTGCAAAAATGGGGTGAGTGGGAAGATGAAATAATAACCTACAAACTGTTTTCCTATATGCTAACTACCAATATAAAGATCATATAAAGAGGAGGAGATACAATATGGCACACTGTGATAACTACTACCAAAACAAATATGCAGATTATGCAGAAAACCAGCACATTTGCAGAGAAAGTTCTCTGGAGTTGCTTTTCTTGGTTGTTAATAATGCTTTATTTTGCCAAGTTTAAAAGATGTTGAGAATATGAGCTGCACTGCAGATACAATGCACTGCTAGATGCTTTGATCCCGTGGTCTGCATGTGGTGCATTGACAAAGAAGCCACCAAGCTACAAGAGTGGAGGGTACAGGTCAAGTTCGCTTTGAAACATTACATATCCACTGTTAAGCTTGCTCTGCAACAGAATACTTGGCAGTTTCTTATAGGCCACAAGAAATCATGAGACACCTTTGTCAGTTCTACTACAGGCACACTTCTCTATTTTCCAAGGAACACCAGGGACTATTTTGAGGTCTTATTCTGATCTGGGGCAACTAGAGGTGTAAAAAAGTCAGCCTGCTGATCTTCAACGAGATGCACAAGCCTCTGCTTGTTCACACACCTCCCAACAGCTGTCAGCTCTAGCAACACCTCTCCTTCCTGTCCCTCTTCCACGGGGGGTGCTCCAGCGGCCACATTATCCAGCAGCCAGAGGGCTGGAACCAGGGGCCAGAAACAGAGACATTGGTAAAGGAGGGGTAGGAGCTGGGGAGAAAGAAAGGAGGTGCAATGTCTAGTTGTATGTATGCAAAGATAGAGAGGTTATGTCATGGATGTGTAGAAACAGAGATAAACATGAAACTTGCATTAGATAAAAAGCTGACAGGCACATAATGATGCATAATCTGGAAAAATTTGTTTTCAGTGATCATATTTAGACACAAAAATGAAAAAAGGAAGATACAGGAAGTGATGCAGATGATGAACACGGAGTGCATCACATCAGTCAACCAAGAACATACAAAAACTACTTCAGCATAGTATTAATGGAGTTACTAACAGCACCTTAATAAATTACTTAAATGTAACCCCTATGCTTCCTGTCAAAACAGCTTTTGGGACTCCTGTCAAGGTGCTTCTTTGGTGATATAAGCAGCCAACTCTCCTGAACGCCTTCAAAGGTTTTTGTGCATAGTTTAGAAAGACATCACTTCTCCTGAGTTTAGTATAAAGCACTACACTTCTAAAACTACTGTCAATAAGACTGAAGGTGTTTAGAGAGAACATTAATTACTCATATCCTTCTGACTACCTAATGCATCGTTCCTAAAACTGAGCAAATACATGAACTGTTACCTACTAGCTGCAAAAAACCCCCTCACAAAACACCCTCCTGCCCCAGATGCCTCAACACATCACAGTCACTAACTCTATCCAGAGGAGTTAGTGGCATTACATTCTCTAAAAATGACTGATGGTGTCATGCTCTCATTTTGTATCTAGACATCTGTTCAAGCAAAGGCCCGTCACATTTATCTCAGAAAGGTCAGTAGCTCTCATGTTACTCTTTTAAATATCTCTTCGTGATGTGCTGGATTTTTTTTTAATTATGTGTACACAGTTTTATATGTATCTTCACATAGATACGCTATGCAGAACTGCAGCAGTGACAAAGTACACCATGGTGGTGGATTTCAAGGATTGTACCTACATAAACAAAGAGTTAGTAATTACAGAGCTTCTACACCTTCTTGATTTCCCAACTGTAACCACACACACTTGAAACTTGTGCAGACTCTGTAATTTTAAGGGTAACTTAGAATGTGTTAGTCAAGGTTGAAGAGTTGAAAGTTATACTCTCAAAGATATGTAAATAAAAATATAGGTAATGTGGCTATTTTGTAGTCTTTTTGAAAAGTAGCATCCAAAGGTTTTAAAATGATGTAGCTCTAAGGGATGTGGATATCTAAGGACAAATCTCATAGGCAACCAAGAATTAGGTATGAAACTTGACCAAATGAAATAAAGTGTAAACTATTAGGAAAACCCAATCAAGCAAGTTTACCTTTTCAGAGCTTTCATGGGTCTGTCCTGGGGGGGAAAGGAATCATCACAGTGCAGACAGCAATGATTACAAAGATGCAGTTACCCTTCTTTGAAACAAACACTTTATACCTGAAGACCTCTGCCAAAACCGTATTTTAAAATCTGTCTTCTAAATTATTCATGTATAGAGATAATGGATATGAAAAGAAACTTTGTAAAAAACATTTTAAAATGTTTTTACATTTAAATTTCAGGTGACTCCATACTAAAAGTGAAAATAACCATCTGTCTCTCTCTCCAAAATACAGAATAATCTAAAAAGCACATTTTACAGTTAAGTGCATTACAATATCAATAGCAAACCCGTTAAAATCTGCTATTTAAATGGTGGAAAACAATGCCATATTGCTTAACCTATTGTAATACAATGTAACAAATCTGTGAATGTTATGTGCACTATGTGGAAAGACATAAAATAGCAAGCACCACTGAACTCACAGCATAGCATCCTAATGACCTATGTGGCTAATTTAAAAGGTGATTATGTAGAAGCGTGCTTTATACTGTGCCACTTTTGGATCCTATGCAATTGTTAAGTATAGTAAAATAATTATATTTGTGTCACGTGAAGATGACCAAGTCAGCAAGACCTGCAATTTAAATGAATCACTGGCACCATGTTAAATCCTACTTGCTTCAAAGAGTCCCACAAAAGGATGCTATATCACTGAAAGAACGAGGAACACAGGAAGCATCCACAAATACACTCCATTCTCAAACTTTAGGGAGAATCTTAATCTACAACCTTTTCTAATACAACAACACTTTTCTAATAGAAATCTCTCCATCTTATAGATATCCATATGCAATTTATTTCCCATTGGAAATCTACAGGCACTGCACAGATTTAGACTTTCACTAACATGTAATTCTGTGGCAAACATCCTTTAAGTGATCACTTTTGACATCCCTTCAATGTTAAGGCTTGGGCATGCTTGGAATTTGTAAGATTTACAAAATCAGACAGATCTTGTTTTTACACTGAAGCTGGAGAATGTAGTTACCAACCTCAAAGACTAACTAGCAACATTTCCCAATACAAAAATATGTTTTATTTATCAGCTCTCCTGTAGTTAAAATAGATAATTTCTAAGAACTAAATGAATTTTGCTAATACAGTGCAACGTTGCTTCTCCAGTGAAGTCTTTTCTTTCTGACCTTATCTATCTTAATCTGACTCTTCAATTTTATGGTTTTTTTATTAACAGTGAGTCAGTCCCAATTGCTGTTACTGTTTTTTTCAGGGGAAGGCGTGCAATAAAAAAGCTAAAACACTATTTTGTATCTCAACTCTCAGTAACAAACATGCCCATTTTATTTCTTGACCAAAAATATTTTTTGTAATACTGCTGTACAAGAAATGTGTTTAGATCATCAGCCATTTGGTAAAGCTGGAGGTGTTTTTCCCAGTGGATTGCACAGCAGACTGGTCAGAACATGTGACTTTCAACAAAACACTATAAGCAACCTTTCATCCCTGACACTATATGCTTCTTGCACAGTGCATTAAACTGAAGTCATAATGGTGTTTTCTTCTCTTCAACTGAGTTGGGAGTATTTACCACTAATGTGCTGCTAAACAACATCAATCCCATCAATAAAGGTGTTTTTTTTTTTCTTATATTACTAGTCAAGAACAAATTTTTCTGAAAATGAAACACATTTGAGTGCTCTGCAAAAGCATAGGGGAACTCTTCTTAAAAAAAAAGAAAAAGAAAAAAGAAAAAAAACACCCATTACTACCAGAATTTTATTCTGGAGAGGATATGTTAATTTCTTCTATTCAAGTACAACATCAGTCATCTTCTAAAGTTTTAATATGGAGCTGTATTGTCTTTCTTTAGTCACCAACTGGTTAACTCCAACTTTTTTGAAGGTGACTCCAGTACACATGATCCTCAACAGAGCAGATTGTCCTAAATGCTGTCACTTTTTTCTGAAAGTCCTGCTAAAATAAACAAAATATAGTCCAACTGAATTTGGGGCATTTAATTGTCCAGCTCCTCTAGACAGACTCTTCTAAGCAAACTGATAGGTCATTTCTCAGGGGAAACCCTTCCTTTGACTTGTGCTACTCTTGTCCAGCATTCCTGAGAATACCAGCTGAACTCGTTTGAGGTCAATCAAAACATGGAAAGTGATCTGATAGTCAGGTGCTATTAGTCCAAAGTCATTACTTAGTAAGTACAGATTTTTTTTAAAACACCTCTTTGCAATCGAGTGTTTCAGTGCCATGTAAACACTATCAAAGACTATGATGCTATTGCTGTGTGTTGTTGTCTTTTTATCAGCATGTAAAAGGGCTGTGATCTTCCAGGCCAGCTTCCCATTTGTAGTAGAAACTGATGATGCAAAAGAGACGCTTTTAATGCACTATTTTTGTTCAGAAAAGTAAGGATGTCTTTTTTTACATCAACATGAGCATAAACTTCTGCTTGCAAAATATCAGTCAGCTGTCTGCCTAGCTCTTGGAAGCACTTCTTCCTCACTTATTTTTCTCCTGCAAAGACATATCTTTTAAGGCTTTTTTGCAGACTCCATTAATTTTCATCCTTAAGCCTCCACATTCTTCAGCTGGGATACTCCTAGTTCAAGGCCTCTCAAAGTCAAACAGCTAAGAAAGATGAGCTGAGCATGCCTTGAGTTGCAGAGCAGCTGCACAAAAAAGGAAAATCGGATTTTCAAGTGCCAGACAAAGAATACTTTTAACCTGCAAAGCAATGAAAACCACTTTTTGTGTGATATTACAAGGAGGCTTTAATTTCTTCTGCACAGAAATTAATTCTGACTCTTTTCAATGGGTTTTAAAGTATTTTGTATGAGCAGATGAACATTTACTTTGCTGCATTACTGACCGTTCCTGGCATGAGCTAACCACATTGCCTACATTTGTGCACTGAATTCAATCATAAACGGAAATCAAATACTTTCCACTTTATTAACTAATACTAGCAAAATAAACAAATATTCTTATATAATTACAAACCAGTGTGCTTTGAATAATCAAATAAGATGCAGATTTTACTTTAAATCAGATCTCCATTTTTTTTAAGTCCAAGCACATACTGAGAAAGGTCATGCACTGTAAGACTGTAGTTCAAAATCTACTTGTTCAAAATAATGTAGAACTCTTTCCCAATTCTATTCAAGTCATTAAAGGTTCCTGGCTAAGAATTCAGTCCACCATCCTGTCCAATAATAGGCAGGTGACAGAGACTGGAACAGCACAGACATCGTTCAGAGGAAGTTACATGTTGCTATCTCTTTGAAGCACCTATAGCCAAATGCTTCCACCACTTCAGGACTGATTATACCTTTTGCATTCTTGACCATCATCAGATTCCTCATGAATTTTCAATTTATTTTGTTTTCTAATAAATTATACTATTTTATGCCAAAACTATAGGGGACCTGATGATAAAGGATTATTGAGGAAAAATATTATCCTTACGCTAAAGTGTTTTCAACCTTGACCTTGGCCCACTGTTCTTGATCTGTTGCTGCCCAGGATCATATGACAAAACAAAACAGATGATATGAGTGGGTACCTAATCTTCACAACTCTCAGCATTTTTATTAGCTGTACTAAGAAGTATTTGTGCTTATGTTCCTCTGCTTATTATACATTTAAATTCACAGTATGACTAACAGAGTATTGACCAATGCCACATCTTTAACTATGATGTTATAATGTTAATGAAATACATTTGTGATGCAATATTGCATATTTTCTGAAGTAGGACATGAACTTGAGAGGGGAGAGGATGTAAGAAGTACTTGTTTGCATCTGAGAAGGAGCTACAAAGACTACAGTGCACTGAAACGGCTCAGTGAACCAAGCTCATTCTACAGCTTCTACAAAAATACCACTGCCCTCCTTTTTTAAATACATGAAGCAGTAGTTTTGATTTAGTGTGCCCTCAGAATTGCCACATTATCTGCACATTTACATTACTATCTCTTCCACTGTGACTCAGCAATTAATTGCTGCAGTACAATTCCTATATTGCTCCAGTATAGTTCCCCTGACTCCTCCCTCTATTCCCTCTTGTTTAATTTGGACCAATGTATTCTGACCTCTACCAAATCTCATTAGCACTTCTGTTTTCCAGAACAGAAGTTATATCCTATTTGCTACCACCAAGGCAAAAAAGGCAAATTAATTCCAAAACAAATTGGAACCTTTTGATTAAAGGCTTCTCTCAAACTTTCTTCCTCAACAGCAAGACACAAAATTATGATGGACTAGGATCAGGGTCAAATAATTTCATGGCAGTTTCAAGGAGAATCAGGCCCTATTATCATGCTTTTTCAGGTTATTATTTTTGATATGTTTATCCTTTTTGTTTAAAAAAACCCACCAAAACAAACGACTTTGATTCATAGAAGACATCTTGGAGCTTTTTAGGCCTATTACTACTTTTATTTAACTGCCAAAGGTTGCTACCAGCCTTTATAGAGAAAGAATTGTGAACAAAGGAATTCAGACATTTCAAAGCTTGTATATTTTGCATACCAACTGTATCCTTTTACATATTGGTAAAGACTGCTGTTCGTGTTTTTTTGTCAAATCTGAATTTTTAAATACTTTTATTTTCCAAAATTATTTTTCTTCTCGGCTGGTAAGATTCTCTCAATCTTGATTTAAAAAAGACACAACACATTTTCAAGGAAGGACATGATGCATATCCTTCATAGAATTGATTACAGAGAAAAAAAAGTGATTATGATATGAAACCTGTTTTTTCTAATGTGTCATCCATGTCATTGTTTTCCTGTATTAAAAACATATAAAATTTAACAAATTGGAGATCCAGCTTAACATTTATTAATATGTAGCAACTGACACTTTGGTGGCTATCAGTAATGAGTCAGCATTTCCTTAACAGAAAAAATATTATCTACTCCTACAATTACTTTTAATCCACTTCATATACAGGGCACAACTTGGATCCCTGAACACGGAAATGTTTAGGTGACCCCACCCTTCAAGAGACCTAATTATACTACTGGGGACCCATTCACCCACACTCATCCAATTAGGTGGCCATGCCTGAATATACTGATCTACAAGAGACAACCAGAAATGTCTTCTGTATTTCATCTATCTTACAACAACAAAATGGCCTACATATTGGAAAAACATCCACATACATTACCAAAATTAAATATAACTAGAAGAAATCAAATTCAAAGCCAAAATGAAATTATAATTTCTGATTCCTGTAATTTTTTTAATTTGCCTCTATATTCTGGCATATTCTTAACTAACATATAAAAAAGTCTGTTTCTGCATACATTACAGGTTTTCTTGCAATACCAAATTAGAACCAACATTTTTATTAGCATCAAGAGAGTCAAAATTTTAACTGTAGACAGACATGCAGACTGTAACAAACCCAGATTATAAACTCTGTCCTAGCCAAACGTCAATAACATCTCCTTTTAAAATATCTGTTTTTAAAATCTGTCTATCTAACTAAAGTTAATTAGTACATTTATTTCATAGAAGTGTGCTGGATCGTATTTGAGGAAACAGTATTTGTTAAATTAAGTTTTAGAACAAACTACTTCCTTCTTGTCCTGTTGTTTTTATAAGCTAATAAGGAAAAAAGTTAAGCTTCAGAAAGACAGGCATACCTCAAAAGGACACAGTGCCCTATCTCATAGTAATGAGTTATGGTTCTGTCAGTAATGTGGCTCCAACTAAACTATTTGTGTATCTGACATTTTGAGGCTTGTAAACTGCCCCACGCTTGGGAAAAGTGACCAGACAGAAACCACCCAGTACTTTATTCCCTTCAGCTTTAGTTTAAGAAATACATAAGAGATTTTAATTTAACCCCTAAGCAGACAGCAAGATCTAATACTTCTCTCCTAAGAAGCCTTAGTCTAGCATTAGAGGCAAAACCCCCAAGAATGAAATGCTCTCTTACAACACAGAGAAAACTGATCTTAGGCTAAGAACTCGCGAGAGCACACAGATTAGTTAAGCAAAGCCTCGGTCCATACTACACTGCACAAGAAGGCCAGTGAAATCAAGGTACAGTACCTTTCATCTTGTCCCAGATCCTCACTGTCTGGCATTTCAGATGTAAAACGGAATTATCTCTCTCCCTCTCTACCAATCTAGATAATCCAGGAAATGATCTTCCAGTCTGTTTTGTGTTTTAGAAGCGACAACCCCAGGCACCTGTCCTGTTTGCTGCTGAGAAGAGCACTCCCTTGCTCAGCCAGCAAATGTTTACAAGACATCCTAAGTGCCTGCTGGTCTTGAATGAAGTTCAGAGTGTTTGGCTTTGATTGGCCAAGGCTATAAATAAACAAGTCGTGACTCACCTAACACACTATGACAGGGTGTTTAGTAGCAGGCACAGCCAAAAGCAAAACAGGTTGGGGTTTTTTCCTTCTGGTCACGTGAGGAAGAATCACCAGCCAGTTAGTACATTTCATTTTTCTGCTTCCACTGGAAATCTTACTCAATGTCTCTTGTTTTTATCAGGTGTAAGTAAGCAGCAAGCAAAATTATAGGAAGCTAAATCACACCAACTTTAAAGTAGGAAACTTAAAAATGTAAGAGCAAAGAGCTTCCTCTAACTGTAAGAATATCCTTTTTTTCCCTACCCACAATGTGTCAGCCACAAGCTGTCAGAAGAAGCAACATTATTCTCCACTGACTGAATTCACAGATAAAAACACCCTAACAATTCTTCTAAAATAAAACTAGGAAGACAGGTTTCCAATAAAGATTATTTGCATTTCTTTTAAATTCTGATACCAAGCTTGTCTACCACAAGCAATCTTTAACTATCATATACCAGCAAACTGTACTGGAAGAGTCCTCAAAATGAAAGTATGCCCACTAGAGGAGGAGGTTTTCTGAAAAAATATTGCAAATGCCTCTGAGAACAACCTAATGTGAATTGACAAATTCAGTTTCCCCCTATGGCTTTTTGCCACGTGCATGACAGGGGCTCTGTCCCTCAGCTACACCTGCTACAACTCTTGAATTTTCAACACGCCCGCCACCTTATCTTTGCTGATGAAGCTTTGTTGCACAGCCCAAGACTCCAAGGATCACATATGTATGTTGTTCAGCACATTGCTCAGCACTAGTCCGTCACATGGCTTCCTTCTTCCATTAAACAGCTTGACCTATTGCTCTTAATATATATTAAATAAATAAATAAATTACATCCAAGAGATCTTCACACAGAGATCTTGTTTTTTTCTGTGAGGGAACCCAGAAAGATCAAGACGTGTCTCTCCTGTATGAGATAATAGAAATTGTCGTGGGAATGACACAGCATAAAAATAAATTAAGAAAATAATAAGCAAAGCTGGAACAAAAACTATGTCAGACTAAAAAACAAGCAGCCCATATCTTTGATTTGGTAAGCTATATTTAGTGCATTGTGGATAATGTATCATTTGCTGGAAAGCTGCTTAACTTTCAAAACTACAAATTATTCTCTCCTTTATTTTTATTTTAATAAAAAATGCTTCAAATTACTAGTAAAGTCTAGATAAAAATTGCAAATAATTGAAAACCATATAACATAGATCTATTACTTCAAATTGCATCATTTATATTTACGATGTGAGTGTCTGAATTAATAAAATTATCTCAGGAAGTGGTGAGAAAACAAAATGAAACAGGAAGGCTGCCTATCTGTGAATGGCAACTTCCTTAATTCTTCTCCCAACATTCCAATTAGTTCCTTTTTCCTTCTCTTTATCTCATCCAATCTTCCATATTCATACCTTTCTTCAGGCTTTCACAAGACATGTTCTTCCTGAACTAGTTTAATCACTACTGAACTTTGAAAAGAAAGGAGGGAGAAGAAAAACAGAAATAAAGTCCTGTATCTAAATTGTGCAGGGCAATATATAAATATGTATTAATAAATGTCCCATGCTACTCGAGACGTTTAGTGGTCACCTATAGCTGCATATTCCTATACCAGCCTCTCTTTTTTCTTTTTCTGCTTCTCATAGTTATAGCTGAAATAATTAGAGCTGAATTTCCTTCAAGCTTACCCTGAAACAACAGAGCTAAATTCAAAAATCCTAATTAATAAAAAGGTTTTGTGTGAAAGCTTCATTAAAATTCTGAAGTCCTCTAATTAGGAAGAGAATCAAAAGAAATAACTGAAATGTGCAAACACACAAAGGCGTCATTCAAAATTTAAATGTAGCATCAAAAATAAAAGCAAGCAAAACTAAACCCCTTGTGCAACTTCAGTTGCTTTTGTTTATGCGCATTGCAACATAGCCACGTGCATTTACTATGTAAAATGCCTTTTAAATGCATTTGATGACCACACTCAGGAGCTGAAAAGCTGTCAGTATAATGTCTATCCTTGTGTTTCAGTCTTGGAACTTGATGTACTCCAAACTCTTCAAGTACAACTTCAGATTGTTAATTTCTTTGTCACACTCCATATACAGTGCTTGCTGCTACAGCAGAAAAATGGATCATTGTTTACTTTTACAGTTCCTTAGAACTCCTTCCCAGCCCTCATTGAGGTAAAGAGGCTAATATCATCTTGTTTACTTACTGATAAGTAAGTCTTGGAACAATTAGGTTCAAAAATGTCTACTGAATGAGTATGTAACTGAAATGTCAACGACCTGTTACTTGGAAGTAGAGCATTTATAAAACACTTTAATACTCAAAGACTAGTTTCTACTGGTATCACTGCTCATCATATTTGCTAATCAGACTTCAGAACAGCATGAGCACATAATTAGACAAACCGCAATCACATTAAAGCATTTTGCTTATTATCACAAAGACTAGAAAATTAATCTCAACTTTTTTTGATCATTCTGAATCTTGTCCACCCAAGGGAAATTACAGCTTGTATTGGCCCATCTCGAGGTTTCCAGCAGATCGGGCTCCAGATTTATTTCACAGCTGCACAGGATGGAATGACCTCTCTGAGTACACTTAGGTGGAACAGTGGCAGGCGAGGAAAAGTACTGTACTGAATCAGGCCAAAGGGCTTCTGGCATCTCCTACTATGTCCAAAAGCACAGCCTAAGGAAAAATGCCTTCTCCAGATAGTCTTCCAGACTCTAACATGAGCTTCCTGAACCAGCAGTGATGTCTGTATTTTTAGCTCTGAGAGGATTTCCATCCTGTGATAGCATCTATAACATCTCATGCAGCTTAACTACTGTTTGAAAAAAACCCAACCCAATCAAACAACCAACCCCTACCCAATTTTGTTAGCTCTGATCTAGCCACTTCAACTATTTCTAGGAAGTCTTACACTAGAACAGGTAGATGACAGTTTTCTCTCTAGCTTTTCATAGCTATTTTTAATTTTTGCAGACCATTGTATTCTTTTTGATGAGACTGCAGAAGTGAAAGGTGGAGCTGCCTAGAAAACTGCTGGTACTAGAATTGCTAAAAATTAGTTTCAGACTTCTTCAACATGGAAAACTCAAAGTGACTAGAAATGACAGAACTGAGGAAGGAAAAGCTCTTTCCCCACCCATGCTATTTTTCAGGGAGGTTTTTACTTTCTTGCTAAGTTGCAGCTAATGTTACAACTTCCTGAATTGCAGGGGACTTTGGTCAGTCTTCTCTGTCCCTTCTAAGTTTCTCCTTGCCACTTCTGAGGCCTCAACTTGCATGACTAATCACTGCTCCTCTCTGCAACCTCTTTGCTTGAGCTGCTGTCTTCCAGCCTTGCTATGTCTCTCTGCTCACATTCAGCATTTTCTGAAAGTTTCCTCCCCTTGGCTCTGTTGGTTCCTCAACAGAAAGAACAACCCCTTCCACCTACAGCGAGTTCTTCCCCCTGGCCCTGTTACTTCTGAAAGGAATGCGAAAGCACTTGACTTCATGATCAAAAGGAAGAATACACAATTGATCATGTTCTGTTCTTGGTCAGCTCATTCAGCTTTAAAAGCCCTACAGTTGGTTACTTGTTTCATGCATGTAAGCTGTTGTATGCCCTCAAACCTTCTCATTGTTCTTTTCCAAACTCCTTTGTTTACTATAACCAGTTTAAGGTAGGAGAGACCAGAAATGTACACCATTATTACTGGTGACAGGTACTATTGATTTACATATTTTGCACCTTTTGATGAGTTGCTCCTCACACTCTATCGGCCCTCATTACCACATTTTTCCAGAGTACTTGGTCTTTATTAGGCTAACTTCAATAATCAGTTTTCCCGTATTTTCAACATCCAAATTTACTGACTGTGTAAAGCTGACTTAAAATTACAAATGTTTGTGATATTTACTTAACTTTGAGATCCCTTCACACACTCTAAGATACACACAGGAGGCTTGTTTTAGAAGAGAAGCAGCCTTTTTTACAAGTGCAAATGAGAAAACATCATGACAGACCTACCAAACATGCTGAGTTCTTTGCTGAAGTATTATAGCAGGTATAACCTCAACCCATTAAGCAGTGTGCTACAAAAAGCTTAAGAGACCTATTATGCACAAAACATAGTTTTGTGTTTATTTGTACCTAGGAGTAGGAATGGCAAATAAAAACAAAACAAACAACCTTTCAACAGTCAAAGACCAAAACAAAATAAGCAGTCAGGAAAATTCTTCTCTCTCCATGGAATCCTGCATGTTATGCAGGACTCTTCTTTACACCTGAATGAAATAAGTAATTGTTAAAACATTTTTTTTAAATCACAAGCTGCATCTTCAAAAAAACCCAACAAAACAACCAAGATTCAGTTTCTGCATTAAAAAAGTAATGCAACATTCAAAAACCTAACAGGGTATTGCATGCAAGAAATACTTGCTCAGCAGAACAAAGCACAGGACTATGTATTTTTAAAGAACCATAAAAAATTAAAGCATACTGACTATCAACACACACCAAAACCTGATCTGTATCCAAAATAATGAATTGTCAGTGTGAGGTTTTAGTGTTTCATCATAAAGCACATAATTATGTACCACAGGTGCATGAGAGTATTTCCCAGTTTTCAAATACAAACAGAAAGAAGAGGTAATGGAAGTAAGAGACACTCAAATACAGTTTAAAAGGCAAATTACTACATTTTAGTCACATGAAGATAGCACATCTTTCTCTGGTGCAAATATGATAGATCATGCTAGATTTTTGTGAAAAAAAGAGCTGGAGGTAGAGCAGTAGATTTTACCATGAAGGGTGAAAATCTCAACTGCTCTGGGACTTTTTTGCCATAGGATCTTGTTAAACAGCTATAAAAGAAACAGATTTTGGAGGAGGAAAAATCCCACATAATATGTCACCTAGCAATTATCTGAGCAATTTCTAAAGATAACCAAATATTTTACAATTTTTTCAGAAGACACTAGCTACTGCTTCATGAAATTATGTTGTTTACCACATTTCCTATTTACCGTAAGACCGACAAAGGTACTAATGTACTAGGTTATCTATAATTATGATCTGTAATTCAGTAACCTCACATTAAATAATGCAGTTTGTTTTCCTAGGCACACAGGCTACTCAAAATTCTGAACCCTTGCCCCCACACGTGTCTCTTTTGGTTTGCAGCAATCTGAATCTAGTTCTTCGCAGCAACCGGTTTCTTCCCCCACTGAAGAGAGATGACCTATATGAAAGGCAGACCAAATAGCAAGACAATAAAACCAGCTTGCATTGAACAAATTGGTCAAAAGATTAAAAATAGTTAAGAATGCATGAAGACTTTAAAATATAATTCAAAAGTGTAGATAAAGAACAAACCTGAGAAGTTTGTTGTGTTTCCTAACATAAGCATTTAACACAGCACAAAACAAGGCAAGACAACAGACTGCAAACAAACTACCAAGAAAATGAGAATATCTAGAAGATAATTCTGTATGTAATTCAATTAAGAACATAAGAAGTCACTCAATTACATGGAACCTCTAAGATAATTTGGACCCTCAGAGCTACATACTGGCAATGCCTATGTCTAAAAGATTTTTCTAGTATGCTCACAGTTCACTAAGACAACCCACCATTACTCTGATGCTGCTATCATGCTATGAAGAAGATGATACGAGCCTGTTTTCCACCTAATCATATTATTTATTCTTCAGTGTAATGTAAGAAGATCCTCCAGAGAGTGGTTAGTGCAATTGCAAGCCATAACTAGATCCAAGTTCAGGACACCCGTCCTGAATTAGAACTTACAAAGCTTAAGGATGAATAATTGCAAGACTTCAAGCATATTATAATGGAAGCACATCACACACATATACGATTTATCATTTTGATTGACATCAACTCTATTCTTATGTCCCAGCTCAAAGAGCCAAATTTTTGATTCATGTTCAGAATTGCTAGTCAAATGTTTTCATACTAAATATAATTAATCTTGGTTCCTTCATGGCCACAGCCTTTTTCAATGCCTATGTAATGAAAGTGAGAGAGATTGCTAAATTATACTGTTAACCTATCAATTTATTAACATAAATGTATTAGCTATTTGTTGGTTTATTGTGTGACAAGAAATAACATTTCTAGTATTTAATACACCTGATGGTAAAATTACACACCTGATGGTAAAATTACAATCATATTCTCTCCCTTTAAAAAGGGCTTTTTAATTAGAATTGTCTTTATTCAGTCTCATTGTGGTAGTTCATAGAACTGTGCAACTGGGACATAAAAAATATTAAATTGTCAGTAACATAACTCAGGTTCACGGCCATATATTTATCTGATGCAGCAACTGTTATTTGTATGCTACCCGTCAGTACTTTCCAACTCCAAGACATGTAACAGCCCTTCAGCAAATTTGATATAGTATAATGAAAAAAAAAGAAATGTAAATTTATATAAGCAAAATGTAAAGTATTTGCAAATTAAAACAGATCAGGGAAAACAGTGTCAGAGCACATGCCATTTTAGAAGCCCTGTATGCGTGCATGCTGATCAACCGGCTTGTTTAAAAAAATATTAAAAATATAGGAACCCCTCACCACAGTTCATGTTACTATTTAATTTCACGTTATAGCTCTACTGGCTGGAAAGAGAAAAGACATACATTTTTTAAATGATAACATCAAAACTTAAGGAAAATAGTCCTACATAACATAGGCAACAACATAGAAGGGCCAAATAGGCAATAAAGAGAAATAGCAGGAAGAAATCCATTATACAAAGCAATGGTATGCTTCACACAAGGACAATTCATACATGTACTCAATTGCAGACTAGATAGGATGGTTAATTATGAGATGCACTGATGAAAACAAAACTAACATTATCCTGGAGTGACTGGTGTGCCCAGTTTCTCACCAGAGTTTCTCCAAAGTAAATACTTGTCAAACCACAACCATTCTGCTCTGTGTGTCGTGTCAAAACACAACATCCATCTCTCTATGAAAGAACTATAAATTTAAAGCTATGGAGGCCAATGAAACACCACACAGCTCCACATAAAAGGCAAGGAAGCAGCCAAGACTGCAAAAGAGAATGCAGCCCCCTCCCGCAATCACATCTGCCCTCCAAAAAACATTAAATGGCTCCTGGGGTAATACAAATCGAGAAAGCTTCAGACCAGGAATGATGATCAATGAAGACCTGCAGCTTAGCCTGACTGTTATCAAAGGCAGAAGCAGACCTGTGATTGAGAGGAATCCCCTGGGCTGGTTGGGCAAGCACTGCCAGAACACGCAGCCAGAAGTGCTGAGAACCCCTGATAACCTTTGCCTTGCCTCAAGAAGATGATAACATGCGTGACATTTTGCTGAGAGGCTGACAGCACTACTGGGAAGTCAGATTAACCTCAGTTATTTGACTTCTGTCTCAAAGTATAAAAGGCATAAATTTTCCTTTCCCTGTTCCTTTATGATTAATTTTTATTTAAATGTAATCCATCTCATAAGGTGATTTAGAACACATGTACAGAACACCATGTTTTGCAGTGCACAACAGCAGCTCCTATCATGGTTAAAACTTCTTTTCCCTATTTTTTTACAGACATCTAAAGATTTATAAATGAATCTTTTTGTTAAAAATCGACATACATTTCAATAGAACATTTTGCTGCCAGAAGGTTGAAAAATTGAGCTTTTGATTTAGAAATTACTTATTCCTACAAGTATTTTCTCTTTCTAAATCTGCAAAATGCATGGCATTTTATCACAGCTTTTGCTGTTTCTTTCAGAATCTTCATCTCCAAGATGCCTAGAAGAAAGCACCCTTTGCTTTGGAAAACTTTCTCTGCTGATACAGAAATCACAGAATATCTCAAGTTGGCTGGCACGTCTTTCAGGGACAGACAAAGAATGCCCCAGAAGACTATTCTCCATATGCTAACATTATTCTTTACCCAAAAAAAAAAAAAAAAAAAAAAAAAAAAAAAAAAAAAAGGCTCTCTAGTATGTTTTTTCTTTGATTACTGATTGAGGAAGTAAGTATTTTCCAAGCTACATCTGGAAGAGTTTTGAGCCAAGCACTTGAAAAGCTTAAAAAAAACCCCTCTCTTCATGTATCCTTTTTAGAAACTTCATTACATTTCTATTTATCATCAGATTAGGGAGTTTTCAGCTGAATTCCCATGTTTTGAGACTTTGATTATAATATAAAACACCTGATTCAACTAACAAGTTAGGACAGAAGTTGTCAAGCTACACATCCTAAGAAAATTGTCTGCTTATGGTGCACTCACAATGGAAACAAGTGTTGTTCCTGTGTGGCCCTGACACAAAAACTTCATACAATAACTGTTCCTACACATTTGAGTCTTTGCTGTCAGTACAATAACAGTCTTCCATGCTTTTGTGTTCTAAGAAAACATACACATGCATTAGGCTAAAAGTTCTTAAAAATGTTTAGAACAATATATTTTTAAAGATCAGATGTGCAAACTTCAAATATTACTATGATTGATTTTTGTAGTCTGATCTCATGCCTAAATGCATCAAAACAAGTTATTGAGGTACACACTGACCTTGCAACTTCCATGCAATGTGGTGGTAGGAATAGACACTGACTAAAATTGGGCAACAGCTATCTCACATGCCCTTCTGGGATTTCTCAAACTTCAACATTTATACACAATTTATTAACAACATATATAAATGCAGAAATAAATAGATGTATTTAATTCAGTTTTGCTGTGTCACTTAACTGAATAAAAAGTCAATGCCTGTAATGCTTTTAACAAGTACAGCTATAGTGAGTCAGTCAAAGGGCCATTTAGCCCTGTCTCCTGCTTCAACAGTTGCCAAAATTGAATACCTGGAGGTAGATGCCCAGGCAAAAGAATAAGAACAGGAGAAAATACATAATGATGCCTCTATAAAATACCATACAGCCTCCAACAGTCTGCAACTTGGAGACTTTACAAGCCAGAGGTGGTGATTTTTATTTAATAGCCTTCAATTGTCTTCAAATAACTGTTCTGTAATTTTTAGTTTTAATCCACATATAGTTCTAACATTCACAACAATCCTGTGTCAAGGATTTCTAAAGCTTAATACATCTTTTTATTTTTCTTCAGCCTGCTGCCTGCTATTTTGATGCCTCCTCACTCAACAGAGTGAGAGAGAAGGCATGTTCCTTACTGTATCTTAGAGACCTCTATTATATTTCTCCTTAATTATTCTTTTTCCCTTTTGAAAAGTTCTATCTTGCATATTTGTTCTTTAAATGGAAATAGTTCCATATATTTGCTCTACCCTATTGCCCTACCATGGACTTTGTTTTCTCCTGTATCTTTTTCCTGGGACATAGCAGATCAGAACTACACACAGTATTCAGGCTGTGGACATACAAAAATTTATACGAGTGGCATGTGGCTGTACTTAACTTTTGCCCCACATGTCTTTTTTTACTGATTCTTATCAGTAGATTTAGTATGTTGGCCAATGCTGGTTTTGTTGAGACCTCATCTTATTCATGAATGATTCACAGTCACCTTCGGACACTATTATTTTATATGTGAATTTAGGACTAGTATTCCTGCATAACTATGCAGTTACCTACACTGATTACATGCTATTTAATATGCTATTTTGTGGTGGAAAAATCCTGTAAGGATCTTCTGAAATTCTTCACAGTTGGTCTTTGTGGTAATTTCCTTGAATAATTTGGTACTTCTAGCAGGCCTGGCCATCCCACAATTCACTGCAGTTTCAGGATCACTTATATGTACATTTATCAGAAAGGCTCCAGCACATGCTGCTGCAGGACTCATTCTCTGACATTCCACTAACATAAAGACTAGTCATCTGCTCTCACTGTTTCCTATATTGCATCTGTTTTTTGTCATTCATGAGATGATCTTCTCTCATATTCCAAAGCTATTTAGTTGCTTTTAGCCAATGCTTTTTTAAAATTCAACTGGACTACACGGGTCTCTACTCAGCATTCTGTCACAATCTTCTTGTATGAATTTTTAAATATAAATTTAAAAATAATGTTACTATTTTATTTTTTAACAATATTTCTACTACTTTCATATTGGGTATTTTTATATTCACTGTGAAATTGTTAAGCATTGCCTCACACTATGAACTGACCTACAGTAACATCAATGGCCACTGCTGCATCAGTATCTATTAATTGTACTATCAATCCAAGCACTTAGTGAAAAAAAGCTGAACTTTTGAAAGAGTATCATTCTCCATATATCAAATCTAAGCTAGGAAAAGGAAGTGTGTGCCACATGGTGCTGTGACCATAACATTCAGCTGGACTTGAGAGAACTTTTGTGGGTTTGTGCTATAGTATATATTTACTTCTGATTTTTTTAATTAAACTAGTCTCCAGAATATGTCTGATCATCTCTATTCAAGGAGTGGGGAAACTTGCAGAGCATGAAAAATATAATAATCATATGCTATCCTCAATTTTTCTCAGTGTAAAAATATAGCATGTGTAGCTTTGTAGAGCTGATTTCTACTGTTACTTAGATTCTAAACCATCTTGAAATATTAAGAAAACAAACAAACAAACAAAGGAACTCAATAGGTAAACATGCAACATCTCTTCTGCCAGTAAGAAAAAAAAAAGAAAAAAGGAGACCCAGGGAAGGAATATCATAATGTTTGTTTCAAAGCAGCTGAGCTGTTTTATTCAACTGTATGTTGAAACACCTAAAAGAATATAATACGTTATTCTGCTGATAGGCTCACATGCTTCAACAAAACTGTGTGCCAGTACATTCCTTACTAAATTAGTGACTAATCAGATGTTGTGCTGGAAAACACACCCTCACGTGTTACAACAACCCAGGCGTCTGCAATATAAACAAAACAAAAAAAAAAAGGGACTGCAACTATAGGGTCTCATGCCCCCTGTAAATAATTTCCATCATGCGTTTTGTAATCTAATGCTTGTCTTTGGCAAACGAGATGCAATTAAAGGTCAAAACCCAACTACTACATAAACTCAACTCTACTTACTCTGATCTTTCTCCTGACTGTCACCATTCTAAAGATTCCAGGCAATGATGTCCTCTTCCTTCCATGGCAATAATGAGTATATATTTATAAACATCTTGTTTCATTAATCATAATTGCTTGCTGCTTCTTTTATCAAGGTCTCAAATTAATAAAAAAATTCTGTTCTAAATAGGCTGTTGGGAGACCTGCACATATTTTCTCCTTGTGAAAAACAGCTTTTTTACAAAACTAAAAATGTATTTTCTATATTCTTGCTGCATACAGGGAGCATACTGTCTATGGAAAACTACGCAGCACTACAGAATTTGCAGTCTTTGTTCTTGTTGCTCAGATGTAAGCCCGTACCAATTATTATTTAAATAATTTGTTTTCTCAATGCATGTGTTACAGTACAGAAAAGTAAAAAACCAAAAAACTTCCTAATCAGAGAAAACAGACTGTGATTCAATTAATTTGGTTTCAGGTTCTAGAAACCTTTGCATTGTCTGCAGAATGACCCAAAAGCTGCTCTCATGATGCTGAAATCAATGTTTAGGGACAACTGGCCCCAGAACCACTTGTGTACATTTTGTATATGTATTGTCATAATCAGATTAATGCTAGTTTGTGTGGCAAGAAAAAAAATAAAAATCTGTGACTGGCAACAACTGTGATAAGTAATTACTGAAATTGGGAGACAAATGTCTCTGATAAATATACTTCTGGCAGGTTTGGGTATTTGATTCAGTAACTTTTTTGTGCAGAACAAACCCTTTTCTTCTCCTCAGAATAATAAAATAGCAAAAGCAGCATTTCTTCCTACAGGAAACAGATAATATAGACCAATATTAAAAGGGGAAAAAGCTATTTGCACTTGTAGTAGAAAACCACCTTTTTCACATGTTTGTTTGGCATAAGCCATACTATTTACTTTTCAGGCAGTCTTCAGTGAGAATATGAAAACAGACAATATGGTTAAGCATGATACCTTTTTTAATGAAGTTTTCCATCAAATAAGATTTAAGAAAAGCAATTCCAAAATGAAACGGTTAATTTTATTTTTTTTTTCTCAATCCTAAAAGCAGTCTCTCTATTTAAAGTAACACTGGGGGCTCCCTGAATGCTATAGTTTATAAATACCCTTTAAGATGACAAGTCAAATGACTTCAGGATTGTAAGTTATCTCTCACAGTTGTTCAACTGTCAAAATGGAAAGCGGTAAGAATAGAATAAAAATACCCATGGTGAAAATGTTACATGTGCCACAGAATAAACATAGGGGATAGGACAAATGAGCATTTTAACAGCAATCTTTCCACTTAAATTCACTCTGTATCATTTAAAATGGTCAGTTTTGTGAACTTCCCTCCTGATGAGCAATTTGAGGTCTGCCATTCTGCTCAAGGCTGATCAGAAATGCAGTTTTCCTCTACTCGCAATCTGTCTGGTACTTGCTGTAACAATATTCCAGTGGTTTAGGCACAACAGTAATTTGATGCAACCCACATATACAATAAATTTAAAACAATAAAGAACATTTTAAAATATATACAAAAGGTGAAAACATTACAAGCAAGAAAAACAAATCTCTGAGGCAGGCAAACATACCCAACAGCTCTGTGGCTGTTCCTGTACTAGGCAGTAGTTATATTTATTGTATGGTATAACCCTAGAGAGAGTTATTAAAAGGATATTTTGAGTGTGTGTCAGTTTTCTGCTCTTTTTAACAGGGTTTGGACCTTCTTACTCTACAAAAGTAGTATTGCTTGTTAACCAATTCAAAGAGACAACAATAGCTAAGGTTTACCTGTCTAGACATCTGTTGTGGATAGACAGCCACACTCCACAACATCCTACTAAGTTTGCCTAAGCTCTTTGATATTTTTTAACTAGAAGATAACGTTGATGACTCTGAGAGTTTCCCCAAATTTGTGCTGTCTGCAATACCTTGTAATACAGTACCTCCACTTGAAAATAACGAAATACAGATTGCACTCAAACCAGTAACCTAGTTTTGATTCTAAAGTACTGATATACAGCTACATCTGAATAGTTCCAGCTACAAATTGCAAGACATTTGACATGTCTTCCCACCATAGATTAGAAAATTAGAAAATGCCAGAATATCAAGAACTTGTTCAAAAGTCCTTATGGATTACGCATATATATTCACAGTGATAGCTGACAGAGGCAGAGAGTGACCAGCTCCTCCATTCGGAATGATGGGACCACATCCACCTCTTCTCCTTTCCCTGTCTGAGCAAGGTAGGGAGCCTTTTGCTGCCCTTCAAGACGCAGTTCATAAGTTGAGTCTAAGTTCAACATGTGAGTTGAAGTACACCTGTCTAAGAACGAACATTACTTTTTGGCTGACATTTATAATATGTCCAAACCTTTTGGATCATTCAACGGGAAGGATCTTTATCTAGGATGAGGGGTCTTTGCCACTTTCCCCCACATACACTGCATTCCAAGTTTCACTTTCTTATTCAGGAAATACGTGTCAATCACATTCTTGGACAGGTTTTCTTATAATGCTATTTAGGCCAGAAGCCAAAATAAGAATATACCCTTCTACAGCCTGCCTCTGAGGCATGCTATTTATACGAAACATTTTGTAAATATAAACAAGCAAAAAAAAATAATCAAAGCAAGGGCTTCACACATCAAGTGCATTAATACTCAAAATCAACAGCAATATATAAAGTGTGCCTGCCAGTAGCTGACAATTTCCAAGCAGCTTTGAAAAATAAATAGGGAAAGAATAACAGCTCCTGTGGTTAACATGAGAAAACTTACCTGCTCAAAAATGGTCAGAGAATACAATTTTCTTAAAATCAGGAGGTACCCAAATATTGCCCCTTTTAGCTCATTTGACATTCTATGTGTGGGTCTTGTACCCCAAAACAACCAAAGATTAATTAATTGCTTCAAGAAGGGTCCCTTCTTGACACACAGGAAAAGTGATTTGAGATGGATGGGACCAGCACAATTCCTCTGCAGTTTTTCAGATACAACTTTTCTATAGAGATGTTCACAGGTTTAAGAAATCAATCCACAAAGATGGGACAGATTAATACCTTAGGAGAAGCTTGTAACTTTCATTGTATGTCCAAAGTGTGGCCCAAAACTCAAAATGGGAGGGTATGTTTTGTTTTCCCTGTAATTAGACTTTTAAAGCTTTAACTCTACTGCAGAAAAGTACTGGTGCCAATTTTGCTATGTCAGTAAGAAACGTTACAATATTAAAAAGCTATGGACACTGCCAAACTCCCTTGCTTTTGAAAGCTGGGAGAACTTGGCAAACAACATGCAATTGCACCATACAGATCAGTAAATTCAAATACTGCACCTGCCATACTTGCTCTTGTCTAAGACAGAGGAGTAGATCTAAGCACTTGTTATTCAGAGGGTGCAAAGCTGAGAAAGGGACAAGTGGCAAGGGAGAGCTCCAGACTAACAATAACCATTTTGGTGATTTTTTTGTTCTAAATCTCTGGTTCATTTCTCCACTCACCTCCTCGATGGAATTTTCTGTATTCACTTTAGCACTTTCCTTTCAACTCCCATCACCTTTCAGGAGTTGTTTTCTTAGTGCTGGAAACAAGCTGAACTGAAACAACCAAATTATCTGCAATTCTGCGTATCTTATGCTCAATACTAGGTTAATACTGTGACAAAATGATTTGATCCTTACAATAAACATAGCAATAAAAAAAAAGATGCGAGACAACCTACATGATGGTAGGCAGCAGCAGGGAGGCTGCATTTTCTCCCCAGTGATGGTAACACGGGTATTACATGACATGCCAGCAAGCATCACCCAGAGCTATCAGATCTGGGTCAGCTCAGAATTAGCAGTTCTTAAGTTGTTCACAACGTACAAATCCACCTAGCTGCACTCACAGACACCTCTAACAGAAATGTATCTTTGGCACAGTGGATCCAGAAGCAAAACTCTAATGAATAATTGGTAGCTGCGGAACCATACTTTAAAAAAATTAAACACTGAATAGAGCTGGCTTTACTGTATGTTGAAAATTGCTAAGGGAAAGCTACCTTACATTTAAATACAGAAACTACAAACAACGACTGTACTTCCATCCTCCCGTCATTATGAAGCCAGCATTTTTCAGCTGAGTGTAACAGTTAATTTTTACCAATGAGTAACAAAGGAAATTAATTACTGAGTCACTTTTGCACAGGATGCAGCATACCCGGCATTTTGCAAAGACTGCATTTATGTCAGTTATTTATTTCACACATTTACTCATGAATGCAGTGGCTTCACTTGAATAGAACTATTTCAAACCTAGTTTATTTAAGTGTAGCACATCTCTCTGTGCTAGTGCCCGGGTGACCTATTTTCCAGCAGGGAGGCAAACTGGCAAAACACTAGGCATACAATTTTTGGAAGTCTCCACATGAAAACTCCTGAATTTGTTCCATTAAATTACTCCTTTTGACTTATTCAAACAATAGTATTTCTTTATCTCTGAGAAAACACAAATGGAAAAAAATAGGGATAGAAAAGCAACTTCAGATCAACTGCTCTCACTTGAAAACTTGGGAGAGATACTTACCAAGTTAATAACACAGCTGAGAAGTTGTTAAACAGTCAAGGATATACTGGTGTGTAAAACAGTAAAAAAAAGAAGGCATATTTCTTTACAAAAAGTACATAGCCTGTCCTAAAGAAAAGATGGGAAGCATACATCTCAACTGTAGTAATGCTTTTGAAAATTCCAAATGTGACACTTTAAAGCATTAAAAATACAGCTTATATGCTATCCTCATAAGATAACTTCATGTTTAATTGAAAAGCCATACCAAAGGGCAGGTATTAAAAGTGTTGTTATAGGAGATTGATACGTCCTTAGCATTTTCATTTGGTATCCATGCTAATCCTTCAGATAAGTGAGTGGCAATACTCCGGGATAAGTGGCAGAACACTGTAGAGGACAGCATCAGGGTTCAAGGAGGAGCTCAAACTGGACAAAGGCATGAAACAACCAACCAGCCAACCTCATCAAGAATATACTGTATTTGACAAGCCAAATGCATGGATACAAAAGGGAAACAACTTCCTCAACAAGCAGTGCAGTGAAAAAGGAGAATATTCTCAGCAGAATATAAGCTACTTGAGTTATTTGCAATAGTCTTAGAAAAAATATATCTTTGCCTGGGATGTATTTACATTTATGGTATACAACACAACTAATTTATTTTACTTGATACTGATAAGGCTTTGGTTTGGGCATCATGCTATGAGCAATACAGGTACTCAAACATGAATGGCAGAAGTTTCTGAAAATATAATTGGGATGATGGAATATAGCCCCATTAACAAAAAGTTAAAGAAGCCCCAGTAAAATTCTGCTGGTCCTTTGCTTCTGCCTTTACTTTCTCAGAAGTTACTCTTTTCTTACAGCCATGAGAATGTTTAAACTTTATTTTTAACTAATAGGGACAGAAGTAAATAAGGCATACAGAAAGAGGTATGCAATGTTTGTTTGGTAGTAGTAAAGAGGCTGGACAATTCCAACTTTTTCTCATCTCTTCTCTGCACCTTTCATAGATGGTGCCTGGAAAGAGGAGCTGAGCTCATGAACACAAGGAAGAGAGTAAAATGTCTTGTGGTGGCAAAGGCAGAATCATGTTATAGCCAAAATGCCAGAGAACCACAGGAAGTGGGCATAACTTCAAAAGTTTACAAACCACTCTCTATGCAAGAAGAAATCAATTGTTCACAGCACACATTCTTTCTGGCAAATATAAGGAAAAAAAAAACAAACCAAACCAGACAAACCAACTATTTCTACCAGTTAGATACAGAACACCTACAAAGGCTGGGCCATCTCCTTTGTTTCCCCTCACCTTCAACAAAAAAGAGCTAACCAACAAAAAAACAAGGATAGGTGTGTAGGAAAAAGTATTACATGGGCTTCAGACTTTCAGTGTGACTCTTTTGCCAAAGTTACAGCCTTTCTACTGGAGTATTACTATTTTTCATTCCTGTAAGAAAAGGAACACGCAGAATTTTACCAGAATGCTTATTTTATTTTACCAAATATAAAAAAAACCCGCACACTAAAGAACACAGTACCTGAGAAGTGAGCTAACATTCTGGAAATAACAAGCCAGAAAGCAGGAATAAAGTCATACAGTATAAACAAAAAATAATACAATTGTCAAGAAGTTTTGCAATGTAGACTACTTCTGCAATCTCCAGGAGGTTTCAGCATCTCCAGAGAATATACCTTTGTGACTTGGAAAAAGCCCCACCATGCATATTTTTAGTTATCAGAGTTGTTACAATGCACTACATAAAGCAAAGGATAACTACAGATTGATATTTGAACAGTGCAGTGGTTACTAAATAAATATAATCCAGGCTTAAACTGCAAATAAAAATCAATTTCCATTTGCTAAGACTACAGTTCCACAGGTTGCATCCACTTTCTGCAGGACTACAACCACTGGGAAGTATCATAATTTTATGCATAATTATTTGTGGTATGTTATCCTGCCGTATATATATTCCAGTCCAAACTCTTATGCATTTGTGAGCTAAAATGAACAGAACAGCAAACATTACAAAATACCCAGAATGAAAGTCATTGAATACACTAGATGCCTTGAGATTATACTGAAACAACTGAGGAAGGAAATATTTGCACTCTGAAGCCTATATCTATCTATCTATCTATCTATCTATCTATCTATCTATCTATCTATCTATCTATCTATCTATCAGACTACATTCTGCTCTCTGCCTCCCTGTAGGTTCACAGAAAGTTCTGCATTCTGTTACCAGATTTCATGCAGTCATGTACACCCATGTGAAGAATGGATATTGTTTGGATGTCCAAACCAGGACTAAGGGACTGCGCAACAGAAACTGACATTGGTAATCCCATGTTTCAGTACTGATTGGCCCACAAGACTGGCCTTGACGTACACTCGCTTTGTTCCTATATACAACATCAAGGAAATAGATTAACAAGCATAAACAGAAATGCTTCTGTTACAACCTTGATTCTGTTTAGATTTCATAATGGAAAAGCACCTCTTATTTCCTAATCTGCTCATCCTCAAAGAGATCTCTTCGCAACACCCTGAAGCACAGACTTCTTTTTTTTTGAGATATGATTGCGTAGCATATCCTCAAGGTCTCCAGGGTGATCTGAACACACAGTCATACTGTGCCAGAGATTAATTTCATAGAAACTGCTTGCATACACGAAGAGACAGAGGCAAATCTAGTCCTCATGCGTGTTCGTCAAGCCCTGCAATTGTTAACTACTGTGGAATGGTATTCCAGCATGTTGCTGCAAGAGTCAGCTTCTTATTGTAACCACGAGCATCAGTCGATGGCATCCTTAAGAAAGACAGGCCTTCAGAGCAACCAGGAATAATGACACAAAGGTGGTAAATGCTCTTACTCATCTCGCCACGCTAGGCTTACTGTACATGTTTAAAGGAAACAAGAAGTCACCCTTAAGGTACAATGGACCTGATCAGCCCACAGACATTTCATTTAGGACAATGTGAATTGTGCTATGTATCTCACAAAGTATTTCAGCTCTTTCTCCATTGATCACAAAATAAAGACTAGGCAGACTACATCAGAAATCATTAGGCAAATGACTTGCAGATTATCTTAAGACAGCCCAGCAGGTAAAGCATATGCAATTCAAAGGTATGTAAAGCCTCAGACAAAATAAATGAAGCATGGTAATTAGATGAGAGAGAGAATTGTCTCATCTTTAGTGATAACATGCAGAGTTTTTTCCATGTCACTGACATAATAGGAAGAATTTTGCACAAGTGTATTATGGAGTTACTAGATTAAAAAGATCTATTTTTTTTCTTCTTGGAGAAAAAACACTAAGCACACATTGTGTGAAGTCTGTCAAGCTGTGAATGGTGCTAGCATAGAGTGTTCTTCAGAATGCACTGATCATAGCAATGCATAAAAATGTCTATAAGGTAGGCTGATGCAAGTGTGGAATTTGTGTAGGTCAAAAGATGAATTCAGGTCTTGGAAAGTTATACCTGAACTTGAAGCTGATGTCGTGGCAGAGATTTAGCATCTGCTGGCCCAATAACTCCCTACCAGGCAGTAATACTCTTTCCTCTGGAAGCAAACAGCAACTTTGACAGCTTTGGGGTTCCACAGATATCATCACAGTAAACTCTCAAAAAAGGAATCTCTGAAGGAGGGACTGGAGGAGTGGAATGGTGAGAAACAGAAATGTCCTGAGCTTGGACTTCATGTTTGCAGCCTTCTGTCAGTGAAGGCTGTTAGAAATACCCCAGCTGACTAACAACTGGGCTTCAAGAGAGTCTCAGTATTAGCTCATGGTTTCAACATGAGTCAAAAATTGCTTCAATAAAGACAGATGCCAGCTAAAAGCTGCAAAAAAAAAAGTGTGGTTTTTTTTCTTGAATTGTTCCCTTGTTCTTGATCAGTCTGATCATATGGGCAGCAGTGGATAAGACATGCTGCCCAGGGTGCTGCACCTTCTTATTTTTCCCTCCTCTTGGGACCTGAAGAGACCATGCAAATAAGTTTGGGAAGAAGGCTCTGCTCTGGGAAGAAAAAGTCTTCCTTTCAAACTACAGGGCCTAGAGAACCCTTTCAGGACTTATTTTCACAGCCTAAAGAATGACAACCAAGACATTCAATGTCTAATAACATAGTAAGTACCACCCACCTGCTGCAGTCTGTACAGCTGATGTGACTGTTACTGCAGTAGGGAGCTTAACACCATTTTCCGTCAGGCAAGTATCTTCCTAGAACTCCGTAGCTTTATTTTGTTAAAGAACATGATAAAGCATAGACAGGGCTGAAAACTAGCTGTGCAGAGCTGCCAGTTTTCACAGCATTAACTCCTTTCTTTCTGTCTAATATCCTTCAGTCACTGTCTATTTAAAGGACTGTAGCTTAGTCTCGTCTCAGCCTGCAATTGTTTGGTTTTTTTTAGGCTTGATATAAGAGGGTAATTCTGAATTAACATTAATTTTACCTCCTTAAGTTTGACCACTCAAGAAACAAAAGTGTATCACAATTCCTGTGCTTATTCCAACATATCTGCTAGCGCTGACAGAGAAGCATCGGGTTTCAAAGAAATCTTGCTAGGAGAGGAAGATATAAAGCAGCTTTATAAAGTAAAAAAAAGTAATTTAACACATGACTTTCCACTGCTCCTTTAACAGTTATCACTTAAAAAAAAAATATGAAGATATCAGTAGATAAGTTCCTCAGAAACAGAAACATACTCAGAAACGTGGTGCCAGAACCTTCTTCACTGAGAAAGGTTCAGGATGAGATCTCATCTTGCTACAGTTAAAAAAAAAATAACTTAAAATAGTACTAAATTACTCTATTAGAAATAAAAGCACTGGTCTTCCTACATAGACACATTTTAAATGGGAGACAACAAGCACTCTCCATTTGGGTTATGGCAATGAAAAAAATAGGCTATGGCCATGTTTGCTTTAACTAGTTAGCAGTACTCAACAAGGATCAAGGAGGACAAAAAGCAAGTGCAACAAATTAACAGTATTTTATGTGCAGCAGAGGGATACAAAATGCATGCAAATGTTGCAAAAAAAAAAAAAAGTTTCAGAACAGTGATAATCAGTCATTCACCTTCCAACTACCACAAGCTTTAATTGCAAAAAATAATAGTACAAAGCATACCATTTCAATATTATCATCATAAAGCTGTGCTTTAAGCATAAAGATGTTATGAAACATCATTGTCTGATAGGGAATGATTGGTATTAATTTCCAAAACCAGAATTACCTAACATGAAGGTAAGGCAGGAAACCAGCATGTTAAGTCCATTTTTTACTTTCTGATTATATCAGTTTTGATAAACAATGTGAGCCAATGTTGTCAGGCACTAGAACTGGTCATTTATGCAGTTAAACCACTAAAACAGCTCTTGGCAGAGTTTTGCCACATGCCAACTAGCACTGTCCCAAAAAACCCAAGGTAGTTTCAGAGTTGGCATGGATCAGGAACCCTTTTCAGCCTGCACAGGGCCATTCTGCATGGACTGTAAGGCAGTGAAACGCTATGGACAAAGCTTGTTTGTGCTTGTAGGCCCTGATGCCAGAGAATAATCACAAACACATTCATTAGAATAGGAATTGCCTCTCAGCCAAACTACCACAGACCTACTTATTTTTTTCTGTGTATGATGCATATATGATACTCTGCTTTTTGTTAACAGCATGGGGATACATTTGCCAAAGGTTGCCCACATAAGATAACATGAAAACAGGTTTTTATATCCAATCTTGAGCAACATGAAAGGCAACCATGCACCCAGCCTCAACATCTTATAGCAGTTCTTCCAATTCAGACCGTATCAACAGGCACAGAAAAAAGAAAATAAAACCAACAAACACCCAGCCACAGTGCAAATAAATGCGAAGTCTGTATGTGAAATTATGAAAGGTTTAAATGAAAGCTATGGTGCAACAGTTGAAATTTCATTTATGTTAAATAATCTCTCTTAAAGCTGCTTGAACACCAGAGGACTGTGAAGTGTCTAATGCAACATCTATTTTTAGGGAAGGTATGCAAGAGCCAGAGATCTGCAAACCCATAAAGACTCATCTCTGTTCTGTGCAGACTTTCAGGAAATCTAATAATGGACACGCATCTCTGTCCTATGGTACACGGCAAAGGACATCACATCACAAACCTCCTGTGCTTTCAAAGAGTCAGCCAGCTTCTAGATGAATTTCTGAGAAGGCTTTCAGCAAGGTCTTCCATCAAATGCTCTTATGGGGACTAAGAAGTCACAGGATATGAGAGGAATTATTCAGGTAAAGATGGAGACCAATTGCAAAGAATTGCAGAATTTTAACCAAGTATCAAGTGATTTGCTTGCCAAGAAGCAGGTGAAATGTGAAGACATTCATAGAGAAAAAAAACAAACCTTGAAGTCACATGGGCTTTAAACTGATCTTTACTACCTAGGAACATAATATTGAGATGATTAAAAATCCATGAAAACTTCGATTTAAGCTCAGTAGAAGTTATAAAAGCCATTCAGGTCATTGGGATTTATTCTGAAAAGATGAGAGGGCATTCTTCTGACAATGTATATTCATATGCCAATGTATAGTCAGTCCAAGGTCTCCCTGAATGCTGAAGGCTATTTCTAATCCCACTCCCCCTCCCCAACAAAAAGGACAACAGAAATGGCAGAGAAGTGCAGAAAAGCAGAATGAAGGTATCAAAGCTACAGAGAACTTCTGTTTTAGGAAAATTTAAGTAGTCATGGACTGAACAGGACATGATAGGGGTTTATAAAGTCACAAGCTGCTGGAGAACTTTAAGAGTGTGAGTGCTCAGTATTTCTTCCAACACAAAAAAGGTAGTAAATTATTAAGAAACTATTATATAGCAATAAACAAACACAAGGCTGTGTTTGGTCCAAAACACACAGTTCAAGCTGTGGATATCCCTGCTACAGGATATTGCCAATTCTCCTGGCTGGCCACCTTCAGAGAACCAATACTGGGCTAGACAGACTTACAAACTGACCTTGTGTTCCTACCATTGCAAATTATTTTACACAGAGACATTCAATGCCTGTATTATAATACCCAATAGCCTATACGTTCTCATAGAACAGCGAGTCAAGTCCAAGATTCCTGTCACCTGAAAACCTGAACCCAAGTACTATTTAAAGGTTTTTTGGTGAAGATCAGTTGTTCTCTTTTTGGGACCCAATAAACTGGAGAGTAAGAAAAAAATTGTCTCAGACTGCAGAATTATTTTTCATGGAAACTTAGAGCAGTTAAAAACCTATACTTACTTTCACACCCCAAGCAATTTTTTTTTTAAATTTTTTGGCCTTCCTCTTCTCTAATGTAAACAGACAGGTAAAATCAGATGTCAAAACCAAAAAAGATTGCAAGTTTTATGTAACTTTATCTCACAAGTTAAAAGGATGAAAGATTTAAGTCACAGAGTCACAGAATAGTTTTGGTTGCAAGGGAGCGTAAAGATCATCTAGTCCCAACTGCCCTTCATGGGCTGGGACACCTCCCATCAAACCAGGTTGCTCAAAGCCTCACCCAGCACAGCCTTGAACACTTCCAGGGATGAGGCAGCCACAACTTCCCTGGGCAACCTGTTCCAGTGTCTCATCAACCTCACAGTAAAGAATTTCCTCCTAATGTCTAGCCTAAACCTCTGCTCTTCCAGTTTAAGGCCATTATCCATTGTCCTGTTGATTGACACCCTGGTAAGAGGTCCCTCCACAGCTTTCCTGTAGGATCCCTTCAGATCCTGGAAGGCCAATATGAGGTCTTCCCAGAGCCTTCCCTTCTCCAGGCTGAACAACCTCAACTTCCTCAGCCTGTCTTCATAAGGGAGGTGCTCCAGCCCTCTCATCATCTTTGCAGCCCTCTTCTGGACTCATTCCAACAGTTCCATGTACTTCTTGTGTTGGGGGCTCCAGAATTGGACACAGTACTGCAGGTGGGGTCTCATGAGAGCAGAGTAGAGAGAGAGAATCACCTCCCTTGACCTGCTGGCCACACCTCTTTTGATGCAGCCCAGGACATGGTTGGCTTTCTGGGCTGCAAGCACACATTGACGGCTCAAGTTGAGCTTCTCATCAACCAACACACCCCAGTCCTTCTCCTCAGGGCTGTTCTCAATCCATTCTTTGCCCAGCCTGTAGCTGTACCTGGGATTGCCTGACCCAGATGCAGGACCTTGCACTTGGTCTTACTGAACTTCATGAGGTCAGCAAGGGCCCACCTCTCAAGCCTGTTAAGGTCCCTCTGGATGGCCACCCTTCCCTCTAAAGAGTCAACCACACCACACAGTTTGGTATTGTCATGCTAGGTATTGTGCCACAGCAATGGCTCCTCAGAATCTTTGAAGCACTGCTGGTCTACACAGATACATTGACTAGCATTATAAGCATTTTATGCTGCTCCGTTCAAGAACTAGCCTGCCATCAGTTCTGCACAGCTTCACTTTAGGTTTGTAAGAAAGTCTGAAGATGGTTCATACCTTTAGAAGTTTAGGAACAAATGTGTATCTGAACTGTTGCCTGTAACTGCCAAGATACTGGTGTCTATCTATAGGCAGAAAGCACAAACTTGCATCTTCTCTTTTCAACTTCACATTAGTGTCTCTTCAGTGTTGAGGTGTAACACAACAGTGTACTTATGGATGTTCATAGTGCAGCAGTTGCTTTCAAATTATGTGATATACAGTAATTCTTGGTGGCTTGTTTAGAAGAATAATGCTTTAAATTTATGAACCTGTATTCTAAAAATGGATTGTCTTTAAACTATTTAGAGACATTGTTCATATTGCAAACAAACTAAATCAATTATACACTCTCCACTAGCAACATTTGACTCTGGACTGAGTCAGCCCACTGGCAAGTCAACAGACTTCACAATAATTGATTAATTTCAATTCCTATGGATATCAACTAGTATTTATTTGAAATTATAATAATCAATTACTTCTGTTGGCTACTACAGAGATAAAGGGAAACCTTAGGAAGCTTACCTACTTCTAGACAGCAGTGGTATAACAATGTTCTAAAACAAAGTTACGTCCTTAACCAACACAGTATTCTTCCCTAATAACGAACTTCAAAGAAAACACCAGTTCCCATAAAAACCCAAAACATGATAATCTCACAGTAACAAAAAGCATTTCTAAACATATTTTGATATGTTACTGTAGACTTCAACTCAAATCAGAAAAAATATACTTTCTACAAAATCATTAAAAATTAACACTGATGAACAAGCAGTAATAAACTTTGTCAATATGCTAAGATCAAAATAATTCCATTCTATTTTAATTAGAAGAAAAATAGACTAAAATTCAGGACAAACTATAAAAATGAAGATATTAAATAACCAATATATTAAAAATAATATGCCTACTTGCCAGTGATGGTCCTCCAAAGCTGTGCACCTGCAAGTGTGGGAATATAAAGTGAAATACGATTTTTTTATTCATAAGAAAGGTTCAAATTTGCAACAAATTTACTAAGGAAGTCTCTGTAACAGTCAAAACAGGAAGAGTGTATTAACGTAGAGTAATAGTTCTTGAGTTTTCTTCTATAAACTTAACCTACCATTTCAATTTATAAGTGGAAAACAACACTATCTTATATTGCTATCTTTTCTCATGGAAGATGACTAACGTAGCTTACGCTTTACAGACAAGCTGACAACCACTTTCAACATTCCTTTTTAATCTGTAATAGTCTTGCCATCTAGTGGCTGGCTGGCAGTGCAAAGTAGCTAGCCAGAAGTGTTACACTGGATAGAATTTTTTCTGCTTTTTGAAGTAGCACTCATTTCAAGTCACAACCACAGAATGTTTAGGAAAACTTTGTATTTTAGAAAATAATACATTTTCAGATCTAGCAGTTAAGAAATAAGAACAATTGTTCACTGATACAAATTACGCTCAAGCTAAAACAAATCTCATAATGCCTTTTCTATAAAATACAGCAAAACTTCACTGAAAATGGTTACAGATCATCACAGACATACTATTTCTCTCTGAAATTATCTAATACTTCACAATAATCATAATATTGAAGTGGATTTAGTAACTAACTAACATGTTTGGAATTGAAGGTGTTTAAGCGAGGAATTCTATCAGTACACTGCCTTACCTTTTATCCTTGAGAATACCAAATCCTTTATTATCTGAAGAACTAGGACTCCAAGTATTATGAGAGAAGTCAGGTGATACACTCTCCAAGAGGTCAGTGCAATAAACCTAGAATGTCAAGAAGTAATAAACATTGAAGACTTTTAAGCTTATTGAAGCATGCATAACTTGACAGCTGTTATTAGTACTGAAAACAAAGAGAAAAAAATAGACTGGTATTTACACTAATTGAATTTAGTTTACCCCTACAACCTTCTCACAGGATGCAAACACTCAGAGCTCCAAGCATGACAGACACATTTGAAAATGTAATCAGTAAATATACATTGAGTTAGTGGTAGATTTTGTCCACACTTTTATCTAAAGACAAGAGGAATTATAGAAACCAAAATATTTTCATTATTGCATAGGACACATTAATTTTAAAATTACTTACAGCTTTATTAACAAAAATTGTCTCAGCACAACTATTTTCTTTTTTATTCACATACAAAAAAAGGTTACACACTTTCTTTTGTTTCCTGTAAGTCCTATGTTCACACAAGACACTAATACAAATTATTATTTCAAACACAAAGATGAGGTAATACTGTATCACTCATTGTATAATACTCAAACTTCTCTTCATAATGAGCTTTTGTGAATTTTGTTTTTCATTACATAAAAATTTTAGAATATGTCTAGTCAAGTCAAAAAGACCTAGACTCAGAATGTATGATTTATAATCTCATGCATAGCTGACTTTGCTATCCAGGTGTGTTTGGAGATTAGCTCTTCTATCTATTTTGTTGGCAAATATCTTAACTCATAAAAAAGAATCCAAAGTGTACAAGATTTAAAATTCAATTATATAAAAAAGAGCTGAAGTACTTTAGTGGCTTGTTTCAAGCACATTAAGCCAGAGATCTGAATACAGATAATATGCATATTAGTATCTTTTTCAAGGTAAAAGCAAAACCAATCCTTTTTAAAAAAAAAAAAGTTGAGGAGAGCCAAAACCAATACGAAGCCACTGTCCAAGGCAGTGGACCAAATGAGAATACCAACGGAAGCAAAATCATATGAAGCTGGGAGGTTTCCAAGAAACCTCTTGGACTTGAAAACTGGACAACTGGCCACCCGACTAGTTACTGCTGCTGTTTTTCTGCAAGAAAGAGGGGGAAGGGACACAAGGAGTAGCAAGCATGGCCTCTGGAGGAACCCAAGAGACACCCTTTGAGCAGACTTTGAATTTTTAAAAGAAAATTTACTTCTAGGTGTTTCTAGCAAGCTCAGGATACACTGCAGGTTTTGAACACTGCTAAAGTATTCCTTGCAATTCTCAAAAAACAGAACTGCATCAAAGAAAATGTGTGTGACACCAATTTCCACATTTAATACAAACTCATAATGCCTAATCTCTCCAACCAGAATAGGATATGATTTCTAATACAGATAAACTCAGTCTGAATTTTTTTTCTAAATATGAAAGGTTTCCACATCTGTGCAGAGTCTGAATTACAATACTACTCTATTAAAAAAAAATCAAAACAAAAAACAAGTATGAAATCAGCACTTCTGTATAATTTCAGTCAGTTTAAGTAAACCAAGAGATGTTCAGGGAAAACTGACTACAAGGTAAGTTCTTTGAAAGCTGCTGAAGCATAGCTCATTAAATCAAAACTCCTAACAACTTTGCATCATGTTGTCCCACTATTTTCCTTGGTGATAATCTTCACCATTAAACATCCTTGATTCTGTTTAAGGATCAAGTTTAACTGCACTGACTTTGCTTAACCTACTTATTTAACTTTTTGATAATGGAGAAGAGGAGATGTGACAGTGCAGAGACAAACCAAATGAAGAATTTTCCATGTAACTTCTAGGCATCAGAAATTTGTAACAATGCAAACCTTTAAGTTATGTGGGCTTAATAACATGCCTATTCTATAGGTTCTTTGTGGTGCTTGCACATTAATATTTTATAGAATCAAACAGAATGCCCCAACTTACCGACTGCCATTGATTGGCCTGTCCTCAATGATTTAAAGAAATACATCCATACTGAAATTTATGTATGTGTGTAAATGTGTGTGCATACTTGCAGATGTTTTACTAGTTGTTAAAGATACAACAGATGTTTACTAAGAAGGTCTTTCAAAGAATATCCAGGGCATGTTTGACCTACTTTATGGTCACAACTAAACCATACTCCTAGTTTTACTGCAATCACAGCTGTCACCTGCTGTTAAAAACAATTGCACTAATGCGGACACGGATTAGTGTACAGGGATTAACAAGGTAGCATCCTCTCTGAAAGATGCTTCCAAGCCATGTCATTCCACCTTCTCTATACTGCAATATTCCTGCTCCATGGCCTTTGGGGAAAAAACTGTTATCTAGTGGGAGCAGTTTATGTAGTAGCCAAACAAGGGCTCTTCACTTACTTGGAGAGCTTTGAATTGTTCCGACTGAACTTCCTGTGCCTTAAAATTATTAGCTGTCACACTCCTTCCTCCCCTGCTTAAGTGCTGCTTATTTACACTGTGCTGTTTGCAGGAAAGACCATTTATATGAATTCATTCACAGCCAATGCGTGTCAGCCCGCAGCTGCTCCAACAATAAAGATTAGCAAAACTGTCAGCGAGCCATGTCAGACAGATCTATGTCCTTGAAGCCTTTACTGGTTAAAGCTGATAGAGTCCCCCCTCTATGTTTTTTTTTTACACATGCCTACCATAAACTTATAAAAAAATGCTGGGCTCTGAAAACCCCTTCCTGTCCTAACAGTGTCAGGATTGAAAAATTTTACAGGAATTATCAACATGATGCACAGCAACCAGACTAACGAAATGTTTCAGTGATACTGTTGCTTGTTATTAGGAGTTGGGGCTTTTTTTCCCCCTTCTAAGTTTTCAAGAAAAGAATAGAGGTTATTTAAGTATTTCAAATACACATATATATCTGACAAAACTGAAAGGCTCCAAAATGACATCATCATGCACTGCACAAAATTACTTGTTTAGTAGAAGAATCAAAAGCTATACTTAGTCAACAAACTTTTATGCTCTCTTTTTAAGCAATAAACAAAACAGTCTAAATTTCAAATTGTTTAATTTATTCTACAAGTCATGTGGGATTATGATGATTAGAGGCATAAACAACATTTGCTCACCCCATGAAATTCTGTAAGAATTAAATTCAAGAATTGTGCTCTGACTAAAAAAAAAATTTAAAAAATCCTTTTGGCAATCTTCCCATAGCCATGAAGGCCAGATAGAAAGAAAAGATGGGACAACAAATCCAGCTGAAATCCCAAAGGTAAAAGCAAGACTGTACATAGTAGAAGAGCAACACATTAAAACTAACACTTAGATCTAATCTGGTTAGAGAGCTCCTTTACTTGCTCCTCTTGAGGTGGTATTACCTAATTATCACACCACCTTATGATAGAAAAGTGCCCTAAGATACCTCGTCCTTCATCTTTTTCTCCAGCTCTTTACAGTATAGGATGGTCACATGTCAGTACTGGCAAGGTCTGCTAACTAATACACCAAATCATCTATTGGATCTGTTATATCAAGAAGTAGCCACCTTCTAGTGCAGAGCTCCCAGGATAATTAACTGCACAAACCTGATCATACAGTCATTTGAGTGGCACAATCCAGCTAAGACATTTCAGAGTCAAGCACTGTCGCACAATACTGCAGTCTGTAAACACAATGAGCTCTTACAGGGCACAGCAAAAGCTATTTATAATTGTACTTGTGAGGAAGGCACGGACCTACTGAGTATCTTTAGATGTCATATATATCAATTTGATGAGACAAGCCTAACTTCAGTTGTGAAGGCATCTGTGTTTTACGACACATTCTAAAATTATTAATGACTTGCACTTTGCAAATACAAATTGTAAGAAAATATTTCATCAAGAATTAAACATTTGAGGTTACAAGCAGCCAGAGCTAGTTATTTAGGGAGCAGCTTAGAAGGTACACTTCTGATAACCATCTATCCTTAGATGAATTCCAGAAATAACACCCAAATAGATCAAAGCTGTGAGTAACACAGACATGGAGCTTTGTTTCACTATTAGCTATTACAACACATTGGCTGCATGAGTGATTTGCAGACTTGAGCTCAGTGCTCAGCAAACATGTATTTACATCATATAACCAGAGCCCAAACTCTTCAGAGTATTTTTGAGGTGTTCTAAATACCCTATGTTAGTATATACTTCTTTCCTCAGTAAATGCAAAGGTAAAAATCCACTCAACACCTTCTGGCCACGGTTTTCCATAGCACCAGTTTTGTTCCCTGAGACACAGACAAGATGCACCACTGAACTAAAGTGAGAACTGTCCACAGCTCCAAATTAGGTACCTGTATGCAAGCTTGGGCTATGACATAAACCAGCTAAAGAATGGTTTTCACCTGTACAGGTTACTTATTTCTAGGGCATTTTGAGAATGCTCAACCACCAACAAAGGACATTCTTTTTTATGTGCTAAGTTTAAAGGTCTGTCTACTCTTGTGCTTACAGGGGACTGCCCCACACTGTTTCAGACAGATGTCTACAGTGATGGCATGCCAATAAGGAAAAAAATATGGGCATAATTGTTTCCTGGTGGCAACTGTTTCCTGCTTGGAGCTGAATGTAGACCACTCCTTCATGTTTACTGCTACAGTGATCAGCACCAGTCTGGTTGCAACAAATTCTGATGCCTATCTTAAGCAAGAGGACAGGTGCATTCATTTTCTTCTAAATACCGCAGGAAATGCACTTTCTGAAGAAAACTGCTGAAATTCACTGCAAAGGCAGTATCAGAAAGCTTGTGCTCTTAGTGGTCACTGAATCAACCATTTTGCTTGCCCACTTGTGAATCAAGAAGCAATAATATGTATTAAATACAACTATATTTTATCTAAAGGTAACTTAACAACTTGACTCTGCTAACTGAAAAAAAATCCCAAAGCAGGTTTGCAAAATGTGTTTTGTATCTATTAATCATGTGAATTTACCCCTATGTGAATTGCTCTTAGATGTAAATAATTTTCATGTTAAGCTTCTGTAAATTTCAAAATGGAGTATCCATAAATATTAAAATCCAACTGCTCAAGTATTCAATACATTTGAAATCCTAAACTCAATAATCTAGTATTTTTCCTTTTGTTTCTTTAGTACATTTTGGTCTGAGCCAAAGTATTTAGATACTGGTCTGAGAAGTACAGTGCAAAAATCCTTTCCTTATCCCTGCACAAAAAGTGTAAGTACTCACTTAAGGCAGAAGTTATGCATGTTTTTTTGGTAGATTTATAGAATAGAACTTGGTAGAGCCTTATTATATTTATACGGTATTTAACTATCAACCTGCATGCCTGAATGATACACAGAAACTGTGGTACAGATGATTCCCTGATGCAGAGAGGGAAATAAATTACATGTAGCAAACCACATTTGCATATGTGCAGTCAGAAATTTTAGAATTAACAAAGACGATAAATTCTGTCTAACAAACCTCCTCACCCCTACAAAACGCATATTTTCTTAATAAAATAATTTAAAAACCTGTTTACTCTACATTTTATGTTAATCCAGATTACAAATATGCACACTGCTGCAGCCTGGCATCTTGAACTCAAATAGGTGCATATCTGTTTAGCTGAAAACACGTGAAATACTGTAATAAAATCCTTCTTAAAATATGTTTAAAATTACTTATAATTTAGAAAAGTGTCTTCTTCTTTATAGACATAAATTAGGAAGAAACAGCCTTTTTAGTCAAAGTTTTTTCTAAGTAAGAATGCCATCCAAGAACTTAGATATCTAAGATTTTTAATAGAACATTTCAACCAGAACAGAATGAAGAACTGGAAAGCGGTTGATTCATGACTTATGTGCCAACCAACAATGAGTTTTCCATTGGATAGTGTCTAGAAGACTAAACATTCTATCATTAAGTGCAAAAATTAAAAAAACAAAACAAAACAGCAGAGGCATGATTATTATTGTAAAACTTGAAGCATTATATTTAATTCTTTCTTTGTTAAGACAATTAATTCATCAATTCATTCATTCATCAACCTTTTATTCAAAAGTCCTACTTGACAGGTTTTATTCAAAAGATTAGGACTGTATTTGTTCAGCCAGAAAGCACAGTTCAAATAAAAACTGGATAGCTGCTTTTTTTTTAGGAGTAAAGATTTTTTTAAATAATAAATAATTCTCTAGTCATAAGAAACAGACTCCCACAAACTTAGGCTACTATGACATCCTCTTGTAGAAATGGTAGTTCTCTCAGAGGTCTATGCACAGGTTGCAGGGCAAAAGGTGAAAACTGATGGACAATTCTAACTAAAGTTAGTAACACACAGGATAGGAATTCAAGTTGCATACTCTCCACCTGAGCTACAAGAAATGACATTTTAAACTTATAAATAAGTAATAAGAACAGTAATAATAAATACAGTACAATTCTACAAGTAAAAATATTACCAAAAAACTTTAAAATGCTTTGCATTTAATCACCAAAGACAAATTTTCTTATAAGATGGAAAACTTGGAATAATACTGGCGATCTAGGAAATAGGATCAAGTCAATAATAAAATGCTGCACTGCAAAATGATCTCACACTGTTTGCAAGGAACCTCTTGGGGAATGCAGTAGTTAGAATCATGTTTCAACATCTGTGGCTTGCAGATCAGATTTACTGTAACCTATTGCACTCAGATAGGCATGTAAAATAAAAAGTTGAACTAAACAACATACCTTCTGAATTTACTGTGACATTAAATGCCAATGGTACATCAGTGACAACAGTAGATGGTATTTCGATGGACATTAAAATTATTCTGAATTAAACATGTAACATCAAATAACCCAGCTTCCTTTACTTTTGCAGAAACGTGCTCAGATGACCTTAATTAACCTGTGCCCTGGCAAAGTACAGAAGAAATCTTAATCCCATTTTCTCATTCAGTAGCAGCAGTTTGATGTTAAACAATCCACCTCTACCATGCTACCCTAAATCTCTTTTAATACTCTCAGTTCTGTAACATCTACCATGGAGCATGGCATATCCCCCTAAAACTTCCATTGTTCTCAAAATTCTACTTACTATTTGAAAGGTCTCATTATTTTGAGTTAATACATGAAGAAACCATAATTTCTCTCTTAAGACAGATGCTTTAGACACAGAATTTTTAAGTTTTAGCCAGGCAGAATAAACCCAAGCCATGTGGCAATTCGTCTATTCTCCTTTGTTCAGGATTTTCGTATTCCACAAAGTCCTCATCCCGGATTTACTCCTAAATTGTTCAGTAATGCTCGCTTTCCCTGAGTTCCTCAATTATCCAATTTGATTTCTTTCCTGATTGATCCTGTTTTCAACTTACTGGTTGAAAAATGCTGTAAACTGTCCAGGTTTTTATGTAACACTGTCTGGCTCTTAAACAATGTCAATTTTCTTTCCTGCAAGCCAATCTCTTGGCCAAAACTACACAAACTGTCACTAAAAAGCTGTTGAGATAATTGCGTTAAATTTTTTTTGCTAACTAAATTAATTTAACATTGTTCTACTTTTTTGCCTCCAAAGCCTTCAGAAGTTTTAGTAATTCATATTGGAAAAGCGAACTGCCTGATTGAAGACAAGTAGACCCTCAAATTACACCACAACTTGTGGTGCAATCAGCATTTCAGCTTTACCCAAGAAAGCATATTTTGGGGTATCACCTTCTAGGGAAAAAACCAACCAAACCCAAAACATTTTTTTTAATCTTGCAGAACAAACAGCAAATGACTGTAGCTGCATATAATAAAATAATCATAAAACCAGTAAGCTATAGAAGCTTGGTAAAAAGCAGCAAATTAAGTAAATTCAGATTATCTGATTAGAAGAAACAAACTAGGACCTGTGTTAGAAATGCATTCACGTGAATGCCCACACCAGAGTATTTTTCTTCTCTTTTCTGATACTGAATGTATTATAATTACAAAACAAATACATAAATAAATAACCTATCCTACTACCTTTATTTAAGGGAAAAGACATACAAACTCTTCTTGCGGTTTGAGGCAGGGTTACTATTAACTTGTTCTCCTGATACTTTGGATTTTGAAAAAGTTATAAAAAAATTACTAATAAGGAAGCTCTAATATTACCTATAATACCTATAAGAAAGATAGCTGAGGAGTGAAATTTCCCAAATTCAAAACCACATTTAGCATGTGGTTGCTGTAAGAAGAAAAACATTTTTTCACAGAAACATGTAGATGTGATCTCCTAACTTGGGATATAGCACAAATTTAGATAGTGATCTGAAAGTTAACATGCTACATACTGGCCTCAAAATATCAATATCCCTTCTTACTCCAACTCATTTAATTTTAATGCATTTTTCTTTATGTTTTGATTTCACAGATTTTTTTATTCTAATTCTCACTTAATTTAGTTTGGTAATTTCCCTCCTATCCACCACCACTGATAAATTTCCTACATACATTGTAAATGAAAGCAAGTATTTTGAACCAAATATTTTCTTCCTAGGAATTTAAATTCGGGCAGAATTAATTAGTTCTGTATTATTTTTGCTTGGTATGGTCTCAGATTTGAGTGTGGTTAGGGAAAGCTGAAGTCTCAGAGAAGAATTAAAAGCTGAATTTACATAGTCAATGTAATCTCCACAGAATTTCTGTGAATTTCTTCCTAATGACATCTGGTGGCATGCTGGTAATGAGGAATGGTTTGGATGGATAAAAGCCACATGATCCTTATGAGTCATCCTTAAAGAAGAGACCACACAAACTGCTGAGGGAAAACAATCAACAACCTTACAACCTCCAGGCAGTCCTGCTACACTGACTGAAAAACACTAGCGATCACCACACCAGCCTTGTAGGAGTAAAAGACCACCTATTATAAATCAGACCAAGGAGAAAGTAACATTTTGTAAGCAGCTGATATCCTAAGGTTCAGGATGCCAAGTTCACTCAGATGTCCTGTTTGGGCAGTTCCTGAGAGCATTTCCAGTGGTACTCACGATCAGTGCTGACCACAGGCAGAAAATTACAGTTCCCTTTTTCAAACACTTGAAATAGAACATAATGACATAGTCACACCAAACATACACAGAGTTATACAAATGTGACTGCTGCATGTCTAATAGGTCGGTTTCTCATAACAAAGAATAAAAATCCAGATGCAGATACACACTGCACATGCACACTGCTCTAAATGTGCAGAATCACAGAATCATTAAGGTTGGAAGGGACCTTAAAGATCATCAAGTTCCAACCCCTCTGCCATGAGCAGGGAACCCTACCACGAGGTCAGGTTGCACAAAACCTCATCCAACCTGGCCTTAAAAACCTCCAGGGATGGGACATCAACAGCCTCCCTGGGCAACCCAATTCTGTTCCTCACCACCCTTACAGTGAAGAATGTCTTCCTAATATCTAACCTAAATCTCCCCCCTCTCAGTTTAAAACCATTACCCCTTGTCCTTTCACTATCTTCTCTGATTAAAAGCCCCTCCCCAGCTTTCCTGTAGCCCCTTCAAGTACTGGAAGGCTGCTATAAGGTCTCCCGGAAGCCTTCTCTTCTCCAGGCTGAACAGACCCAACTCTCTCAGCCTGTCTTCATAGCAGAGGTGCTCCAGGCCTTTGATCATCTTGCTGGCCCTTCTCTGAAACCTTTCCAACAGGTCTATGTCCTCCTTGTGCTGAGGGCACCAGAACTGTACACAGTATTCCAGGTGGGGCGTCACCAGAGCAGAGCAGAGGGGCAGAATCATCTCCCTGGCCCTGCTGGCCACACTTCTTTTGATGCAGCCCAGGATGCAGTTGCTCGCTGGGCTCCAGCACACATGAGCGGCTCATGTTGAGCTTCTCATCAACAACCACCCCCAAGTCCTTCTCCTCAGGACTGCTCTCCAGCCATTCTTCCCCCAGCCTGTATTTGTGCCTGGGGTTGTGCTGACTCAGGTGCAGGACCTTGCACTTGGCCTTGTTGAACTTCATGAGGTTGGCACTGGCCCACCTCTCCAGCCTGTCAGGGTCCCTCTGGATGGCAGCCCTTCCCTCTTGGGTGTCAACCACACCACACAGCTTGGTATCCTCAGCCAACTTGCTGAGGATACACTGTCCAAGTCTCCCAACAAAGATGCTAAACAGCACTGGTCCCAGTACTGACCCCTGAGGGACACCACTCGTCACCTGCCTCCATTTGGACCTTGAGCCATTGACCACAACTCTCTGGGGACAGCCATCCAGCCAATCTCTTATCCACCGAGTGGTCCATCTGTCAAATCCATGCCTTGTCAGTTTGGAGACCAGGATGTCATGTTGGACAGTGTCAAATGCCTTGCACAAATCCAGAAACCTTGCTTTAATAGAAAAGCTATCCATCAAGATGTAGTAATAACATCATTTACAGTTTGAGTGCAAACACCAGAAAGAAATCCTTAGCCCAGTACTATTTTCTTATACCAAAAAAAAAAATTAATGAATGAAAAGTACTTTCAGATCTCTCCATGGTAAGTATAATTGCCAAGCAGAGATTTCAAGTAAGAAACACTTTAATAACAAATCTTAAAAGTGAACTGGATACTTCAAACCAAACCAAACACTTCAATAACAAATCTAAAAGCAAACTGAATACTTAGAACATACCAAACCTCTACAGTCTGAATGTGTTTTTGTTACATTTCAATGGCAAATAGATTTTGTGTCTGGAATAATCTCCCTGTCCCAGTCTTTATATGATGCAATACACATCGCCAGTTTAGATACAAGAAATACTGTTTCCTCTCTTGATTAATTAATTCTCCCATACAAAAAAATAAAATTAATTAGGTCTGAGATTAAACAAAACAAGTCTGAATATGGATAGTAAGAAAAGACACTATTTTTAATGGTAAATTTGGCCATCACACCTGTGTAAATCAAGGAATAATACTTGTCTTTTACACAGTTGGTCAGTTAATTTGTTCATCCAGTACAATAACATTATGTAATGTTGTTAAAAACAGACCTGCAGTAGCATATAACTTTGTCTATCAGAAAGCATATAAAAAACCTTAAAGAAAAATTTAGATTTGGATACCAATAAGAAGAGCAAACAGGGTAACACCATAAATTCCTTGTGGAATAAGTGGAAATAAGTCATTTGGCCAACTGGTAAATAGATGCATCTTGCTGCATTTAAGGATGACTTTGCAGACATTAATGTATTATGTTTGAAACATATATCTGCAAATATAAAACACATCTTTGAAAAAAATATCTGAAAACTACAATAGACATATGACAGCACAGAATTACTAAAAATAAACTTGTCCTCCTAAATATTTAAGATGACAGATTAGGAGAACAAAAAAAGAAAAGCTGCCACTATCCCCCTGTTCCATACACAAATACAAAGTAATAATTAGGCTAGAATACTAGCTTAAAATCTAGGACTGACTGTTAGTATTTGTCTAAGATTGAAAGTTACCAGCCTAAAGCCTAACACTTAGAATACCTAGACTAAACTTCTGGCCCTAGCACAGAGTTTCTCTAGTCTTGGGCAAATGACTCACTTTTTCAGTGCTATGCCTGTAAAATAGGAATAAAATATCTTATTTTCTCATGTGGCATTTTGACTTCTTTGTAAACTATGTACAGGAGAAAAGTAGAATCCATACTACTTTTCAGATGAGTAGGTATGAAGTAACATATTTATCCCTTGTCCATTTTAAAGATTTTCAATTGGGGTAGTTTTGGTTTGGGGGGCTTAGAGCTGTTCATGGTGAACAAATAAGTGAAGTGGTAGGTGATGGAAGCTTTTTCAAGATTTCTTCTTACTTTAACCAACAGTCTCATTTCATTAATTTTTAAGACAATTTTATTAAATATTAGTTCACTAAATGTGTCAGTATATATAAAATCTCCATTGTATTATAATCAATATTCGATACATGTATTAAAAATGTTGAATTTAAGCATACTGAGTCAGCTTTTGCAGGGTCCAAACTTCAGTGCAGCCTTATCTTAGCCAAGAAAACCGAACAACAGTAAGAGTACAGCAATGCCTAGTCTAAGAAGGTCCTGAAGTCAAGATCAAGAACGAGTTGCTTTAAGCCTTCTTAAAGAGTCCATGATGATTTGTTAGGACTATTCAAAGAACTGAAGGAAAACAGAAGGAAAATAAATTAGTAAATTTCTTGTACCTACAAGACAATTGTTTCAGTAGTAAGTGTCAAAAATGCATTTATATACACTGCCACAAAGATTTTTAATGGGAAATGACAATCAAAAATATATCCATATTTTAAAAGAAATAAGAATTTTGCAACAGGACATCAGAGAAATACCTGATGCACAGCATCTCCTACTGCAACAGTTTACACATTGTTTTGAATGACATACATACAAGAACTAAACTAACTGTGGGAGAAAACACAGTCCCCCTGAAATTAAAGAGCTGCGAGGATGGAAACTATCACTACTCTTCCAACATTTGGAAAACTGTAAAACTAAACTTCACCTTCCCTTCCTCCCTCTTCCATGAACACAGCTGCTGATAGAGTGAGAGAAGTCTCCCACACAGATTTCTAGACTCCGAGGAATACTGAAATTAAGCGACCCTGCACACTGGGAGTGCAACTACACCTGCATCGGGATAGGGATACCTGCAAGCACTGGATGAAGACAGATGAGGCACATAAAGCAGTGACTGGACAACGTTTCTCCAACCTAGGCTCCAGCCAGCACAAAGCCCTGTTAGAAGAGGCTTCACAGGCAGCAGGAGTGAAACCTGGTTCCCAGTCCTGAGGCAGTAGCAACTGGCTGAGTCATCACAAACCAGGCTGACCAGCTGGATCTCCAATAGGAAAAGAAGTAGCAGTGAACACATTGTGCTGCAAACATTCACAATGCCTACAACAAAGCAGGAAAATATGAAACTAGATTTAAATGATTGTTTCATTCTCTAAGTCTCAGATTTCATAGCTTTGCTAACAAGACCTTTCCTGATGTTCTTGAGTCTCAAACCACCAAAGTTTACTGGCCGTCACACCTGCTCCTATATATTTCCTAGTTTGTCTCCATCTCTCAAATCTCCCTGGCACTAGGATAGTGGGCTTCCTGCTGAGGTGCAATACTAGCAAAATATATGCAATCCTTTTCCTGACTTTTGCCATTTTGACCCATCTTGACAGTAAGAAAGCAGAGTGAACTATAACCTTTGATAAAATAATCTCAAATACTGGTCACATAACAAGTTGCCAGTAAGACTACTAAAGGAGATTTTCCAGAGCCATTACACAATGCATGCACTATGTACCTTGCTTATAATCAAAGCTGGACATAAGAATAGCAAGCAGCTTGCTCAGCAGCTACCATTCCTTGAGACACAAAAAGGTACTGTTAAGATATGTCCCTGATAATTTTATCAGAGCCACGTCACAAAGAAACATAAAGCATTATAACACTTCCAAAACACTGGAAAAATGGATGCTCTCTGAAGTATGCAGAAAATGAGAGCAAAACCATGTAACTTTGTCAATGAAAGGATTTACCATGGATACTTCAGAGCAAGATGGATAATAGAAGTCAGGCTAAATCAGACATCACACGCGCTGCTCCTGGGATTAAAGAGGGTAAAATTATTTTGGAAATATCTGCGCAAAGAGATTTTCTTGTGCAATGCAAAGCTTCAGGAAGTTCTCTTTCCACGACTTTGATCTCATGTTTAAACATCACACCGTTAGGGTTACAGAGAAATAAGTGGAGTTTGCAATTAATCCACGTCTTTGTTTGCTTCTCACTCGCTTAAGGAGGCAGTTCTAATCACAGAGGGGGAAACAATTCAGAGTCTCAACAGTGTTATTAGACAGAGGCCTAATGCATTAATCACTCTACATAAGCAAGCAGGCATACAGCAATATTTTTAGGAGAGCAGAAAACTAAAAACGTGGGCATCGTTAAAATGTAAGGGGAAATTCCTGAGTAAGTTTCACATGGAAAGACAGCTTTTTTTTTTTTCCTACAGAAATAAACAGAAGAGTTGTTACAAATACAATGAACATGGTCCCTTTGTTAATTCCTGGTGTTTATTCAACAACATTGTACCTGGCTGCAAAAAAAGCTCTGTCAAAAAACAGAGAACTGGTGCACTGCAGCAACATTCCTGCCGTCCCCGCTCCGCCAACTAGGCCACCAATTCGGACAAGCACGCACACCCAACACGAACTCCGAAGCAATGGACCACGGCAGCCGCGCTACCTGCGCGCCCCAGGCCTCGCTTCGCCGGGTTTCCGAGCTCGGCAGGGAAACGCGGGCCCAGCGCCCGCCCCAGCCGCAGCAAGCCCGGCTGCCCCGCGCCGCTGCGTGACGCGGCGGCAAGAGGCAGGCACGGAGGGCGAAAGGACCCGAGACAGAAGATGCGCGCAACCTGCGGGCCGTACCCCGCCCGGAGCGACCGCCGGGCGGAGGAAGCGCTGGCGCAGAACGAAGTCCGACCTTCCCCGCGGAGGAGCAGGGAGCCGGGGTGCGCTCCTCTCGGAGGGCAGCCGGGCTGGGGTGGGGAAAGAGGGAAGCAAGGGCAAACGCTGCTTCCCGGCGGACGGGCGCGGGAAGGGCTGGGGGGGAGGAGGCTCCCGTCGCCAGGCGGGGCAGCGGCGGGCCGGAGGGGAGCCTTCCCCTGCCGGGGAGGGCGGTCCGGGCGCGGGCACGCACCGCGCGGCTCGCTCACCAGAACAGCAGGTTGGCGCAGACGAAGCCGCCCAGGCTGTGGAGGGGCCGCTCCCAGCTCAGCGCCTCCGCGACGCAGCAGCCCAGCGCCAGCCCCGTCTCCCCGAGCAGCGCCGCCGCCCCGGCCCCGCCTGGCACCTCCGCCGGCTCCGCATCCCCGGCCTCCGCCGCGTCCCGCTCCTCCAGGGTCTCCGGCCGCTCCCGCCCGCCGCCACTCTGCCCGCCCGCCTCCGCCTGGCGGGGCTGCGCGGGCGCTGCGCTCGCCATGGCTCGCTGGCGGCCGCCGGGCTGGCTGCCGCTGGGGCGGGCGGGGCGGGGCCGGGCCGGGCCGGGCTGAAGGGAGGCGGGGCGGGGGCGCGGCCCGGCGGGCGGCTCCGGGGCCGGGGGAGCGGGGCGGGGCGGGGGGGCGGGGCGGGGGGTGCGCACCGCGCGGCCGTGACCCCCGCACCGCCCCCCTCCTTCCCCCCGCCCCTCTCCGCCCACCGGCGCTGGTGACGTCAGACCCGGCGCGTGGAGGGAACCGCCCCCCCCCCGGGCAGGTGTCACGAGGGGGCTGTGCGCGCGCGTGACAGGTGCTGGGGGCGGGGCCCGGGGAGGCGTTGGCCGTTGGGGCGGCGAGCGCGCGCCGAGTGCCCGCGGCGTGGCGGTGCCGCCTTCCCGGGCGCTGCCGGGGCGGGAGGGAGGGAGGCCCGGGGAGGCGGCGGTGCCCCCCCCCCCCCGAGCCGCCCCTGTGTTCTGGCGGGTGCAGGGCTCGGAGGGGTGCCCCCGGGCTGCGGGAGTGAGCAGGGAGCAGTGAGCGGCTGCATCTGGGTTCCCGGCTGGGGAAAGCTGAAGGAGCCGGTTGCCTTGCTGGGCAGCGGGAGGGGAAACCCGCTGCCAGGTGTTACCGCTGAGACTCCTCCTCCACCTCCTCCTCGTGCGTGCATCCCGCAGCCCAGCAATAATCTCCAAACCCCCCCCCCCCCCACAACAAAAGGAAGTTAAATGTCATCGCAGCGCTGGGAACCTCTCCCGACACCCTGGGCAGGAGGCTGCCGGTAGGGCGCTGGCTTCCAGCTGCCTCGTAGGCAGCCGCGAAGCTCCCGTGGCAACCTCCGCCCCGCCGTCCCGTCGCTGCGGGAGCCGGCGGCCGGGGTGAAGGGAGAGAGGCGGCGGCACAGCCGGTGCGGGCGCTGCGGGGCTGAGCGCCGGTGGGCGCGCGCCTGCGGAGAGACGGCGCTGTGAGCCGCCTGTGGCTGCACCGAAGCAGCCGAGAGCTGGAACCGAGGAACGTGTCTCGGAGTGTAAACTGCGTCAAATGAATTTTTTTTTTATTATTATTTTTTTTTTTAAATTGCGAGAGTGAGGTACCAAAAATAGGAAAAATCCGGATTGCTAGTTAACATCTGTTTCTAGCTTGAACGAGTACCCCCTGTTAGCCTGATCTTTTGATGGGGAAAGGAGTGATGCTCACCTCAAGGTCAACATGCCCTTTCTTCTCAGAGGTAAAAGAATAAAAAATAAGGCCACAAAATTAATGAAGGTGCAAAGTTAACTGTGGGTTGTAAATCTGCTGTGTATTTTGAGCAGATGACCTTGGGAAGGAAGTTATGTTATTTCTCCTATTCCACAGACTCTATGTAGGGTATGAATGTAGCAGAAGAAATACAGAGAATTACAATTTTTCTAAAGGACCCTTTAGTTCTATGCTGATTTGTTAATACTACTGTGCTCTCATCTCTAAGAACCTGGGACAAGGCTGACCTGCCTTAATAATTAGCCCAGCTGAAAAGCAATCGATTGGGTGCTGTCGTGAAGGTCTGAGAGAGCAAAAGGAAAGAGACAGGCTTCCCTAGTAGCAAAGTACCTGGATGGAAAAGGCAGGCTCTGGGAAAGCAGAAAGGCTGGAGAAACACTTTGGTTTTTTGTTGCAGCCTTGTGCTGTTAGATAAAACTTTGCCTTCAAAAGACTTGATCAAAACAGGGTATTGTTCCCGTGCTGGAAAGCAGTTGGCTGTCTCATATGTGTGCAAGTGGCTGCTTATACTTACTGAGCACTCCTGGTGCCACTTCAAGGGTGGACTCCTCTGTAGGGTGTGCACAGGGGTTGCTTATGGATACATTACAGTGGTTTTGGGGAGTGGGAGAAGAGGGAGTCCTAGGAGTACATAGAAGTAAAAATAGGGTCTTCTCACAGGAAAAAAAGAAAAAAAAAAAAACAAAAACAAAAAAGAGGAGCACAAATAGGGGAGTTTCTCCTGTACTTACCTTTTCTTTTTTTCAGGCCATTGTAGGATGTTTTATCTATGCCAAGGTGGTGTTCTAGAGTAACACTGTCCATGACTTGCCAAAACTGTCCCCTGCTTAGCCAGTGGCAGCCTGCTTTTCTTTGCCAGCAGTCAGTTATGTCAGTATTGTGGGCTGTCCTAACCAGCGTCTTAAGTCTAGCTAGCTCTGAACAATTACTAGATAAGCCTGGAAAAAAGTCGGTTGTTCCTTGTGTGCTTTCAAAGTGACCATGGGGTAGTTAGCCCTGGGAAGCACATTGAGGTTAAAATGTTCAAATTTGGGTTTAAGCACTATTAGGGTTTTAAAAGTTTGTGTGTAGTTCATTGAGTTTGTTCTGGGAAAAAACTAGGATTAGCACAAACTCACAAACATGAGTGAGCTGTAATGCACAGAATTAGGTTAGGGACTGCGGTTCTGGTGTCAGGGACAACAATATAAATAGTGGATGAAAACTGAGGAGAAAGCTTCCTAAATGGTTCTATCAAAGGAGCTTACAAGTATCAAAGCATTTTAATTCCTCTGACGTGAAAATTCTGATATCAGGGTAGATATTGAACTCAATTGAACTCAGTTGAGAAGACCAGTTCAAAATAGTATGATTTTTTAAAAAAAAAAACAAACTTGCTTTCCATTTACTTCATTTCATCGTAGGATCACAGAATAAATTAATTTTGAAGGAACACCTGGAAGACATTTGGTCTGACCTTTTTCCCTACATACACTGTCACTCAAAGCACCTTGGTAGTTGGTGATGATAGGTTGCTCTGTGTTCTGCCCAGCTTAGTTTTCAGCATCTCCCAAACTTCCAGCATTTTACCACATTCATTGTGAAGAGTATTTTCTTATTATGTATAAAAAATTTATTATTCTGTAAGTTTTTCCTATTTCCTCAAATTGGTTTGGGATGCAACTCATAGGGGAGGACTCTGGCCATGTCTCCTCTATAATCACACGTTAGGTATTTAGCAAGTACATCCCCATTATCCTTCCATCTTCCAGGCTGAGCGAATCCAGCTCTTTCAGCCTCTTCTACATCATGTGCCGTATGCCACTGCCTTTCCAGGGGGTCTCTGGACTCCTTCCAGTAAGTCAACCTGTGTCTGGTATTGGGTTGCCCAGAACTGGACAAAGTATTCCATATGTGGTCTCATAAATCACAGAAGGGGAAAAAAATCACTTGTCCTACTAATGACCCCATGGTGCATGATTATTGGGTTTGTATCCAGTCATCCCCATGGCACTTCCTAATTTTTCCCTGCTTTGAGGCTGAAGAATCACATCTTAGTTGAGGCTGAAGAATCACCATCCTTCATAGGGTAGCAGTTCTATGACTTTGATCATCATTGCTGCCCTTGAAGTGGGAGAGGTCGTGGATTTAAATAGTTTCATAACAATGCAAGCCACAGAGTTTATATTTTCCTGGAACTGTTAAAATGTCACAATTTGGTCCCTTGGTGATAATAATCAGTTCAGAGCTTGTACATCTGGATCGGGGATTTGGCTTCTTCCCCACACCTCAGCTGCCTGCAGTATCTACTTGGAATGTATTCTACCATTTTATTGGACAACTATTCAGTTTCCTAAGGTCAGGCAGTTCTCTAGTCTGCCCTTGTCCTCACTTTTCTGAATAACTTGATGTTTTCACTGAACTTTGAACTTGCTGTTTGTAATTTTTTGAGTTCACTATTGAATAGGTTGAAGAACATAGAGCCCCTGCAGAACTTAAGTGATGATCTTCCTTTGTTGGGAATGGACCATTTGCTCTTACTGCCTGTTCCCTATCTTCTAGCCAATTATTTGCCCACATCAGGACTTCCCTTCTTATGTAGCTACACAGCTTCCTTAAAAACATTAGGAGATTAATTTTTGCCAAAAGCCTTTTGGAAATCCAGGTAAATGAGATTGCCCTCATTCACAGGTCTGTCAAACAACTTCAGCAAATTCCTAGAGCAGACCTTTGTTTTACAGAATCTATGCTGCCTGTCCCCAGTAGATCCTATTTCTCTTGGTGTCCACTAATTATATTCTTTATTATAATATTTACTAATTAACATTAAAGCCTTTAGTTGCCTAGAGCCCTCAAACTCTTTAAAGACTGGTGTCATACATGACATACATACCATGTACCTTCCTCTAATCCTGTTTCTGACTGAAGCTTCATGCATGCTTTTGTAGACTTTCCCATGGGTCTCTTCACTAAAGGTACTATAGGTACCATTTACGTGTGGAATAACTTTCCAATTAATAGCTGGCAAACAGTTTTTTCCTTAGATGCTCACACTCTTAGCCTTTTCAGCATCTGAAAGGTCTCTACTCTATTGTGAAACATTGTTGAAGCTACATTCCAAACTGTTTCTTCTTCTGTTTAACTGCCATATTTATCATAATCTTAACCAATGGAGCAGGAATGTGTTCAGTGTCATCCTGTTATGCAAATGCAATTAGGACTGTGACATGCCTTTTAAAGTACTTTGCATACAAGTTTGTGTATCACTTAAAATGGCAGGCACCAACAGTCCTATTCTACTCTCATCCCCTGCCAAGTGCTTCAAAACCACAGCATTCCGTTTCATATTCTAGGTTTTGGGGGTTAGTGCTGCCATGTGGATTATTGCAACTAAATAATTTTAGTTAAAGGAAATGCTGAAAAATTCAGAGGCATAGTTGCCAGTTTGAGGGAACAACATAGAATCACAGAATGGTTTGGGTTGGAAGGGACCTTAAAGATCATCTGGTTCCACTTGCCTGCATGAGCACTGACACCTCCCATTAGACCAGGTTGCTCAAAGCCCCATCCAGCCTGGTCTTGAACAGTTCCAGGGATGGGGCATCCACAGCTTCTCTGGGGAACCTGTTCCAGTGTGTCACCACCTCATAGCAAGTATTTTCTTCCTAATGTCTAATCTAAATCTACCCTACTCCAGTTTTAAGTCATTCCCTCTTGTCCTCTCCATACAAACCTTTGTAAAAAGTCCCTCCCCAGCTTTCCTGCAGTCTCCTTTCAGATACTGGAAGGCCACTATAAGGTGTCCCTGGGGGCTTCTCTTCTCCGGGCTGCACAACCCTATCTCTCAGCCTGCCTTCATAGGAGGGGTGCTCCAGCCCTCTGATCCGTCTCCATCCAGAAACACTTCCTTTTAGAGGCTGCCCTCTGCTGTTTCTCTCAGCCATCAGCTTTGCTTCTTGCCTTTTTTTTTTTTTTTTTTTTTTTTTTTAGCTCCTAGAAATAAACATACGATAACAGACTGAACATGTTTATAAGTTTTGTGTATCAAATCCAGCCAAGTGTGTCTTGTCCCAAATTATATTTTATGAGAAGAACTTTAGTCACTATGTCTTGTTTGGTATTTATTGTGTGATTTTTTTTCCCTATTATTTATTTATTTTTATTTACATGTTCATAAATTTGTGTTTTCCTTTTATCTGAAAAGGAAGAATAGTTTGTGTGAGAACTTAATTTTTAAAAAAAGTCATTAGCAGGATGATGCTGATTAGAATGCTTTCACTATCTCTGCTGGTTTTTTGAAATTACACTGGTCTGGAAAAGAGTGCTGGCTGAGAGGAAATAGACTTTGCATTCTGCTTCAGTGCTCCCACTGTCCTGCTGTGTGAGAGGGGAAAGACTGATTGTATCTTCCTGAGACACATAATACTCCTTGTATCTTCCTGACCTACTCTTTGTCTTCTTTATTTGATTAAAGTTTTTACAGATGGGACATGACCTCATGTATTTGTGCAGTGCCAAGCCTAAGCAGGGTGCAAACTCAAACAGAAATCCCAGGTACTTTCCCTTTCCCAATACAAATAATGAAAAAAACATGAGAACTTGTAATTTGCAAATCAAATCCGCTGATGATTTTTAAAGCAAATATTAAGAAATGTCTGTGCTTGCAAAAGATTGTAAGTGACCTTAAAATGAAATACTTCATTGCCTGAGGTTATGAGACTGCTTAGCATATACATAATTATGCTGGATGGTAGTAGACAGTCTTAGTTGGTAGGACAAAATTAAAACTTGGTGCTTTTAATCTGGGTCTGCAAAGATGTGTATTTAGGAAAAAAATATTTGTTGGTAAGCTGAAATTCTTGGGACCTGTTGGCTGTGCAAGCTTAAAATACCGGGTGGTACAAGATGAAAAATTTAACAAAAGTGACAAAATTATATCGATGTTGTTACAGCTGCTCATCCAGAAATGTTAGTATTTGGGGTTTTTTTCTCTCATTGCTAGGTTATTCTTTTTCTTAATGCCTGTGAACTCAACGTTTTAAAAGTAGGATGCAACAATGAAGTAGTATATGGAAGAATCATGCTTCAGTTTCAGTCTTTCTGTCATACAGATCATGATCAGGATGCTCTGATGCCCCTGCATCAGATTTTCTTTTTTGTGTGGTCAAACAGGTGTGAGAACAGTAGTGAATGTTCCATTCTCAAATGCAGAATTGTTCTCTTTGAAAGTGGGAGAGAAATTTTTTGTGAGGGCAGGTAGCTATAGAATGAGGGGTAATGGTCCTTAGCTGAAAGAGGGTAGATTTAGATTAGACATTAGAAAGAAATTGTTTACTGTGAGGGTGGTGAGACAGTGGAACAGGTTGCCCCAGGGAAGTTGTGGATGCCCCCTTGCTGGAAGTGTTGAAGGCCAAGTTGGATGAGGCTTTGAGCAACCTGGTTCTGTGGGCGGTATCCCTGCCCATGCAGGGGGGTTGGAACTAGATGGTTCCTTCCCACACAAACCATTCCATGATTCTGAGTCTTCTCTGAATCCAGGTTTTGTAGAATTGAGCTAGTGTAACAGTAGGTTTTGAGTTGTTGGCATGGCATTAGAAGGATAATAAAGACAGATCAACTTTAAATTAGAAAGAACAGTATCTCTGATGTAACTCTCTAGGACCTGAGACAAAGGAATTTGCAGAAGAAAATGCGTTTTGACAGCTCCTCAACAGAGCACTGTTAGCTCCACTTTTTGGTCAGCTCTGCCTGAGAGCAGTTCTAGCAGGCCAGCAACCTTTTTGAACCTAGCAGCTGTTAAGCATTTACAGGTAAGCTCATATGGGAGTTCTCATTGGCAAGGAAGAATCAAAATCACTCGGAATCAGCATATTCATACATTAGTCTTATGGCTTTATTTGTGGCAGAGGGATCAAGAAAAACATTACCATTGTGTTAAAACTATACAATGCTTTAAATATTGTGGAGAGAAAAGTAATTAGAAGCATGTTATTATCACACTGACTTCATGACACAGACCATGTTGGTGATCCATCAATATTTGATGTTGGACACTGCTTTGTTTAAAAATTGTAGTTGAGAGAAAGTTCTCAAAGCTGGAAGAAGCATGGGACACACAGAATTCGGAGCAGTTGAGAATGCAGAGAGTATGTTTGCTGTGTGTTTGCTGTGCAAATAACCAGGACTAAACCTCCAGCTACTACCAGGGAAAGTGCTACAAATTGTGGGTTCCACTGCTAAAGCTGCATGAGGGCAGTGGATGGATCAGTGTGCTCTGGCAAGAGACAGTAGCAAACAGGTAATTTCACTTGAGGGTATGTCACAGAGCAGAACCACTAACCGCTGGAGATGGACCACAACTAAGAACAGTTTATTGCACAAACAGATGTCTGTAGAGTTTTTAAAGTTCATATGCCACAGGAGATGGTCCACAGGTAGTTACAGGATAGAAAAGAACTAAGTGGAAGCAACACCACTGTAAGGTTTTCCTAAAAGCTTTTGGGGCTTAGGGAGGGAAGAGAATCTTACAGCACATACACTCCACCTTTTAAAGTGAGTTTCCATGGTAGGTGTCCCTATCACAAGGAGGACCTCATGTCACATACCCATTGCTCCAAGGACGGCTCAAAATGGTCTCTGGTGGGGCCCTATTTATATATCCAGGTAGGATGGGGGCAGAGACGCCTCCCATCAGATGAGGTTGCTCAAAGCCCCATTCAACCTGGTCTTGAACATTTCCAGGGAGGGGGCATCCGCAGCTTCCCTGGGCAGTTTATTCCAGTCTCTCACCACCCTCACAGTGAAGTATTTTTTCCTAATGTCTAACCTAAATCTACCCTCTTCCAGCTTAAAACCATTACCCCTTGTCCTATCACTACATGCTCCTGTATAAAGTACTTCCTCCCTTCAGGAACTGGAGGGCCACTATGAGGTCTCCCCAGAGCCTTCTCTTCTCTAGGCTGAACAACCCCAATTCTCTCAGCCTGTCTTTATAGAAGAGGTGCTTCAGCCCTCTAATCATCTTCCTGGCCCTCTTCTGGACTCATTCCAACAGCTCCATGTCCTTCTTTTGCTGGGGGCTCCAGAACTGGACACAGTACTGCAGGTGGGGTCTCATGAGAGCAGAGTGGGGAGGGAGAATCACCTTCCTTGACCTTCTGACTATGCTTCTTTTGATTCAGCCCAGGACACGGTTGGCTTTCTGGGCTGCAAGTGCACATTGATGGGTCATGTTAACCTCATCAACCAACACCTGAGTGTTCCTCAATCATCTCCCCTGAGTCCTTTTCCTCAGGGCTGTTCTCATTCCATTCTCTGCCCAACCCATAATTGTGCTTGGGATTGCCCTGACCCAGGTGCAGGACTTTGCGCTTGGTCAACTGTGATTGAACCCCAAGCTTCCTCACCCCTCACGCAAGGTGCACAGGTGCCAGCAGCACTCTGCACTATAAAGGTGGAAAGTAAGGGTGTGAAAAGTGATGCCTCAGCCATTCTAGTGGCCCCAGACTTCTCTCAGGGCAGGGGTCCCTGCCACAGGGAAAAAAGGTAGAAATTCCTGGTGGCAGTATGTGGAGGGGGCAGCTGGGTATAATATTTGGTTTAGTGAACTGAGGAGGGGGGATAAGGTAATTCCCATCTAGAGACAACTGGATTGTGTTACTGTACCTAGAAGACTGACTGTGGTAGTGTAGGTGGGGAAATACTCTCAGAAGGGGGGGTAGAAGAAAAAAGTTAGGGAAACGTCCTTCAAAATGCAGAAGAGATACAGTCTCCTTTGTATGGGATTTCCCATTGTACACACAAGAGCCTTCCTTATAATTGAGAATACAGATCTTGAAGATGGGGTTTCATCAGCATCTATTCTTTAATTCTGACACAGTCAAATGAGAGGATGTGGTATTGTTGGTCACTTGGTAAATAACAGGAGTATGATTCAGGTTTGCCAAGGAGATGTGCGTGGGTGAGTAGCAGTAAGGGAAAAATCAACTAAAAAACTTAAAAGTAATTTAAATAGTTTGAAAATCGCTGTTTTAAGATAGACTATAGGCAGAAAAAGGCTATGATGCTGAATAGGGAGAACGGAGAACTTGCTTTTGTGAAAACTTTATTTAAAAAAAGTTTTAGCCTGAGTGGTCTTGCAAAATGAAGGCTGGAATATGATGCATCTACTATTAATAAAATGTATTGGGAGGGAGGAGTGGATACAAATTTTACATGAAGGAAAAATTCTTAAAAGATTGTGCTGAAACAGGAACAAATAATCTAGATATGAATCAACTTCAGACACGAATTCTAGGAAAGTTCAGGAACAGCTTTCTGAATACGGTAAATTCGGCAAGCACTCCTCCCCCCACCCCAAAAATGTATCTATAAAAAAGAATGACTGTTTAGTTAGAAACTTGCAGCTTTGGCCTTAGAAGTTTCAGTCTTTGTTTTCGTGGTGTCCTCTTTCTCAGCTTCTCTGATGCTTCATGTATTTTTCACTTTATGATTGCCCACAGCTAGAGACTGTTGGGGGCGTTGGCACAACTGAGAAGCAGCTGGAGTAGCTGTTGCTTGTCCGAATCACACATCTGGTGGACACCGAGAATGATGATAGGACTCCCTCTCCTTCTCCTACTGCAGTCAGTTCTCTTTTGATAAAGACAAAGTAAAATCATACTACAGATGGAATTGCTCTCTGTACAGCTCACTTCTTCGGATTGCTGCTGCCCTCTTCTGCTTGCTTTCCACGACTGCTGTAGCATGTGTAGTTTTATGTGTTGCACCAAAAGCCTCATGTCGGTTGTGATGTGTTGTGGGAGACATTCTCGGTGGATTCCTTCAAGGTTAAACTTTATTAGATACTTGCTAGTGATGAGAGAGGTAAGCTGTCATTAATAACTCAGTAGTTTGAAACAAACAGGAGTAGATTGGAAGTCCCAACAACCAACTGCAAATGTCTGTCTCCACAGTCTCACCCACCTTGCAGGCCTGTGTTTATCTGTGTGTCTAAGTACAGTTGTACCACAGCACAGCTGATAACTGTATTGCTGTACTCGATGGAGTGAAATGCAGTGGGTTTCTAGGGCTGGGCACTATGCAGAATTAGTTATAGTCTGGACACTGTTGTCATATTTGGTTGGTATGCTTCTGTATTTAGTTCACAGAGCCGTAAATCATCTGGAGTGCATGTGCTGTGAGAAATAGTCTGTTGGCACTGAAGAAGCTGCTCCTGTTCTGCCCAAGATGCTGGCAAACGGTTTTATGCCAGCATGACTTGCAGTGCTGCAGCACGTCTCTGTTAGGTGTTAGCACTGAGGCAGACGTGTGTCCCTGTTGCAGCTGTATGTCTTGGAAATGTGGGGCTTGAAACCTCAGTTTCTGATGCAATGCTTTTTGGGTGAAGTAATTTCCTCTGCATAACTTGCGTAATTAAGATTATTAAGAGTTCTGGCACCCTGACAAATGGATGTATGTGTATTACAAGGCACAGGGAAAGTGCTAGGCTGATGCCTGAGGACATATGTGGAATTGAGGCATGGCCAGCTTTCAAGCGTGGTAAGAAGATGATCTACAATTTCATTTCCATTGCAGCTGCCATCTATTTTAGGCCAGACGGCATAGCTCCTGCCCAGCCTGTGCTTGCAGCACGCCCGGCCGGTGAGATCCCAGGGCTCTTCCTGCTGTGGTTGTATTTGACTGGGCACTGGAAGCTGCTGTGCCCCCCTGAGGGTTTTAATCAGGGTGTGTGTAATTGCCCAGGAGTGGCAGATGTCCCAAGGCACCTGGCGTGGAGCAAGGGGCAGTGCTGCCATGGGGCTGGTCCAAGGGCAAGGAGAGGCGGCTGTGTGACAGCCCTGTGGTGGGAGACAGGCAATGGGGCAGGAATGGCTGCTCTTTGTTCCCTCAGAGATACATGAGAGGTTCAAATCCTGAAGACTACAATATGTAGAGTAGAATTCCCCTTCTCTCTCAAAGAACCAAATAAGGCATGGTGATCCTACTAGAACACTTTAACTGCTAATGCTCAGCTCTTGGTGATTTCTGATGCACTCAACCCACAGAGTGTAGTATTTGCAATCATGGCTTGCACAGAAGTACAGATCTACTTTTTCTTTTATAATAGAGGTAAGGTTCTACAGTGTTCTTTCAAAAATATAAACCTTTATTCCAAAAAAAAAGAATAGAAGTGTATTCTGATTTGTGATTAGAGTTCCTCTCCAGATACACTCAACTGCTACTGTCACAGATGAGATCATGGCTCTAGCAAGAAATCTAATGTACTCTTAGAATAAATGTTTACTGAAGCAAAATAATTTGCAAGGAGAGATAATCTAAATCAATTTTAAAATATTTTATAATTTGAGAAACACTTTTCTTACTTCCAACCCAAAGCATATTTATTGTACAGTATTTATTTTGATAAACTGCATTCTTTCTTGTGAGTATCAATAATTCTGAAAGCTTTTATTTGTCTCAACAGCAGTAACTGAAGAAAGATTTGCATGGCAGGTTGGCAGAATTGACATGAATGAAGGGAAGCTTTTAGATCTAGTGACAGGCACTTCTGGGTATTGACTAAGAACAAATATCCCTCCTAATGGTTGATAGCATCCAGAAGTCAGGAGGTAAATGAATCGTGACTAGAGATGTGGCATCAGCTTCTGAAGATTGTAACACTGAACAAGACTGTGTATTTCTTTGTTTTTTTTGATGATGGATGTATAAGAAACTTCTCTGAGCATGTTTGCAAACAGCACATAGACAAAACTGAACCTTCTTGCTGTGGGCCAAGGCCAATTGTATGAGGTTCAATAAGGCGAGGTGCCGGGTCCTCCATTTTGGTCACAATAACCCCAGGCAACACTACAGGCTTGGGGAAGAGTGGCTGGAAAGCTGCCAAGCAGAAAAGGACCTGTGGGTGCTGGTGGACAGCCAGATGCACATCAGCCAGCAGCGTGCTCACGTGGCCAAGTAGGCCAACAGCATCCTGGCCTTCATCAGGAATAGCATGGCCAGCAGGAGTAGGGAAGTGATTGTGCCCCTGTGCTCTGCACTGGTGAAGCCTCGCCTCAAGTACTGTGTTCAGTTCTGGACCCCTCACTATCAGAAGGATGTTGAGGTGCTGGAGTGTGTCCATAGGAGAGCTACCAAGCTGGTGAAGGGCCTAGAGAACAAGTCACATGAGGAGTGGCTGAGGGAACTAGGGATGTTTAGTTTGGAGGAGACTGAGACCTCATCACCCTCTACAATTACCTGAAACGAGGTTGTAGGGAGGTGCGGGTTGGCCTCTTTTCCTAAGTAAATAATGACAGGACCAGAGGAAATGGCCTGAAGTTGCAGCAGGGGAGGTTTAGATTGGACATTAGGAATAATTTCTTTACTGAAAGAGTGGTCAGGCACTGGAACAGCCTGCCCAGGAAGGTGGAGTCACCATCCTTGGGGGTATTCAAGAAGTGTGTAGATATGGCACTTCAGGGCGTGCTCTAGTAGCTGAGCTTAGGTTTTCGTTGTGATGGTTGGACTTGGTGATCACAGAGGCCCTTTCCAACCATGATGATTCTGTGTCATTCCAAGGATTCTTGCCAAGAGCATCTAAGTTCTATCTAAACAACTTGCATATGGCAAAATCAGAAATGTTACAGGCTCAGATACTTTGTGTGTATGTAGCTATACATACTGGAGTTGTAGGTTCTCTCTTTTTTCTTGTCTTCTTAGGTAAGTCCACCTTTGCTGGGAAGGCGGGGACATGAAATTAGAAGTGTTATTTAGTGAGCCTTTAGGGACTGAGGGGTGGCATCACAGATAGAGTGACTAAAAGTCCCTGCCCATTGGAGGGGGATAAAGGATTTCTACTGGTAAGCCTTGCAGTCTACAGAGGCTATGAACACTTTAAGAGGGTGGTGCATGCTGCACTACTATGCTGTGGTTGGCTAGTAAAAGCAGGCCACCTTAGACCAGGGCTGCACAAATAGCAAAAGCATTACTTGCACATTCCTTGTGCAGTGGCATTGCTCAGCACTCCTTTCCCTCTGTCCTGATGGTGTAACTGACACCTATGACATGATCAAGGAGGTAGCTGTGATCACAGAGGGAAACCTGCCCCATTACAACATGAAGCACGTGCACTTTTCCCAAGCGACGAATACATACAGTGCCTACACTTTGTTCCTGGCATGGCTCCTGAGAAGACAGATGGAATGAGAGCTTTGCTGCAGGTGCAGCTCAGTATGAAGTGGAAACAGAGCACATCACTTATATTTTCTTTATTGCTGGACTTTTTTTTCTTTTAGTAATTAGGCATGATTCCTTAAAGGTTGAGGTTTTCAGTAACAGTAAAGGTTTTTCAGGTTTCTTTCTTTTTTTTACTGTGAACAAAAAGATACCTTTGATCAAACTTTTGCCTTATATTACAGTATTTCTGTACAAAAATAAAAGTCCAAAATCAGCTTATTATTAGCTGATATTCTCCAATTTATTTACAGGGTACTGTCAAGAACCTTCATCAAGCAACCAGGTAAGACAGAACTTTGTATTAAAGCAGTTGCACTGTGTAGCTTTTGCTGTTTTTAGTCAACTCTGAAGGGCTCTGACCTTTGGCAGTCAGTCTGGATTGGAGAGTCCAGCCAGAATTATAAAAGAGTGATGTCTTTAAAAGAAAAAAATAATATTAAAAACTTAAGCTGACATTATGCAGTATTGAATTGATAACTGTACTTCCATATTAGGGTAGTCTATAAATATTCTCAGCTACATCTCTATAATACAGCAGATACAGAATGCAAACTTCTGCTACTTATATAGTAATGCATATTTGCAATAGTAAAATCAATGTATGAAAAATTTGGAATTTACTTGTTAATAAAACTGCTTATAAAGTAACCATACAATTGTAACAACTATAACTCTGAACTATTAAAATGTACAGAAAGACTGTTTACACCATTGCACATACTTCTTCCCTTTGCTTCAGAAGACTTGTGAAATACAGAATAAAATTAATCTAATTTTACTGACAGCTCAATAACATATGCACAGTGTGCATATCCATGGAAGCAAGGGGAAACAAAAAGTTGGCATCCATCAGGAAAGCTGCCAGCAGCTCTCCAAAAAAATATACCTTTTTCTTATTCCCTCCCCCTTCCAACATGTATACAGGCCAGTAGATTAGTGCAGAATGGATGAATGTAACTTTGTTTTCAGTGTTCTGGAAGGACAAAAAGAATCCTCTTGACTTTTATCAGCAGTTTTAGGTCACTACAAGTTGGGTTTAATGTTGTAAGGCACTTAGTACTGCTTGTATTGCAGTGGAACAAGTCTTAAGGCATTTGTTACATCAACTGAAAATAATAATGCTTTGGAAAGTTTTGGATGAGCCAGCAGTTCTAGTATGTGACTGTTTCAGCTGATTTTTCCCTCCCCACCCTGTGGTCTTTCCAAAACAACATCTGCAGATCTTTTCTGTGGAAACTCTCATTCTTGGTTAGCTTGTCAACAGACATGATCAGTATCATCAGGTCGTTTTGAGGCCAAGCAGCGATATGTTCTATTTAGAGGACAGTAGAACTGGTTTTGTTTTCACCTGGAGCTGCCCTGACTTCCATGACTACTCACTGATCGAGACGTGCTGTAGCGTTTTTTCACGATCATACTGATGTAAGCTTTCATCAGCTTTGCAATGTCAACCACCTGCCAAAAGAGTATAAAGAGCAAAGTTCTCAGTAAGGTAACAGTATATGAATTAATGTCTTTAGACACTAACAGTAACTGTCAAGCTTTCAACAAAACCCTTTTGTAGTTAAAGAAATAAAAATACTCAGCACTTCTGTCATCTCACTATGTCTTCCCTCCAGCTCTACAGGGGTCTCAAAATTAATCTGTAACATCTGTAACAATTACTTAAATTACTAAGTAGCCTGGCCACAGAAACAGAATTCCTTCTTGCTCTTACCTTACTAGTTTCAAAAAGCAGTTCTCTCTCATCCACCACGATCTTGTAGGTGTTGGCAAGCGGTGCACCGAACGACAAGATATGTTCATACTGAAACACCTCCAGAGGCCTTCCTTCCCCACGCTTGTAGACAGACACTGCATCAGCACTGACCCCGAGCCACAACTCTTGTGGGAATCCCCCTTCTTTACACTAGAGGAAAAAATGTAAATTAACAGCACAGGGGAACCGAGGGAGCCACACAACACTTAATGTTGAAGTTGTTGTCTGTAACCATTTTTTAAAAAGTGCATGTTGCTTGCAGTGCATATTGCTATGTTCCTTAGAACATAGCCTTTTACACTTCTCAACCTTGTTTGCAACCCATTGGGAAGCATTCTGTCCCTCTGTATTTAAGGGTTAACTAGTGCATTTAAACAGCTACAGTGCTTGCTAACAGGATTATGCTTTTAACAGCTAACATTTTATTACATCAGCTGTCTGAGCCCTGTGGTACTGCGGTACTGTGGTATTTATGGTTTCACTGCTCTGCTCTTCATTTCTGTAATTACATCAGTATCTACACAGTATATGCTGTCGTTTCTGTGTTCAGGGGGTCTTACTCACCTCTACGTCAAAGAGCGTTGAGCCATAGCCAGGCCATTCCTTAATCAAAGCCATATATTTTGCCATAGCCTGCTCCTGGTTCATCCTCTGGAGTTTTTTCCATTTGTCAATAATACTAGTCCTGCAAGCTGAGACTTCCTCTTTGACCCACATGTCTAACATCTGATCCTCCTCAACCTTCTGTTTGCTGACAGAGCCACTGCGAAAACTCCTCCGCAATGTTCCTTCAAGGAAGCTGGCTCGTTTCTTCTCAGCCTTCTCTGCTGCAGTAAATGTTTTGGTAGACTGTGTGATCCGAGACTTCAGCTTTTGCAAGGGATAGACTTCCTCCATTTCTGGTACAGTGGTATGCAGAGTGTAATCTCCTTGAAGGTACTGAAGACGCAAAGCTGCAAGGACCTGGAGGGTTTCTTCAGGAGCAGGATAGTGTCCTCTAATCACTGCTTCGTGAGCCTATCAAGGGGAAAAAGGTAGTTCGTCATGTGCTAAGGACTAAGAGAGAAATGGGAAGTAGATTTACTACCAGGCAAACACAGGATCTGAAAGAAATGATCCATTAAATAAATAAAATGTGGTAAATCTCTGGGCAAATTTGTTAAACTGGGTAAGACAGAGTTTACTAGAAGAACTACATGGCAGTCGAGGAACTTGCTAAATGGGAATTACTGTTACTAGTACAGCTTTTACTGAACTCACCTATATAAGAGCAACTGAATTACTAAAAAGAAAAATACAATGTAAAGGAGAAAAGATCAGGATCTAAACATCTGACTGGGAGCAAGCTATGTATGTGGAAGGGCATTAGAAAGAACTAGTTATCTGCTTTTGCTTACTGCTATCAGGAGTCTGGCTGTGGAAACAGATGTTTCCAGCCAAACAAGTAAAGCCCTGAGACAACTTTGTAATAAAACCTCAACAAGTAGATTTTAAATAGGGCTCAGATAAAACTAGTAAAATGTTTACATGTTACAGTGGTATGTAGCATCAGGGGTTAGACTGAAGAAGACTCACTCAAGTCCCAGCTCTTTGCACACTCAGTCAAACCTTTGGAAATGTGCAACCGCTAGGATTTTTGTGGGTTTTTTTTTCCATACGGAACTAGTACAGGAAAAAACCAAACATGCCTCATGCCTGAAGATACAGGAATTGCAAGGAGTTCAGTAAATGCACAGAGATAGCTCACATTCAAGTAAGAGCTCATTCATTTCATAAATTCTTTAGTGTGGGGATGGTGAGACACTGGAACAGGTTGCCCACAGGTGTGGATGCCCCCTTCCTGGAAGTGTTCAAGGCCAGGTTGGATGCTGCTTTGAGCAACCTCGTCTAGTGGGAGGTGTCCCTGCCCATGCAGAAGGCTTGGAACTAGATGATCTTTAAGGTCCCTTCCAACCCAAACCATTCTATGATTTTGGTGTACACTTAGGTTGGAGACAAAATTTTGCCTTTAAACATGCAAGATGGTTTACCTGAGATTGTACACAGGCAGAAGAATGAGCTGTCTTGTGGAAATGGAAGTACAGTATTATAATGAGAAAGCAGAACTAAAAGATTTTTCTTCAACACCTTATGAATTAAAGGACTCAGACTTTAATAGAGGTTTATAGAACTAAAGCTGATCACATAAGGGAACTTTCTTATTTGGCTGAAATATCAATGACTGACATTGAAAATAGGAAATGAGAAAAAAGAACTGGTGTTAGAATGTAATAAGTCACCTCTTAAAGATACTGCTG